>NC_057807.1:357844849-358197399 GCF_018294505.1 Triticum aestivum
AACCCCTCTGAACTGGTCAGAAACTGGGGAACGTCCACTCTTCGGTCCGGATATTATCCAACATGCCGAAGAACAAGTCCGCATTATTCGCGAGAATCTCAAGACTGCTCAGTCACGCCAAAAGAGTAATTATGACCGTCATCATAAAGACATGGTCTATCAACCTGGCGAAAAGGCCTATCTTCGAGTTACACCAATGAAGGGTGCTCACCGCTTCGGGATCAAGGGCAAGCTAGCTCCTCGCTATATTGGCCCATTCACTATTCTCGAGAGGCGTGGAAAAGTGGCATATCAATTGGAGCTCCCGCCGAACCTTTCTCAGGTTCACGATGTGTTCCATGTGTCGCAACTCCGCCGTTGCTTCAAGGACCCAATCCGAGCTGTGGATCATGAAGTGCTCGAATTGCAACAGGACCTCTCCTATAAAGAGCATCCGGTCCGCATTCTCGACCAAGCTGAACGCCGCACACGCCAGAAGGCGATCAAGTTCCTCAAGGTCCAGTGGTCGCACCATTCTGAAGATGAAGCCACTTGGGAACGTGAGGATCGCCTGCGTGATGAATACCCCGCACTGTTTCCTTCTACCTCCTAAATCTCGGGACGAGATTTCTTGTAGTGGAGGAGATTTGTAACGCCCGGATAATTAGGCTACAGTAAAATTCTTCTAATGATGCCATGTCGTCCGTGTTACTGTTGCTAATCAGGTGGTAGTTCAAAATCATTGCAATTCAAAATATGAATTAATGACAAACGCCCTAAATTTTCAAAAGGCAAAGCGAAAATGTTCGGGGGTTGCCAAATATTGCACTGGTAATTATGGTGAAGCAAACGCCATTTTATAAAATGCCTAAATGCCCTAAAATTAAATAAAACAGAAAGGGAAATAAATAAAAGAAAGAGATTACAGAAAAAAAAAAGGGAGGGGGGAGCCCCCTGGACCAGGCAGCCCAACCCACCCGCACGGCCACCACCCAACCCCCTGGCCCGCAATCAGCCTGGCCGGCCCAGCCGGCCCAGCCCCCGCACAGCGTCCCCTTCCCCTGTTCCCCCGACGCGGGTCGGAACAGGGCGCGTCCCAGCCGAACCCGCCTCGCCGGCGACGAGGCGTGGGGATAAGGACGCCGACGCCGCGCCCCCTCGGTCTCCCCTCCCACTCGCCCCCACGCTCGCCCTCGGCCCCCGCGCCTCTCCCTCTCCCCTCCAGATCCATCTCCCCCTACTTCCCCTCCGTAACCGAGCGCCGCCGTCGCCATGGCTGCGCCATAACCGCGGCCACCGGCCACCCCGCGCCTCGCTTGCACGTCCACGAGACGCGCCGACGACCTCTGCTTCGGCTACGCCTCGCCATCGAGCTCGAGGAGCGCCGCAGGCCCCGGATTGGGTCGTCTGCTTCCTCGACGGCCGCCGGCGATCCCCTTCCTCCCCGACGAGCTCTGCTGCTCCTAAGCCACCACGGGTCTTTCTTGACCGCTCGGTGAGCTCCACTCCGTCCTCTCCCCCTCTCCTTCTTCGCCTCTCGGTGCCCTAGCTAGCTACCGCCGAAGCACCCGACCGCGCCGCCGCCTGCACGCGTCGCCGGCGCCCTTCCAGTGACCAAATGGTCACGGGGCCGAGTCCTTGTGCTCGGCGCGACGCGCAGCTCCCCCCTGGCCTCCCCGCTAGCCCCGAAGCGCACGGTGTCGCCGTCTTCATTTCGCGCCCGAACCACCTCACCGCCGGCGAGCTCGTGGCGCTCGACTCCGGCCACCACCGCCTCTACAACCACCCCCACTCACTTCGCCGTCGTCTTGCCGTTCGAACGCGACCGGTCCCGCTCGGTTTGGTGCACCATGGGCGAAACCCGCCACGCTCCCGAGCCGCGCCGCCGCGAAAACGGACTCGCCGGCGGCTAAACGCCGGCCGGCTGATGTGGCGTGCGTGGGGTTCACCCCCTGGGTCACTGCCTGTGGGCCTGGGGCCCCAACTGGCCAAGTTGACCGGGTCAACTACGCTGATGTGGCAGCCACTGCCACTGACATGTGGGCCCCATGTCTTAAAACGAATAAAAATAAAGAGATAAATTGCTAATTAATTAAATTAATTAATTAAACACTAATCTCTCACTGACTACCGGGCCCCACCCACTAATTAACCCAATTTAGTTAGTTTTAAAATTCTGTTAATATCCCTGACAATGACATGTGGGTCCCACTGGACCCACCTGTCTGGTTTGACTGGTCAACTGACCAGTTGACCTGCTGACATCACTCTGATGTCATGCTGACGTCATCGTTCACTGTTTTGGATAATGTTGGAATTAAATAACTAAATAAAATCAGAAAATGATTTAAATCTTTAGAAAATCATATCTTTTAATCCGTAACTCGGATGAAAATACTTTCTATATGAAAGTTGCTCAGAACGACGAGGCGAACCCGGATACGCAGCCCGTTCGTCCACCACACCCCCCTAACATATCAAACACGCAACTTTCCCCCTCCGGCTCCTCTGCCCGAAAACGCGAAACACCGGGAATACTTCCCGGATGTTTCCCCCCTTAACCGGTACCACCTCATACCACGTTAGGGCACGCCTAGCATCGCTTCTTGACATGTCATGCATCGATATGCATCTGTTTACTTGGTATTCATTGTTCTTCCCCCTCTTCTCTCCGGTAGACTACGAGACCGACGCTGCTGCTGCCCAGTTCGACTACGGAGTTGACGACCCCTCTCTCTTGCCAGAGCAACCAGGCAAGCCCCCCCTTGATCACCAGATATCGCCTATTCTCCTCTATACTGCTTGCATTAGAGTAGTGTAGCATGTTACTGCTTTCATTAATCCTATTCTGATGCATAGCCTGACATTGTCGCTACATCTGTTGATACCTTACCTGCAATCCTAAATACTTAGTATAGGATGCTAGTTTATCATTGTTGGCCCTACCTTCGTGTCAGTCTGCCTTGCTATAATATTGGGCCGTGATCACTCGGGAGGTGATCACGGGTATATACTATACATACATACATACTATACAGATGGTGACTAAAGTCGGGTCAGCTCGAAGAGTACCCGCGAGTGATTCACGGATTGGGGGCTGAAAGGACCTTTGTCCCGACGGCCCTCTGTGTGGATCTTTGTGGCGGAGCGACAGGGCAGGTTGAGACCGCCTAGGAGAGAGGTGGGCCTGGCCCTGTTCGGCGTTCGCGGACACTTAACACGCTTAACGAGATCTTGGTATTTGATCTGAGTCTGGCTACGAGCCTATACGCACTAACCATCTACGTGGGAGTAGTTATGGGTATCCCGACGTCGTGGTATCAGCCGAAGCACTTCAGACGTCAGCGACGGAGCGGCGCGCGCCGGATTGGAACGTAAGCCTGCTCTTGTATTAAGGGGGCTAGTTCTGCTTCCGGCCGCCCACGCAACGTGCAGGTGTGCTATGGGCGATGGGCCCAGACCCCTGTGCGCTTAGGTTTAGACCGGCGTGTTGACCTCTCTGTTTTGCCTAGGTGGGACTGCGACGTGTTGATCTTCCGAGGCCGGGCATGACCCAGGAAAGTGTGTCCGGCCAAATGGGATCGAGCGTGTTGGGCTATGTGGTGCACCCCTGCAGGGAAGTTTAATCTATTCGAATAGCCGTGATCTTCGGTAACAGGACGACTTGGAGTTGTACCTTGACCTTATGACAACTAGAACCGGATACTTAATAAAACACACCCTTCCAAGTGCCAGATACAACCGGTGGTCGCTCTACCTCAGGGATATGAGGAGGGGATCGCCGGGTAGGATTATGCTATGAGATGTTATTGGGAGATGCTACTTGGAGGACTTCAATCTACTCTCTTATACTTGATGCAAGGCGGAGGCTGCCAGAAGCGTAGTCTTCGATAGGATTAGTTATCCCCCTCTTATTCTGGCATTCTGCAGTTCAGTCCACTGATATGGCCTCCTTACACATATACCCATGCATATGTAGTGTAGTTCCTTGCTTGCGAGTACTTTGGATGAGTACTCACGGTTGCTTTCTCCCCCCTTTTCCCCCTTTCCTTTCTTTCTGGTTGTCGCAACCAGATGCTGGAGCCCAGGAGCCAGACGCCACCGTCGACGATGACCCCTACTACACCGGAGGTGCCTACTACTACGTGCTGCCCGCTGACGACGACCTGGAGTAGTTAGGAGGATCCCAGGCAGGAGGCCTGCGCCTCTTTCGATCTGTATCCCAGTTTGTGCTAGCCTTCTTAAGGCAAACTTGTTTAACTTATGTCTGTCCTCAGATATTGTTGCTTCCGCTGACTCGTCTATGATCGAGCACTTGTATTCGAGCCCTCGAGGCCCCTGGCTTGTATTATGATGCTTGTATGACTTATTTTATTTGTAGAGTTGTGTTGTGATATCTTCCCGTGAGTCCCTGATCTTGATCGTACACATTTGCGTGCATGATTAGTGTACGATTGAATCGGGGGCGTCACAATGTGAAAAGTGTTCTCGCCATCCACTGCACAGATAGTGCATATCCCTTGTGTAATCATATGCCTTTGATGAATAATATTATCTTTGGTAGATAGAACGCTTATTAAGACATTCTTTTTCAATTTTAATCAGGATTGGGCACTTCACAGCTAAATTCCAATGAGGGTGTGCTCACACATACCTTGTTCATCGAGCTAATGTTGCAAGGCAAGATAATAGTATGCACTAGGCAACAAGAACATGCCTCATTGTCTGGGTAGGAGATCTACAAAATTCCTTCTTGAAGGCTTAATCTGTAGAATCATTTCCATAAGGAACAAATGATTCAAAACCTCAATGTAAGGTTATGTCGTTTCAAATTTCACATAAGTAAAGATAGGAATCATTGAACCCTAGAAATATATGAACATTCTCAAAAATACCAAGTAAATAATTTTGCTATTACATATAGTTTGTTAGATATGAGAAGCCTACGGATTAAATAGCGTATACAACAGGAACCACTCTGAATTGCTATTTTCCAAAAATATTTGAATAAAAAAAGCTACGATTGTTGTAGAGCGAAAGTGTGACATTCATGAAGTTACATATATTGGTCACGGGGTAGGAGGTTCCCCAGTGCTGCTTTTAGGCTCACATGGATGGCTTGAAATGTGAGGTAGTGTTTCATGAAACATCAAAGAGGTAACATCGGTGGTACATAGTGGCGGTGGAGAACTAATGTTGCAGAAAATTACACCAAGAAGAAAGCAACAACCGAACCGCAGGTCTCCCGATGTATATTGGGTCGCTCTAGCCTCATATGCACGACGACTGTGACATTAGAATGGAAAAACACTGCACTCACATGTCACATGCATCGCCAGAGTATTTGATGCTAACCATTGCAATTTGGAGTAGGAGTTTGGACCACATTTTGGTATGAATGCTTTAATTAAATATGGGCAACATCTGAGATTTAGGTGAAAATTATTGAAAGTAGTTTGAAGGAAGTCGGAAGCATCATGACCAATTACAAAATAGGATTAATCCTCCATGTCTTGGAAGTTAACATCAAAATTCGAACATGGTCCAAAAGTAGTTCTAAGATCAAGCTCTTAAATCTTGTCATCTTGATAAAGTCCACCACGTCTATCTATATCGGTGTTGCACACATATGGTAGTTGAAAATACTTATCTACAGAATTGGTTTCACGAGGCATACGAAGGGAATACAAAACAAAACAATATCATGATGTGTCACAGCATACAAATTATCTAGGTGCACCACTTCACCGTACGTCTATGCAAATTGTAACCACCCACACAATGCAAGACAGCATACGGTCAAGAAATTGATTGCGTGACAAGGTTTGTGTACTACCATCGAAAACCGTACGTAGTCACGCCAGCCAGCCAGCTGCAACCCTCTAGGCGTCAAATTAGACCGCGAAAAGCAAAGCGTTCATCAGCATAACCGTCTGAGAACGTGTTTGCACGTGCGTGCCGGGCGGTGGGCGTGGCATGATAGCTGGCCTCTTTTATCCTGTAATGGACGAGCCGTGAGGTGGATGGGAAGGGGACCATGAGGCCATGGGGGCACTCTAGGTGTGCACGTAACATGGCTACATATGCAGAGGTTTTCTCTTGGCGGGAACATGAGAGAGAAAGAAACGGAGAGCCGGCCGGGTTGGCCCGTTGTGGTTGGTGTACTCAATAACGGGAAACGGTGCACATGCATGCACATGATGCTACGGCCCCTGAACAATCCAGTCTTGGCGTATTATCGACCCATCCATCTAATTAAGCCGTACGTCTGGCCGTCCGATAAATGCATTGCTAGCTTGCACTTGCACAGGCATATATGTGCCGTTCATTCAACCAGTAGTGGATGGATGAGAGAATCCCACGTACCTCTAGATGACTATATGTAATGTACGCCTGCCTCGACACTCAGTCTAGCTTATATAATTGTTATGGACTTGATCAAGTTATAAGCCGTACAATAAACACGAAAACAGACGTCGATCGTGATGGTGCTAGCAATGATAACGCCCCTGTTTTTCGACGAAAAAAATGATAGTGCCCCTGGTAAACGAAGACAAATATCTATGGATCTGGTAGTTTCTCAAGCCTGAGTTGATCGAACTTGCCTGGATTCGCTCCAGGGTTTGTGTCTTCTTTGTACTCATCTTGAGATGAAAATATGTGTTTTCACCATATGCGACAACAAACCAATTGCTCACCCAGCGATTGAGATTTCAGCCATGCATGGACCGAGAAAATAAATAAATAAATATAGATTACGGCGGAACTTTTGCTGCAAGCTTAGCTTGGATGCATGCACGTCTGAGTTATCGAGTAGACAGTCATCTTAATAATCCATCAAAGATCAAAAAGGTTGCGGCAGTGGCGGAGCTCGGGCTAAAAGCAACTGAAGTGTCAAAACCGTAATCACCATACGATAGGAGGTGATTGTCCACACTGAATGAGAATAGTCAAAGGTGATCACCGTGGCTCAATTTTTCTGGACCGGCTTGCGATCGCGATTCTGCATACCGTATACGACAACATCAAAGGCGTCCATGCTAAATGTATGTGCATGTGACCTGTGATTGTGACCATAAAGCCTATGGACGCACCTCTTCTGACGTACGGCGCACTCGCTGACGTGTGAACCCGGACCCACGCGTCAGTGGCCCAACGTCAGGTGGCCGTACGTCAGGGGATCCGGCTCCAAAGCCTATAGCCTGGTGGGCGCCTGGGCGGTGTCTACTAACACCTTAATCATAATTTAGAGGAAAGGGAGGGGCTCTCGGCCAAAATACCATCTTTTTAGGTTGCATCAGGCTGGCCATAGTGGGGGTAACATAAGTAGTATTATGCACTTGGGACTCACAAACATGCTTATGTGGCAGGCAATTAAAGAAGAGAGAGATGATTAAAGTAACATAGGTAGATACTGTAACATAATAAATGTGATGTTACTATGTGTCATGAATGGCAATAAATGAGACCACCTATGATACTAATATATGATACTATGCACTATAGAGGTAGTAATATAGACTAGTAACATATGCATGTTACTAGTCTAAGTTACTCCCCACTATGACCAGCCTCACAGCTCAGCGCTAGCCGCTAGGGCCCTGATCTCCTGCCCTTTGCTTTCTGTACCAGACCAACGGCGTACCATAATACTCCCATGGTTTCCCTTTTTAGTTAGTTTTTACGGGCATCTTCAATGGCAACACGTAAAAAAAAACTGCCACATTCGTTTACAGACAGAGGACCAGTCCACAAACACGGATGCGGGAGGCAGCCATCCAACGCTAGTCATATATTGTCCGCCAGCAAATTCAAATTCAAATCTACGCTAATCTACACAACGCGCCGGATCGCATCCCCGATCACAACCAAAATGAGGCAAATATGCTTACATTTTACAGGACTGAATCTAAAAGAACATTAGTCCGGCAGTCCGTGCATTTCTGCCCTGCCGGACCGGCCATCCCAGTAAGATGCTTCCCGACCAAGGAGGTGTCGTCGCCGCCGCGTAGGCAACCTCCGCGTCCGCGTCGACCTCTGCCTCCACCATGTCCTCATCTTATGTCGCCGCCAACTGATCTTTCTGTCGCTCCAGCGTCTGATAGCGGATGAATTGCACGATTATTCTAGCGTCAGAATCCAAAGAGTCAATATTCAAGGTCAACATATTGGCATCCTCCGCATTGGCGGCGATCTTCATCCTCTTTCCTCGAGCGCGACCTTCTTCTCCTCGAACGCCGCCTTCCTCTCCTCGATCATGGTCCTTCTTTCTTCGATCTTGATCTTCTTCTCCGTCGCATCCATCAACGGCTTGAACCTCTCTGCCTTTCGCTCCTCCTTGATGTCCGACCGCCTCACGCATGCCTCTTCCTTCTTCGCCAAGATCTCCTTCAACCTCTCCGTCAATTTGGACGCCGCACCTTCTCGTTTCGCCATCTCCTCCTCCCACTTCTTCCCCTGCATATTTCTTCTAACCTTCTTCGGCGGTTCTTGGGTTGGGTCGGTAGGGTCACCGGTGTCATCCTCGTTGGCTTGGGCAGCGGTCTTGGCAATGAAAATGTTCCACTTCGGTCGCCCGTTCAACTTCAACCAACAATGCATGACAGTGAAGGACTTCTTCTCAACTTCTTGTACACCACACAAGCACGTGTAGGCTATAAAAATTGAACAATGCAATTCAGTCTAGTGAGCAACAAAACAATACATATCCGGTTGGTGATCAACAAAACTAGACCATATCTGGCTACTGATCAACAAAATTAGAGCATATCCGGCTACTGATCAACTAAATTAAAGCATATCCAGCTAGTGATCAACTTACTTGCTAGGTGATTTGTGCACCGCTTGGCAACCGTGTGATGAGATGCTTCAAGTGCTCGCAATACTTGGAGACGACCTCTTGGATGGTGTACCGTCGATGGTTGAGGGACTTCCACTCACGGTTGCGGATCAACGCGTCGGAGTAGGGCGCAAAATGCTTGTGCTCATGGAACCATATGTGAATGTTCCTCCAAAAGGTTGCGCCATTTTGCTCCATGCCATGGTAGGATCAAGGCTAGTGGCCAACCATGCGTCGCACAACAGCTCGTCCTCCCGGATGTTGAAGCTTTCTCCTCTAACCTTCTTCTTCGGATCGCCGGCTGTATCATGCGGATCATCATCGTCCTCCTCCTCCTCCCCCCTCCCACCCTCCAGATGCTGCTCTCCGGTGGCCCAATGCTACTATTGCTGTGTGCCATCATCGGTCTAGGTGTAGGGCTGCTGCGTGGTCGTCTGGGTGTAGGACTGCTATTGCTGGTAGTTGCCTGACTGGGTGGGATCCGAGTCTTCCACCTGCCCGTCCTCGTAGCTCCCTCATTCTCCCTCGCCCCCGTCGTGGATGTTATCGAGCATCTGCCTGTCCATCTCGTACGCCGGCTCCCCCGCTCTTGGCATTGCAACAAACAATGCGAGGGCACCCATCTGCTCTCCACCCCGCCGTCCTCGCCCGGACAAGCGACAACGAAGAATACTCGGAGAAGAGCGGCGTACGTTAACATTGACGATGTAAGGAACCGTACCAGCGGGGTTTGCGAGCTGCTTGGCGGCGTAGTAGTACGGAGGCTTGTAAGGCTCTGTCCATGGCACCGTCAGTACTGTGGGTGCGCCCATCTGGTGGCGTCCGCCATAGCCTCGTTGACCGCCCCGTCCACCACGACCATCGCCACCACCAGGCCCACTGGCGGCCAGATGCTTCCACATCTTCTCCTTCCTTGCAGCCTTCGTTTGACGCGGCGATTCGATCGCGTCTCCGAGCTGATCTTCCAGACAAGCGCGATGCTTGGATCTTCCGGGACCTCCGACGCCTCCATCTCTGACAGGTTCTCCAACGGCTCCATGCGTCCACAACGGAGGAAAGGAGAGGGTGGGAGAAAAGAGCGAGAATTGGGCGGAGAGCGGTGGGGTGTGGAAGAGAGTGTGGGATTTTGGCATGGAAACAATGCGGGATGCTACAAAAGAGCGAACGCATCCCTCCTTTTGGACGTGCCGGGGGGCAAATAGCGATGTTTCGCGTGTCCGGTTTGTGGGAGAAATCACGTCCGGACCGCTCCGCAGACCGACACAGGTCGGCTTTGGATGGCTTTCGCTGTCCGGACAGCCCGGTCCGGATGGTTGCGGGAGGTTTACGGGTCGGCGTTGGAGATGCCCTAAGGGCATCTCCGACTCACAAAATTTCCTCCCACGTCTGTTCATGGACAGGGGATCAGTATATAAACATGGATGCGGAAACTCGTAAATTTCCTCCCGCATCCGTTTATGGACAGGTGATCAGCCGATGGACAAGGATGTGGAAGGCAGCCATCCAATGCTACCCGCATTTTAACTAACCGGACGAAATTCATGCAAACCAACCGATATTCACCAAAGTTTGGATAGAAAATAGCACAAATCATCCATACAAAGCATGCAAATTAAGTCTAGTGCAACAATGTCTCAAATTCAACTAGATTAATAGGATGTCCAACAAATTTTTCATCAACGGATCATGTCGTCCCACAATAGTGTGTGTACTTAAATGGCCATCTCTCTGTCCTGTGGTACATCATGGCAGCGTGTGCGGGCTATATAATGTGTAGAACAATATTGAGTGAATAATCTGTCAACAAGTTGAGCAAAAGGAAGCAAAACTTACGATCTTGTCTTCTGCCGCATGCAATGGCCTCCTTGCCTCTAGCTGACGAACCACGTTATAAAATTTGGTGATGCTTGTCTGGATAGCATACCAGTGGCAGTGATACGGCAGCGACCTCATGTTGCATTCTTGAATGATGTACATGTCTTAGGGCGCAATGTGCTTTCGTGCGTGAAACAACACATGCACTTGCTGTCAGAAGGTCCCCCCTCTGCTCCTGCCTACAAAATCCGTGGATACCACCAACCACGCATTGCACAAAAATTCATCCTCCATGGTTTAGTAGCTTGCCATCCTTCGTACTCTAAAAACGACATAGTATTCAAAAACAAGTTCAATGGAATTTGACCGAACACCTGTCGGGCGTGGTGTCCGCCATGGAGGTCGTCTATAGGGGGCAGAGTGTACCTGGGTACAAACAGCTCTAGGGTGGACATCAACATCGTAAAGGCGAGCGGGTGCGTTGATACTCATTGTGGATGTTCGACAATGCTTCTGTGGTGGCCGGAGAGGTACAACGGCGGCCGCGGAGGTGGAGGGTGCAGATGCAAAGCAAGGGGGAGAAGGGGCGGAGTGGAAGGAAATGGGACTGGGAGGGTGATGACCCACACGTATAGGGTATCAATCAAAGTCCTTTCGATAAGTAAGAGTGTCGAACCCAACAAGGAGCAGAAGGAAATGACAAGCAGTTTTCAGCAAGGTATTTTTTGGAAGCACTGAAATAGTCGATAGCAGATAGATTGATAGCAAGATAATTTGTAACAGACAAGTAACGATAACGGTAAACAAACTATAGCAAGGTAGACCAATCCTTTTGTGGCAAAGGTAGGCCAAAATGGTCTCTTATAATAAGCAAAAGTGTTCTTGAGGGTACACGGGAATTTCATCTAGTCACCTTCATCATGTCGGTTTGGTTCGAGTTCGCTACTTTGATAATTTGATATATGGGTGGACCGGTGCTTGGGTGCTGTTCTTACTTGAACAAACCTCCCACTTATGATTAACCCCCTCGCAAGCATCCGCAACTACGAGAAAAGTATTAAGATAAAATATAACCTTCGCATTAAACATATGGATCCAAATCAATCCCTTACAAAATAGCGCATAAACTAGGGTTTAAGCGTCTATCACTCTAGCAACCCATCATCTAATAACTACTCCACAATGCATTCCCTTAGGACCAAAGATGGTGAAGTGCCATGTAGTCGACGCTCACATGACACCACTAAGGGAACCAAAACATACATATCATAGAAATATCGAACATATATCAAATTCACGTGATTACTTGCAACATGATTTCTCTAGGGACCTCAAGAACAAAAGTAACTACGCACAAATGATATTCATGCTCAAGATTAGAGTGGTATTAAATAGCATAATGGATCTGAACATATAATCTTCCACCAAATAAACCATATAGTAATCAACTACAAGATGTAATCAACACTACTAGTCACCCACAGGTACCAATCTAAGGTTCCGGTACAAAGATTGAACACAAGAGATGAACTAAGGTTTGAGAGGAGATGGTGTTGTTGAAGATGTTGATGGAGATTGCCCTCCCAAAGATGAGAGGGTTGTTGGTGATGACGATGGCTTCGATTTCCCCCTCTAGGAGGGAAGTTCCCCCGATGGAATCGCTCCGTCGGAGGGCAAAAGTGCTCCTACCCAAGTTTCGTCTCGAGACGGCGGCGCTCCATCCCGAAAGTCCTCTCCTTATTTTTTTGCTAGGTCAAAATGACTTATATACCAGAAGATGGGCACTAGAGGTGGGCCGGGCTAGGCACAACCCATCAGGGCGCGCCTGGGGGGCCTGGCGCGCCCTGCTGTCTTGTGGTCCCCAGGTGGGCCCCTCCCGTAGTTATTTGCTCCAATATTTTTCATATATTCCAAAATAATTCTCCGTAAATTTTCAGCTTATTTGGAGATGTGCAGAATAGGTGTCTTGACTTAGCTTTTTCAGGTCTAGAATTCCAACTGTAGGTATTCTCCCTCTTTGTGTAAACCTTGCATATTATGAGAGAAAAGACATTAGAATTACCCCATAAATAATTATTATGCATAAAAACATTGTAAATAACAGCAGGAAAAGATGATGCAAAATGGACATATCAGAGGTTATTTTTGTGGGCCAGGGCGGTTAAACGCGGGCGTGGCAGCTATCCGGACTCCTGCAACCCCACCCCAGCCCCACTTTGTCTCCAATTTGCGGGAGAAAATATATCCGGGCCGCTCGACGGACCGATACAGGCCCGCGTCGGATGGCTTCCACGGTCCGTACTATGCGGGCGGTTTGAGGGTTGATGTTGGAGATGCCTTAATCCTTTCTTTTCTTAACTTGTAGCAGAATTTATTTGAACAAAAAACTAGTTACCTCCTGAAAAATTTCTAGTTATGAGAAAATTTGGAAGCCTCCAAAGAATTTACAGAATTTGAGTTGTACGAATTGGTACCTAAGCAGTGTGCCACTTTGTTCGCTTGTCTAGGAAAATGCATGAAAGAAAATGAGTCAATCTTGTGCGCAATTTGAAAACACCAAGTGCTACTTCTTGAGCTTGCGTTGGTTTTTCCCTTGAAGAGGAAAGGATGATGCCGCAAAGTAGAGGTAAGTATTTCCCTCCGTTTGAGAACCAAGGTATCAATCCAGTAGGAGGAACACACAAGTCTCATATGATAGCACATACATAAACAAACAAATACTTGCACCCAATGCAATAAAGGGGTTGTCAATCCCTTCACGGTTATTTGCAAGGATGAGATCTGATAGAGATAGGTATGAAAGATAAATAAAAGTGCAAAAATAAATAAAAATAAATAAATAGCAGCAATGTATTTTTGGGTTTTTGGTTTTATAGATCTGAAAATAATATGATAAAAATAGACCCCGGGGCCATAGTTTTCACTAGAGGTTTCTCTCTTGAAAGAAAGCATATAGTGGGTAAACAAATTACTGTTGAGAAATTGGTAGAAAAGCGCATAGTTATGACGATATCTAAGGCAATGATCATGAATATAGGCATCACGTCCGTGACAAGTAGACCGACTCCTGCCTGGATCTACTACTATTACTCCACACATCGACCACTATCCAACATGCATCTAGTGTATTAAGTTAACAAGAACGGAGTAACATCTTAAGCAAGATGACATGATCTAGAGGGATAGATCCAATCAATATGGTAAAACCCCCATCTTTTTATCCTTAATGGAAACAATACAAATACGTGCCTCGCTACCCCTTGTGTCATTGGGTGAGGACACCGCAAGATTGAACCCAAAACAAAGCACCTCTCACATTGCAAGATAGATCAATCTAGTTGGACAAACCAAATCAATAGATCAGAGAGAAATACAAAGCTATCTTAATCATGCATAAAAGAGGTCGGAGTAGACTGATACGTCTCCAACGTATCTATAATTTTTGATTGTTCCATGCTATTATATTATCTGTTTTGGATGTTTAATGGGCTTTATTATGCACTTTTATAGTATTTTGGGACTAACCTATTAACCGGAGGCCCAGTGCAAATTGCTGTTTTTTTTGCCTATTTCAGTGTTTCGTAGAAAAGGAATATCAAACGGAGTCCAAACGGAATGAAACCTTCGGGAGAATCGTTTTTGGAACAAACGCAATCCAGGAGACTTGGAGTGAACGTCAAGGAAGCAACCAGGCGGCCACGAGGCAGGAGGGCGTGCCTAGGGGGGTAGGCGCGCCCCCACCCTCGTCGGCCCCTCGTGGCTCCCCTATCCGACTTCTTTTGCCTATATATACTCATATACCCTGAAAACATCCGAGAGCACTACGAAACCCTATTTCCACCACCGCAACCTTCTATACCCGTGAGATCCCATCTTGGGGCCTTTTCCAGCGCTCTGCCGGAGGGGGAATCGATCATGGAGGGTTTCTACATCAACACCATAGCCTCTCCAATGAAGTGTGAGTAGTTTACCTCAGACCTTCGGGTCCATATAGCTATTAGCTAGATGTCTTCTTCTCTCTCTTTGGATCTCAATACAAAGTTCTCCTCGATCTTCTTGGAGATCTATTCGATGTAATTCTTTTGCGGTGTGTTTGTCGAGATCCGATGAATTGTGGGTTTATGATTAAGATTATCTATGAACAATATTTGAATCTCCTCTGAATTCTTTTATGTGTGATTTGTTATCTTTGCAAGTCTCTTTGAATTATCAGTTTGGTTTGGCCTACTAGATTGATCTTTCTTGCAATGGGAGAAGTGCTTCGCTTTGGGTTTAATCTTGCGGTGTCCTTTCTCAGTGACAGCAGGGGCAGCAAGGCACGTATTGTATTGTTGCCATCAAGGATAAAAAGATGGGGTTTATATCATATTACTTGAGTTTATTCCTCTACATCATGTCATCTTGCGTAATGCGTTACTCTGTTCTTATGAACTTAATACTCTAGATGCATGCTGGATAGCGGTCGATGTGCGGAGTAATAGTAGTAGATGCAGAATCGTTTCGATCTACTTGTCGCATACGTGATGCCTATATACATGATCATGCCTAGATATTCTCATAACTATGCACTTTTCTATCAATTTCTCGATGGTAATTTGTTCACCCACCATAATACTTATGCTATCTTGAGAGAAGCCACTAGTGAAACCTATGGCCCCTGGGTCTATTTTCCATCATATAAGTTTCCTATCTATTTTATCTTGCAATCTTTACTTTCCTATCTATATCATAAAAATACCAAAAATATTTATCTTATTATCTCTATCAGATCTCACTTTTGCAAGTGGTCGTGAAGGGATTGACAACCCCTTTATCGCGTTGGTTGCAAGGTTCTTATTTGTTTGTGCAGGTACGAGGGATTTGAGTGTAGCCTCCTACTGGATTGATACCTTGGTTCTAAAAAACTGAGGGAAATACTTACGCTACTTTGCTGCATCACCCTTTCCTCTTCAAGGGAAAACCAACGCATGCTCAAGAGGTAGCAAAGACTCAAATAATATTCATAGATAATCTGATCATAAATCCACAATTCATCAGATCTCAACAATTGCATCGCAAAAGAAGATTACATCGAATAGAACTCCATGAACATCGAGGAGAACATTGTACTAAAGATCAAAGAGAGAGAAGGAGCCATCTAGCTACTAGCTATGGACCCATAGGTCTATGGTAAATTACTCACCACTACTAGGGAAAAACTTATAGGTAGACGCTTACTAGTAGCACGGGTTTATACACCTCGCTACTGCTACTTGCTAGTAGCGCGGGTTTGTACCCCTTGCTACTACTAAGTTGATAGTAGGAGCGCAGGTTTATAAACCCTCGCTACTACTAAGTAGTCTCTGCCGTGCCACCCGGGACATGCCATAGTAGTAGCAAGGGGTATAAATCCGCGCTACTACTAAGTTGATAGTAGTAGCGCGGGGTTATACCCCTTTCTACTTGATAACCCACAAGTATAGGGGATCGCAACAATTTTTGAGGGTAGAGTATTCAACCCAAATTTATTGATTCGACACAAGGGGAGCCAAAGAATATTCTCAAGTATTAGCAGTTGAGTTATCAATTCAACCACACCTTGATAACTTAGTATCTGCAGCAAAGTATTTAGTAGAAAAGTAGTATGGAAGTAATGGTAACAGTAGCAAAAGTAACAGTAGCAGTTTTGTAGTAATTGTAACAGCAGCAACGGTAAAGTAACTAGGCGAACAATATGTGAAAAGCTCGTAGGCATTGGATCAATGATGGATAATTATGTCGGATGCGATTCCTCATGTAATAGTTATAACATAGGGTGACACAGAACTAGCTCCAGTTCATCAATGTAATGTAGGCATGTATTTCGAATATAGTCATACGTGCTTATGGAAAAGAACTTGCATGACATCTTTTGTCATACCCTCCCGTGGCAGCGAGGTCCTATTGGAAACTAAGGGATATTAAGGCCTCCTTTTAATAGAGTACCGGACCAAAGCATTAACACTTAGTGAATACATGAACTCCTCAAACTATGGTCATCACCGGTAAGTATCCCGATTATTGTCACTTCGGGGTTAACGGATCATAACACATAATAGGTGACTATAGACGTGCAAGATAGGATCAAGAACTCACATATATTCATGAAAACATAATAGGTTCAGATCTGAAATCATGGCACTCGGGCCCTAGTGACAAGCATTAAGCATAGCAAAGTCATAGCAACATCAATCTCGGAACATAGTGGATACTAGGGATCAAACCCTAACAAAACTAACTTAATTACATGGTAAATCTCATCCAACCCATCACCGTCCAGCAAGCCTACGACGGAATTACTCATGCACGGCGGTGAGCATCATGAAATTGGTGATGGAGGAAGGTTGATGATGACGACGGTGACGAATTCCCCTCTCCGGAGCCCCAAACAGACTCCAGATCAGCCCTCCCGAGAGAGTTTAGGGCTTGGCGGCGGCTCCGTATCGTAAAACGCGATGAAACTTTCTCTCTTATTTTTTTTCTGCCCTAACGTGAATATACGGAGTTGGAGTTGAGGTCGGTGGAGCTTCAGGGGGTCCACGAGGCAGGGGCGTGCCCTGGGGGGCACCCTCGTGGACATGGTGTGGCCCCCCTGGTGTTGATTCTTTCGCCAATATTTTTTATTAATTCCAAAAAGTTGCTCCGTGGATTTTTAGGTCATTCCGAGAAATTTTATTTCTGCACAAAAATAACACCATGGCAGTTCTGCTGAAAACAACATCAGTCCGGGTTAGTTCCATTCAAATCATGCAAGTTAGAGTCCAAAACAAGGGCAAAAGTGTTTGGAAAAGTAGATATGATGGAGACGTATCACTACTACTAAGTGGTCTCTACCGTGCCCCCCCCCCCGGACATGCCATAGTAGTAGCACAGGTCTATACCCCTCGCTACTACTAAGTACAAGCTAGGTGAAGTCCCCATATCCTCATCTGAATCCCTCCTCTCTTCCTCCCTCTCCCCATCTCTCCATAGGCTCTCGATGGTGCTCCTGCCAGGCACATCTCCTCCTCCATGGTGCCCAACGAGTCTGGCTCCTCGTGTCGCTAGCATCCAGGAGCTCGCATGTCTTCCCCCTCGCCTCCATGCCACCACGACGGAGCACCTCACCACTGGCGACCAGCCTAGATGCGCCCTCCATCTCCTTCCTTTCTCCCTTGTTTCTCTTTTCCCTCTCCCTCTCCCTTTGGTTTTACTCACCTCCCATGCCCATGCATGCCTAGGTCATCGACATGGCCAACCAGGAGCTCTCTGCCTTAGCCGCGAAGACGATCCTCACACCGTCGTCTTCCTCTACACTGGATTCGGTCCCTCTCCAACAGTTGTCGCTGGATCTAGTCTGCCGCTACCCGTTCGCACCTCCGGCGACTAGTGTCGTCGCTGGATCGAACCATTGACACCATTGACAACACACACGGGGTTGAGATTTTTTTTGGTTTTCGAAATTAATAGTAGTAGCGCGGGTCACAGACACGCGCTACAGATAGTTAGTAGCAGCGTGTGTGGAATCCGCACTACTACTAACACACATACTAGTAGCGCGGGATGCACCACACTACTACTACTACTAGTTAGCTGTAGCGCCATAGTAGTAGTAGCGCGGGCACCCGCACTACTACTAGTTGTTTAACCCGCGCTACTACTAGGCTTTTTCCTAGTAGTGCACACATTATCGGAAGGGCAGTAAGGTTGGTGTAGAGGTCCTCCGTGACCGAATCCCCCTCCAACAGAGTACAGGAAAAGGCCCCGAGATGGGATCTCACGAGAACAGAAGCTTGCGGCGGTGGAAAAGTATTTTTTGGTGTGCCCTCTAGTATATGGGGAATATTTGGGTATTTATGGAGCTGGTATTAGGGTTAGGGGAGTCCCGAGGGGCCCACAAGCTTGAGGGGCATGCCCTGTGAGCTTGTGGCCCTCTCGTGGCTCCTCTGGCCTCCTCCCTAAGCTTCATGGGTGTCTTCTTGTCCAAGAAAAATCATCAAAAAGTTTAGATCCGTTTGGACTCCATTTGGTATTGATTTTCTCTTATAAAAGACAAAACAAGGAAAAATAGCGACTAGCACTGGGCAATAGGTTAATAGGTTAGTCCCAAAAAATGATGTAAAATGGCATAATAATGCATATAAAACATCTAAGATGGATAATATAATAGCATGTAACAATAAAAAATTATAGATACATTGGGGACATATCAAGCATCCCCAAGCTTAATTCCTGCTCGTCCTCGAGTAGGTAAATGATAAAAACAGAATTTTTGTTGTGGAATTCTACCTAACATGTTCATGAAGTAATCTTTCTTTATTGTGGCATGAATATTCAGATCCATAAGATTCAAAAAAAATTAATATTCACATAAAAACAATAATACTTCAAGCATACTAAATAAAGCAATCACGACTTCTCAAAATATTATGGCTAAAGAAAGTTATCCCTACACAATCATATAATCTTGTCATGCTCTATCTTCATCACACAAAGTATTTATCATGCACAACCCCGATGACAGGCCAAGAAATTGTTTCATACTTTTAGTGTTCTCAAGCCTTTTCAACTCTCATGCAATACATGAGTGTGGGCCATGGATATAACACTATAGGTGGAATAGAATATGATGGCGGAGGTTGTGTGAAGAAAACAAAAAAGGAGGAAGTCTCACATCGACGAGGCTAATCAATGGGCTATGGAGATGCCCTTCAATTGATGTCAATGCAAGGAGTAGGGATTTCCATGACACGGATGCACTAAAGTTATAAGTGTATGAAAGCTCGAAAGAAAACTAAGTGGGTGTACATCCAACTTGCTTGCTCACGAAGACCTAGGGTAATTTGAGGAAGCCCATCATTGGAATATACAAGCCAAGTTCTATAATGAAAGTGACGAAATAGGAGACTCTTTATATGAAGAACATGGTGCTATTTGAAGCACAAGTGTGGAAAAGGATAGTAACATTGTCCCTTCTCTCTTTCTCTCTCATTTTTTTATTTTTTTATTTTGGGATCTTTGGCCTCTCTTTTATACATTTTGGGCTCTTTGGCCTCTTTTTATTTTAAGTCCAGAGTCTCATCCTGACTTGTGGGGGAATCATAGTCTCCATCATCCTTTCCTCACATGGGACAATGCTCTAATAATGATGATCATCACACTTTTATTTACTTACAACTCAAGAATTACAACTCGATACTAGTACAAGGATATGGCTCTATATGAATGCATCATGCAATGATCTAGCATGACATGTATAAAAAATATCAACGGTGGCCAAGCCACAAATACTATGTCAACTATATGATCATGCAAAGCAATATGGCAATGATGGTATGTGTCATAATAAAATGGAACGGTGGAAGTTGCATGGAAATATATCTCAGAATGGCTATGGAAATGCCATAATAGGTAGGTATGGTGGATGTTTTTAGGAAGATATAAGGTGGCTTATGTGGAGATATCATGGGATTTGGATGCACCGGCTAAGTTTGCACCAACTCTCAAGTTGAGAAAGGGCAATGCACGGTAACGAAGAGGCTAGCAATGATGGAAGAGTGAGAGTGTGTATAATCCATGGACTCAACATTAGTCATAAAGAACTCACATACTTATTGCAAAATTTTATTAGCCATCAAAACAAAGTACTAATACGCATGCTCCTAGGGCGATAGATTCGTAGGAAAAGACCATCGCTTGTCCCCGACCGCCACTCATAAGGAAGACAATCAAAAATAAATCGTGCTCCAACTTCATCACATAACGAGAGACCATACGTGCATGCTTCGGGAATCACAAACCTTTACCCAAATATTCTTACTAATCCACAATTACTCACTAGCATGACTCTAATATCACCATCTTTATATCTCAAAACAAATGCAAGGAATCAAACTTCTCATATATTCAATGATCTTTATGAAAGTTTTTTTTATATACCTATTGAATATCCATCATATTAGGACTAAATTCATAACCTAAGGAAATTGCCATACTATTTTTAATACTCTCAAAATAATACTCCCTCCGTCCGAAAATACTTGTCATCAAAATGGAGAAAAAAGAATGTATCTAAAACTAAAATACATCTAGATACATCCCCTTTTATTCATTTTGATGACAAGTATTTCCAGACGGAGGGAGTATAAGTGAAGCATGAGAGTTTATCAATTTCTTCAGAATAAAACCACGGTTGTGCTCTAAAAAGATATAAGTGAATCACTAGAGCAACTAACTAGCTCAAAAGATATAAGTGACACACATAGAGTATTCTAATAAATTCACGATTAATGTGTGTCCCTCTCAAAAGGTGTGTACAACGAGGATGATTGCGGCAAACTAAAAAGCAAAGACTCATATAATACAAGACGCTCCAATCAAAACAGATATCACATGGTGAATAAAAACACAGCCTCAAGTAATTTACCGATGGATTGAAGACAAAAGATGGGATGCTGCTACTTCTTGAGCTTGCATTGGTTTTTCCCTTGAAGAGGAAAGGGTCATAAGTATATCCCTCGATTTGAGAACCAAGGTATCAATCCAGTAGGAGACAACACACAAGTCACCGAATACCTGCACAAACAACCAAACAACTTGCACCCAACGTGATAAAGGGGTTGTCAATCCCTTCATGGTTACTTGCAAAAGTGAGATCTGATAGAGATAGATAAACGGTAAAGTAAATATTTTTGGTATTTTTGGTTTATAGACCGGAAAGTAAAAGATTGCAAAATAGTAGATTGGAAACTTATATGATGGAAAATAAACCCGAGGGCCATAGGTTTCACTAGAGGCTTCTCTCAAGATAGAAAATAATACGGCGGGTGAACAAATTACTGCCGAGCAACTGATAGAAAAGCGCAAAGTTATGACAATATCTAAGGTAATGATCATGAATATAGACATCACGTCCGTGTCAAGTAGATCGAAACGATTCTGCATCTACTACTATTACTCCACACATCGACCGCTATCCAGCATGCAGCTAGAGTATTAATATCATAAAGAATGGAGTAACGCATTAAGCAAGATGACATGATGTAGAGGAATTAACTCAAGCAATATGATGAAGCCCCCATCTTTTTATCCTCGATGGCAACAATACAATACGTGCATTGCTGCCCCTACTATCACTGGGAAAGGACACCGCAAGATTGAACCCAAAGCTAAGCACTTCTCCCATTGCAATAAAAACCAATCTAGTTAGCCAAACCAAACCGATAGTTTGAAGATAATTACAAAGATACCAAATCATGCATAAAAGAATTCAGAGGAGATTCAAATAATATTCATAGATAAGCTGATCATAAATCCACAATTCATCGGTTCTCAGCAAACACACCACAAAAAATTATTACATCGAATTGATCTCCAAGAACATCGAGGAGAACATGGTATTGAGAATCAAAGAGAGATAAGAAGTCATCTAGCTACTAGCTATGGACCCGAAGGTTTGTGGTCAACTACTCACGCTTCATCGGAAGGGCAATATAGTTGATGTAGAAGCCCTCCATGATCGACTCCCCCTCTAGCAGGGTACCGAAAAAGGTCCCTAGATGGGATCTCATGGGTACAGAAGGTTGCGGTGGTGGAAAAGTGTTTTCGTGGACGCCTCTGTTGGTTTGGGGATATATGGGAATATATAGGTGCAAGAATTAGGTCAGGGAGTGCACGAGGGGCCCACAAGGGTGGGGGCATGCCCTACCCCCCTAGGCACGCCCTCCGTCCTTGTGGCCGCCTCGTGGCTCCTCCGAGTTTATTTGAGTCTCCTGGTTGTCTTCTGGTCCAAGAAAAATCATTGCGAAGGTTTTATTCTGTATGGTATTCCTTTTCTGCGAAACTCAAAAACAGGGAAAAAACAGGAACTGGCACTGGGCTCTAGTTAATAGGTTAGTCCCAAAAATAATATAAAATAGCATAATAATGCATATAAAACATCCAAAACAGATAATATAATAGCATGGAACAATCAAAAATTATAGATACGTTGGAGACGTATCAGATGCCATCTGGGGCATCCCCAAGCTTAGATGCTTGGTTGTCCTTGAATATTACCTTGGGGTGCCTTGAGCATCCCAAAGCTTAGGCTCTTGCCACTCCTTATTCCGTAGTCCATTGAAACTTCACCCAAAACTTGAAAACTTCACAACACAAAACTAAACAGAAAACTCGTGAGATCCGTTAGTGAAACAAAGCAAATAACCACCTTTAGGTACTGTTGTAAACTCATTCCAATTTTATATTGGTGTTAAATCTACTGTATTCTAACTTCTTCATGGTTCATAAACCCTGATACTACCCATATATTCATTAAAATAAGCAAACAACACAATGAAAACATAATCTGTCAAAAACAGAATAGTCTGTAGTAATATGAACTTTAACCAAACTTCCGTAACTCCAAAAATTCTGAAAATTAGGAAAACAGAGGCAATTTGTATATAAATCTTGTGTAAAAAAATCAGAATTTTATCGCGCTCTAGTGAATTTTAACATTCTGCTCCTGAATGCAGAAGTTTCTGTTTTTCAGCAAAATCAAATCAACTATAACCCAAGTTCATCCCAAAGGTCTTACTTGGCACAAACACTAATTAAAACACTTAAAACAATTATTATAGAAGTAATATTGCATATTTATTCAACAAAATAAGGAAAAACAAAAAACATAAAAACAAATTTGGGTTTCCTCCCAATAAGCGCTATTGTTTTACGCCCCTAGCTAGGCATATTGCATAGATCTAGGTATTGTCATCTTTGGTATGTAATCAATAAGTGGTCCGATTGCCCTTTCGATGAAGCATGAGTAGTTTACCTCAGACCTACAGGTCCATAGCTAGTATCTAGATGGCTTCTTCTCTCTCTTTGATTGTCAATACCATGTTCTCCTCGATGTTCTTGGAGATCTATCTGATGTAATATTCTTTTGCGGTGTGTTTGTCGAGATCCGATGAATTGTGGATTTATGATCAGATTAACTATGAACATTATTTGAATCTCCTTCGAATTCTTATATGCATGATTTGATATCTTTTTATTTCTCTTCGAATTATCGGTTTGGTTTGGCTGACAAAATTGGTATTTCTTGCAATGGGAGAGGTGCTTAGTTTTGGGTTCAATCTTGTGGTGTCCTCACCTAGTGACATAGTGGGGGTAGCGAGGCACGTATTTTATTGTTGCCATGAAGGATAAAAAGATTGGGTTTTCATCGTGTTGCTTGAGTTTATCCCTCTACATCATGTCATCTTACTTAAGGCGTTACTCCGTTCTTTATGAACTTAATACTCTATATGCATGCTGGATAGCGGTTGATTTGTGGAGTAATGGTAGTAGATGCAGAATCGCTTTGGTCTACTTGACACGGACATGATGCCTATATGCATAATCATTTCCTTGGATATCGTAATAACTTTGCGCTTTTCTATCAATTGCTTGACAGTAGCTTGTTCGCCCACCATATTATTTGCCTTCAAGAGAGAAGCCTCTAGTGAAACCTATAGCCCCCGGGTCTATTTCCCATCATATATTTTCAGATCTATAAACTAAAAATACCAGAAATACCTTGCTTCAATTTATTTACTATTTTTACATTCTAACAATCTTTTATACCTATCTCTATCAGATCTCATCCTTGCAAGTGACCGTGAAGGGATTGACAACCCCTTTATCGCGTTGGGTGCAAGTGTTTGATTCTTTGTGCAGGTGCGTAGATTGGGGACTTGCTTATACCTCCTACTAGATTGATACCTTGATTCTCTAACTAAGGGAAATACTTATCTCTACTTTTCTGCATCACCCTTTCCTCTTTAGGGTAAAAATGAATGCAAGCTCAAGAAGTAGCAAGAAGGATTTCTCGCGCCGTTGCGGGGAGGTCTACATCAAGCCTACAAAGTACCCATCATAAACTCTCATCCCTTGCATTACATTATTCGCCATTAGCCTCTCTCCCCCCCCCCCACTTTTAAAATGATTTTCAGAAAAATACAAAAAGATTTGCCTTTTTATTCACCCTCTTTCTGTTTGTCTTTCTGTATGCCTTTTTGCTTGTTTGCTATCTTTGCTTGTGTTGCCATGTGCCTTTCTATTTGATTGCATCTTTGCTTGCTAAAAATCTATTGATATGGATCCACTTAAAGTTTTATACTTGGATCATCTTCAATCTATATGTGCTCGTGCTGAAACCCCAACTAGTTTAGTTGAGGGAAAATCACTAGATGAGCATGCTCATTTTGTGTGTCATCATTTGTCTAAAAAGGGGGGGGGCTCTTATGGAATCAAATAAATTGTTTGCTATGCTATGCTTTGAATCTTTGTGAAATTTATTATTTTACTTGTTGCTCAGAGAACCCTAAAAAACACCTTCCCTACCTATGTAAGTTTAAAGATAATGAAATCTTATCTTCTTATGCCAAAGGTGTTTATAGTTACTATTATATCGAACAAACTGAATAATTTGTTGCTTTTAAGGGTGCTTATGAAGTTGCTTCTGAAGGAAATATGCCCTAGAGGCAATAATAAAGTTATTGTTTATTTCCTTATACCATGATAAATGTTTATTATTCATGCTAGAATTGTATTAACCGGAAACATAATACATGTGTGAATACATAGACAAACATAGTGTCACTAGTATGCCTCTACTTGACTAGCTCGTTGATCAAAGATGGTTGCGTTTCCTAACCATAGACATGAGTTGTCATTTGATTAACGGGATCACATCATTAGAAGAATGATGTGATTGACTTGACCCATTCCGTTAGCTTAGCAATTGATCGTTTAGTATGTTGATATTGCTTTCTTCATGACTTATACATGTTCCTACAACTATGCTATTATGCAACTCCCGTTTACTAGAGGAACACTTTGTGTGCTACCAAATGTCACAACGTAACTGGGTGATTATAAAGGAGCTCTACAGGTGTCTCCGAAGGTACATGTTGAGTTGGCGTATTTTGAGATTAGGATTTGTCACTACGATTGTCGGAGAGGTATCTCTGGGCCCTCTCGGTAATGCACATCACTATAAGCCTTGCAAGCAATGTAGTTAATGAGTTAGTTATAGAATGATGCATTATGTAACGAGTAAAGAAACTTGCTGGTAACGAGATTGAACTAGGTATTGAGATACCGACGATCGAATCTCGGGCAAGTAACATACCGATGACAAAGGGAACAATGTATGTTGTTATGCAGTTTGATCGATAAAGATCTTTGTAGAATATGTAGGAGCCAATATGAGCATCCAGGTTCCGCTATTGGTTATTGACCAGAAATGGGTCTCGATCATGTCTACATAGTTCTCGAACCCGTAGGGTCCGCACGCTTAAAGTTAGATGATGGTTATATTATGAGTTTATGTGTTTTGATGTACCGAAGATAGTTCGGAGTCCCGGATGTGATCACGGACATGACGAGGAGTCTCGAAATGGACGAGACATGAAGATTGATATATTGGACGACTATATTCGGACACCGGAATGGTTCCGGAGGTTATCGGATGTATACCGGAGTACCGGGGGGTTACCGGAACCCCCCCTCCCCCGGGGTTAATGGGCCTCATGGGCCCTAAGTGGAGAAGAGGAGGGTGGCCAGGGCTGGCCGCGTGCCCCCTCCCCCTCTAGTCTGAATAGGACAAGGAGGGGGGGCGCCCCCCCCTTTCCTTACTCTCCTCTCTCCCTTCCTTCCCCTCTCCTACTTGGACTAGGAAAGGAGGGAGTCCTACTCTCGATGGGAGTAGGACTCCTCCCTGGCACGCCTCCTCTTGGCCGGCCGCCCCCTCCACCTTGATCCTTTATATACGGGGGCAAGGGGGCACCTCTAGACACAACAATTGATCCTTGAGATCTATTAGTCGTGTGCGGTGCCCCCCTCCACCATATTCCACCTCAATAATATCGTAGCGGTGCTTAGGTGAAGCCCTGCGTCGGTAGAACATCATCATCGTCACCACGTCGTCATGGTGATGGAACTCTCCCTCGAAGCTCGGCTGGATCGGAGTTCGAGGGACGTCATCGAGCTGAACGTGTGCTAAACTCGGAGGTGCCGTGCGTTCGATACTTGATCGGTCGGATCTTGAAGACGTACGACTAGATCAACCGGTGTGCTAACGCTTCCTCTTACGGTCTACGAGGGTACGTGGACATACTATCCCCCTCTCGTTGCTATGCATCACCATGATCTTGCGTGTGCGTAGGAATTTTTTTGAAATTACTATGTTCCCCAACAGTGGCATCCGAGCCTGGTTTTTTGCGTAGATGTTATATGCACGAGTAGAACACAAGTGAGTTGTGGGCGGTACAAGTCATACTGGTTACCAACATGTCACACTTTGGCTCGGCGGTATTGTTGGATGAAGCGGCCCAGACCGACATTACGCGTACGCTTACACGAGACTGGTTCTACCGACGTGCTTTGCACATAGGTGGTTGGCGGGTGTCAGTTTCTCCAACTTTAGTTGAACCGAGTGTGGCTACGCCCGGTCCTTGAGAAGGTTAAAACAACACTAACTTGAGGAACTATAGTTGTGGTTTTGATGCGTAGGTAAGAACGGTTCTTGCTCAGCCCGTAGCAGCCACATAAAACTTGCAACAACAAAATAGAGGACGTCTAACTTGTTTTTGTAGGGCATGTTGTGATGTGATATGGTCATGACATGATGCTATATTTTATTGTATGAGATGATCATGTTTTGTAACCGAGTTATCGGCAACTGGCAGGAGCCATATGGTTGTCGCTTTATTGTATGCAATGCAATCGCCCTTTAATTGCTTTACTTTATCACTAAGCAGTAGCGATAGTCATAGAAGCAATAGGTGGCAAAACAACAACGATGCTACGATGGAGGTCAAGGTGTCATGCTGGTGATGGTGGTGATCATGACGGTGCTTCAGAGATGAAGATCACAAGCACAAGATGATGATGGCCATATCATATCACTTATATTGATTGCATGTGATGTTTATCCTTTATGCATCTTATTTTGCTTTGTTGGATGGTAGCATTATAAGATGATCTCTCACTAAATTTCAAGGTATAAGTGTTCTCCCTGAGTATGCACCGTTGCGAAAGTTCTTCGTGTTGAGACACCACGTGATGATCGGGTGTGATAGGCTCTACGTTCATATACAACGGGTGCAAAATAGTTGTACACGCGGAATACCCAGGTTAAACTTGACGAGCCTAGCATATACAGATATGGCCTCGGAACACTGATACCGAAAGGTCGAGCGCGAATCAGATAGTAGATATGATCAACATAGTGATGTTCACAATTGAAAACTACTCCATCTCACGTGATGATTGGACATGGTTTAGTTGATTTGGATCACGTGATCGCTTAGATGATTAGAGGGATGTCTATCTAAGTGGGAGTTCTTAAGTAATATGATTAATTGAACTTACATTTATCACGAACTTAGTACCTGATAGTATTTTGCTTGTCTATGTTTGTTGTAGACAGATGGCTCGTGTTGTTGTTCCGTTGAATTTTAATGTGTTCCTTGAGAAAGCTAAGTTAAAAGATGATGGTATCAATTACACGGACTGGGTCCGTAACTTGAGGATTATCATCATTGTTGCATAGAAGAATTACGTCCTGGAAGCACCGCTGGGTGCCAGGCCTGCTGCAGATGCAATGATGACGTTAAGAACGTCTGGCAGAGAAAAGCTGATGACTACTCGATAGTTCAGTGTGCCATGCTTTACGGCTTAGAACCTGGACTTCAACGATGTTTTGAACGTCATGGAGCATATGAGATGTTCCAGGAGTTGAAGTTAATATTTCAAGCAAATGCCCGGATTGAGAGATATGAAGTCTCCAATAAGTTCTATAGCTGCAAGATGGAAGAGAATAGTTCTGTCAGTGAACATATAATCAAAATGTCTGGGTATAATAATCACTTGATTCAACTGGGAGTTAATCTTACTGATGATAGTGTCATTGACAGAATTCTTCAATCACTGCCACCAAGCTACAAGAGCTTCGTGATGAACTATAATATGCAAGGGATGAACAAGACTATTCCCGAGATCTTCGCAATGCTAAAAGCTACAGAGGTAGAAATCTAAAAGGAGCATCAAGTGTTGATGGTCAACAAGACCACCAGTTTCAAGAAAAAAAGGTAAAGGGAAGAAGAAGGGGAACTTCAAGAAGAACGGCAAACAAGTTGCTTCTCAAGAGAAGAAACCCAAGTCTGGACCTAAGCCTAAGACTGAGTGCTTCTACTGCAAGCAGACTGGTCACTGGAAGCGGAACTGCCCCAAGTATTTGGCGGATAAGAAGGATGGCAAGGTGAACAAAGGTATATGTGATATACATGTTATCGATGTGTACCTTACTAATGCTCGCAGTAGCACCTGGGTATTTGATACTGGTTCTGTTGCTAATATTTGTAACTCGAAACAGGGACTACGGATTAAGTGAAGATTGGCTAAGGACGAGGTGACGATGCGCGTGGGAAATGGTTCCAAAGTCGATGTGATCGCGGTCGGCACGCTACCTCTACATCTACCTTCGGGATTAGTTTTAGACCTGAATAATTGTTACTTGGTGCTAGTGTTAAGCATGAACATTATATCTGGATCTTGTTTGATGCGAGACGGTTATTCATTTAAATCAGAGAATAATGGTTGTTCTATTTATATGAGTAATATCTTTTATGGTCATGCACCCTTGAAGAGTGGTCTATTTTTATTGAATCTCGATAGTAGTGATACACATATTCATAATGTTGAAGCCAAAAGATGCAGAGTTGATAATGATAGTGCAACTTATTTGTGGCACTGCAGTTTGGGTCATATTGGTGTAAAGCGCATGAAGAAACTCCATACTGATGGACTTCTGGAATCACTTGATTATGAATCACTTGGTACTTGCAAACCATGCCTCATGGGCAAGATGACTAAAACGCCGTTCTCCGGAACTATGGAGCGAGCAACAGATTTGTTGGAAATCATACATACTGATGTATGTGGTCCAATGAATATTGACGCTCGCGGCGGGTATCGTTATTTTCTCACCTTCACAGATGATTTGAGCAGATATGGGTATATCTACTTAATCAAACATAAGTCTGAAACATTTGAAAAGTTCAAAGAATTTCGGAGTGAAGTGGAAAATCATCGTAACAAGAAAATAAAGTTTCTACGATCTGATCGTGGAGGAGAATATTTGAGTTACGAGTTTGGTTTACATTTGAAACAATGCTGAATAGTTTCACAACTCACGCCACCCGGAACACCACAACGTAATGGTGTGTCCGAACGTCGTAATCGTACTTTACTAGATATGGTGCGATCTATGATGTCTCTTACTAATTTACCACTATCATTTCGGGGTTATGCTTTAGAGATGGCCGCATTCACGTTAAATAGGGCACCATAAAAATCCGTTGAGACGACGCCTTATGAACTATGGTTTGGCAAGAAACCAAAGTTGTCGTTTCTTAAAGTTTGGGGCTGCGATGCTTATGTGAAAAAACTTCAACCTGATAAGCTCGAACCCAAATCGGAGAAATGTTTCTTCATAGGATACCCAAAGGAGACTATTGGGTACACCTTCTATCACAGATCTGAAGGCAAGACTTTTGTTGCTAAATTTGGATCCTTTCTAGAGAAGGAGTTTCTCTCGAAAGAAGTGAGTGGGAGGAAAGTAGAACTTGATGAGGTAACTGTACCTGATCCCTTATTGGAAAGTAGTTCATCACAGAAACCGGTTCCTGTGACAACTGCTCCAATTAGTGAGGAAGCTAATGATATTGATCATGAAACTTCAGATCAAGTTACTACTGAACATCGTAGGTCAACCAGAGTAAGATCCGCACCACAGTGGTACGGTAATCCTCTTCTGGAAGTCATGTTACTTGACCATGGCGAACCTACGAACTATGAGGAAGCGATGATGAGCCCAGATTCCGCAAAATGGCTTGAGGCCATGAAATCTGAGATAGGATCCATGTATGAGAACAAAGTATGGACTTTGGTTGACTTGACCGATGATCGTCAACCCATCGAGAATAAATGGATCTTCAAGAAGAAGATTGACACTGATGGTAATGTTACTGTCTACAAAGCTCGACTTGTTGCAAAAGGTTTTCGACAAGTTCAAGGGGTTGACTATGATGAGACTTTCTCACCCGTAGAGATGCTTAAGTCTGTCCGAATCATGTTAGCAATTGCCGCGTTTTATGATTATGAAATATGACAAATGGATGTCAAAACTGCATTCCTGAATGGATTTCTAGAAGAAGAGTTGTATATGATGCAACCAGAAGGTTTTGTCGATCCAAAAGGTGCTAACAAAGTGTGCAAGCTCTAGTGATCCATTTATGGACTGGCGCAAGCCTCTCGGAGTTGGAATAAATGCTTTGATAGTGTGATCAAAGCATATGGTTTTATACAGACTTTTGGAGAAGCCTGTATTTACAAGAAAGTGAGTGGGAGCTCTGTAGCATTTCTGATATTATATGTAGACGACATATTGTTGATTGGAAATGATGTAGAATTTCTGGATAGCATAAAAGGATACGTGAATAAAAGTTTTTCAATGAAAGACCTCGGTGAAGCTGCTTATATATTAGGCATCAATATCTATAGAGATAGGTCAAGACGCTTAATTGGACTTTCGCAAAGCACATACCTTGATAAAGTTATGAAAAAGTTCAAAATGGATCAAGCAAAGAAAGGGTTCTTGCCTGTGTTACAAGGTGTGAAGTTGAGTCAGACTCAATGCCCGACCACAGCAGAAGATAGAGAGAAAATGAAAGATGTTCCCTATGCTTCAGCCATAGGCTCTATCATGTATGCAATGCTGTGTACCAGACCTGATGTATGCTTAGCAATAAGTTTAGTAGGGAGGTACCAAACTAATCTAGGAGTGGATACATGGACAACGGTCAAGAATATCCTGAAATACCTGAAAAGGACTAAGGACGTGTTTCTTGTTTATGGAGGTGACAAAGAGCTAGTCATAAATGGTTACGTTGATGCAAGCTTTGACACTGATCCGGACGATTCTAAATCGCAAACCGGATATGTGTTTATATTGAACGGTGGAGCTATCAGTTGGTGGAGTTCTAAACAAAGCGTCGTGGCGGGATCTACATGTGAAGCGGAGTACATAGCTGCTTTGGAATCAGCAAATGAAGGAGTCTAGATGAAGGAGTTCATATCTGATCTAGGTGTCATACCTAGTGCATCGAGACCAATGAAAATCTTTTGTGACAATACTAGTGCAATTGCCTTGGCAAAGGAATCCAGATTTCACAAGAGAACCAAGCACATCAAGAGACGCTTCAATTCCATCCAGGACCAAGTCCAGGTGGGAGACATCTAGATTTGCAAGATACATGCAAATCTGAATGTTGCAGACCCGTTGACTAAGCCTCTTCCACGAGCAAAACATGATCAACACCAAAGGCTCCATGGGTGTTAGAATCATTACTGTGTAATCTAGATTACTGACTCTAGTGCAAGTGGGAGACTGAAGGAAATATGACCTAGAGGCAATAATAAAGTTATTATTTATTTCCTTATATCATGATAAATGTTTATTATTCATGCTAGAATTGTATTAACCGGAAACAAAATACATGTGTGAATACATAGACAAACATAGTGTCACTAGTATGCCTCTACTTGACTAGCTCGTTGATCAAAGATGGTTGTGTTTCCTAACCATAGACATGAGTTGTCATTTGATTAACGGGATCACATCATTAGAAGAATGATGTGATTGACTTGACCCATTCCGTTAGCTTAGCACTTGATCGTTTAGTATGTTGCTATTGCTTTCTTCATGACTTAGACATCTTCCTACAACTATGAGATTATGAAACTCCCGTTTACTAGAGGAACACTTTGTGTGCTACCAAACGTCACAACGTAACTGGGTGATTATAAAGGAGCTCTACGGGTGTCTCCGAAGGTACATGTTGAGTTGGCGTATTTCAAGATTAGGATTTGTCACTTCGATTGTCGGAGAGGTATCTCTGGGCCCTCTCGGTAATGCACATCACTATAAGCCTTGCAAGCAATGTAGCTAATGAGTTAGTTACGGAATGATGCATTATGTAATGAGTAAAGAGACTTGCCGGTAACGAGATTGAACTAGGTATTGAGATACCGACAATCGAATCTCGGGCAAGTAACATTACGATGACAAAGGGAACAACATATGTTGTTATGCGGTTTGGCCGATAAAGATCTTCGTAGAATATGTAGGAGCCAATATGAGCATCCAGGTTCCGCTATTGGTTATTGACCGAAAATGTGTCTCGGTCATGTCTACATAGTTCTCAAACCCGTAGGGTCCGCACACTTAAATTTAGATGACGGTTATATTATGAGTTTATGTGTTTTGATGTACCGAAGATAGTTCGGAGTCCCGGATGTGATCACGGACATGATGAGGAGTCTCGAAATGATTGAGACATGAATATTGATATATTGGACGATTATATTCAGACACCGGAATGGTTTCGGGGGTTATCAGATGTATACCGGAGTACCGGGGGGTTACCGGAACCCCCCGGGGGGTTAATGGTCCTCATAGGCCCTAAGTGGAGAAGAGGAGGGGTGGCCAGGGCTCGCCGCGCGCCCCCTCCCCCTCTAGTCCGAATAGGACAAGGAGGGGGTGGCGCCCCCCCCTCTCCTTCCTCTCCTCTCTCCCTTCCTTCCCCTCTCCTACTTGGATTAGGAAAGGAGGGAGTCCTACTCCCGGTGGGAGTAGGACTCCTCCCTGGCGCGCCTCCTCCTGGCCGGCTGCCCCCTCCCCCTTGATACTTTATATACGGGGGCAAGGGGGTACCTCTAGACACAACAATTGATCCTTGAGATCTATTAGCCGTGTGCGGTGCCCCCCTCCACCATATTCCACCTCGATAATATCATAGTGGTGCTTAGGCGAAGCCCTGCGTCGGTAGAACATCATCATCGTCACCACGCCGTCGTGCTGACGGAACTCTCCCTCGAAGCTTGGCTGGATCGGAGTTCGAGGGACGTCATCGAGCTTAACGTGTGCTGAAGTCAGAGGTGTCGTGCGTTCGGTACTTGATCGGTCAAATCGTGAAGACGTACGACTACATCAACCGCGTTGTGCTAACGCTTCCGCTTACGGTCTACGAGGGTACATGGACATACTCTCCCCTCTCGTTGATATGCATCACCATGATCTTGTGTGTGCGTAGGATTTTTTTTGAAATTACTACGTTCCCCAACAGCTTCATTGATTGAAAAGTATGATATTACTCTCTACAAATCTGAAAATTTTGACATACTTAAATATTGCTATGAAAACTATGCTCATAATGCTTATGTTAAGGAATTTATTGAGAGAATGTCCATTGCTTTGGAAGAAAATAATGATATGCATGAACCTATAGATGATTAGATTCCGTTGATTTGATTGAAATATCCCTTGATGAACATGATGCTTGCTATTCTTATGGCCATGATGCCAATATTAATTATGCTTATGAAGATGAACTTGCTGTAGTTCCTTATCTTAAACATGAAATTATTACTATTGCACCCACACTTGATAACCCCTTGAATGAAAAGCATGATTGCAATGATGTTATTATAAACTCTATTAATGTCAATTATGCTAAAAATATGCAAAACCCGAAGCTTGGGGATGCTAGTTTTGCTATGTCCACTACTTATTGCAATGATCATGATTGGGGTGATGATGTTTCTTATGATCTTGAAAATTTATTTAAGTCTCATGATGAATATAAAAGTGGGTTTGGAGAGGTCATGACTTTAGTTAATGTTAATCCCACTATTTCGGAAGAGTGTCAACTTCGCATGCATGTGGATCGTGTTGAGAATATGTTATGTGATAGCAATATTGTTGAATTTGCTTATGATCCTACATGTAATTATAATAAGATAGGAAAATATGGTTGTAGAAATTTTCATGTTACTAAATTTCCTCTCGTTATGTTGAGATTGCTATTGTTTCTTTCTTCATCATTGCATATGATAGATCTTGCTTGTCTTGCTAATTTATTTTCCTATAAAATGTGTTGGGGAACGTTGCAGAAAATAAAAAATTTCCTACGGTTTCACCAAGATCCATCTATGAGTTAATCTAGCATCGAGTGATGGTAGTGCATCCGCATACCTTTGTAGATCGCGAGCGGAAGCGTTCAAGAGAATGGGGTTGAGGGAGTCGTACTCGTCGTGATCCAAATCACCGATGACCAAGTGCCGAACGGACAACACCTCCGCGTTCAACACACGTACGGAGCAGATGACGTCTCCTCCTTCTTGATCCAGCAAGGGGGAAGGAGAGGTTAATGAAGATCCAGCAGCACGACGGCGTGGTGGTGGATGTAGCAGGGTTCCGGCAGGGCCTCGCCAAGCAACTACGGGAGGAGGAGGTGTAGCAAGGAGGGGAGGGAGGTGCCAGGGTGTTGGGTGCGGCTGCCCTCCCACCCCCCTCTTTATATAGGGACCCCCAGAGGGGCGGCGGCCCTAGAGATGGGATCTCTAGGGGGGGCGGCGGCCAAGGGGGGTGGAGTGCCCCCCAAGGCAAGTGGAGGCGCCCCCTCCCCTACGGTTCCCAACCCTAGGCGCAGAGGGGGCCCAGAGGGGGGCGAACCAGCCCACTAGGGGCTGGTTCCCCTCCCACTTCAGCCCATGGGGCCCTCCGGGATAGGTGGCCCCACCCAGTGGACCCCCGGGAGCCTTCCGGTGGTCCCGGTACAATATCGGTGGACCCCGAAACTTTCCCGATGGCCGAAACTTGACTTCCCATATATAATTCTTTACCTCCGGACTATTCCGGAACTCCTTGTGACGTCCGGGATATCATCCGGGACTCCGAACAACCTTAGGTTTGCTGCATACTCATATTCATACAACCCTAGCATCACCGAACCTTAAGTGTGTAGATCCTACGGGTTCGGGAGACATGTAGACATGACCGAGACGGCTCTTCGGTCAATAACCAACAGTGGGATCTGGATAACCATGTTGGCTCCCACATGCTCCTCGATGATCTCATCGGATGAACAACGATGTCGAGGATTTAAGCAACCCCGTATACAATTCCCTTTGTCAATCGGTACGTTACTTGCCCGAGATTCGATCGTCGGTATCCCAATACCTCGTTCAATCTCGTTACCGACAAGTCACTTTACTCATACCGTAATGCATGATCACGTGACCAGACACTTGGTCACTTTGAGCTCATTATGATGATGCATTACCGAGTAGGCCCAGAGATACCTCTCCGTCATACGGAGTGACAAATCCCAGTCTTGATCCGTGTCAACCCAACAGACACTTTCGGATATACCTGTAGTGCAGCTTTATAGTCACCCAGTTACATTGTGACGTTTGGTACACCCAAAGCACTCCTACGGTATCCGGGAGTTACACGATCTCATGGTCTAAGGAAAAGATACTTGACATTGGAAAAGCTCTAGCAAAACAAACTACACGATCTTGTGCTATGCTTAGGATTGGGTCTTGTCCATCACATCATTCTCCTAATGATGTGATCCCGTTATCAATGACATCCAATGTCCATAGTCAGGAAACCATGACTATCTGTTGATCAACGAGCTAGTCAACTAGAGGCTCACTAGGGACATATTTTGGTCTGTGTATTCACACGTGTATTACGATTTCCGGATAATACAATTATAGCATGAATAAAAGAGAATTATCATGAACAAGGAAATATAATAATAATCCTTTTATTATTGCCTCTAGGGCATATTTCCAACAGTCTCCCACTTGCACTAGAGTCAATAATCTAGTTACATTGTGATGAATCGAACACCCATAGAGTTCTAGTGTTGATCATGTTTTGCTCGCGGAAGAGGTTTAGTCAACGGACCTACGACATGCAGATCCGTATGTACTTTGCAAATATCTATGTCTCCATCTTGAACATTTTCACGGATGGAGTTGAAACGACGCTTGATGTGCCTGGTCTTCTTGTGAAACCTGGGCTCCTTGGCAAGGGCAATAGCTCCAGTGTTGTCACAGAAGAGAGTGATTGGCCCCGATGCATTGGGTATGACTCCTAGGTCGGTGATGAACTCCTTCATCCATATTGCTTCATGCGCTGCCTCCGAGGCTGCCATGTACTCCGCTTCACATGTAGATCCCGCCACAACGCTCTGCTTGCAACTCCACTAGCTTACTGCTCCACGATTGAACATATACACGTATCCGGTTTGTGACTTAGAGTCATCCAGATCTGTGTCGAAGCTAGCGTCGACGTAACCCTTTACGACAAGCTCTTCATCACCTCCATAAACGAGAAACATGTCCTTTGTCCTTTTCAGGTACTTCAGGATATTCTTGACCGCTGTCCAGTGTTCCTTGCCGGGATTACTTTGGTACCTTCCTACCAAACTTACGACAAGGTTTACATCAGGTCTGGTACACAGCATGGCATACATAATAGATCCTATGGCTGAGGCATAGGGGATAACACTCATCTCTTCTTTATCTTTTGTCGTGGTCGGGCATTGAGCCGAGCTCAATCTCACACCTTGCAATACAGGCAAGAACCCTTTCTTGGACTGATCCATTTTGAACTTCTTCAATATCTTATCAAGGTATGTGCTTTGTGAAAGACCTATGAGGCGTCTCGATCTATCCCTATAGATCTTGATGCCTAATATGTAAGCAGCTTATCCAAGGTCCTTCATTGAAAAACACTTATTCAAGTAGGCCTTAATGCTGTCCAAAAGTTCTATATCATTTCCCATCAAAAGTATGCCATCTACATATAATATGAGAAATGCTACAGAGCTCCCACTCACTTTCTTGTAAACGCAGGCTTCTCCATAAGTCTGCATAAACCCAAACACTTTGATCATCTCATCAAAGTGAATGTTCCAACTCCGAGATGCTTGCACCAGCCCATAAATGGATCGCTGGAGCTTGCATACTTTGTTAGCATTCTTAGGATCGACAAAACCCTCCGGCTGCATCATATACAGTTCTTCCTTAAGATGGCCGTTAAGGAATGTCGTTTTGACGTCCATCTGCCATATCTCATAATCATAGTATGCGGCAATTGCTAACATGATTCGGACGGACTTCAGCTTCGCTACGGGAGAGAAAGTCTCATCGTAGTCAACCCCTTGAACTTGCCGATAACCCTTAGCGACAAGTCGAGCTTTATATATGGTAACATTAACGTCCGCGTCCGTCTTCTTCTTAAAGATCCATTTGTTTTCTATCGCTCGCCGATCATCGGGCAAGTCTGTCAAAGTCCATACTTTGTTTCCATACATGGATTCTATCTCGGATTGCATGGATTCAAGCCATTTGTTGGAATCTGGGCCCGCCATCGCTTCCTCATAGTTCGAAGGTTCACCCTTGTCTAACAACATGATTTCCAGGACAAGGCTGCCATACCACTCTAGTGTGGAACTTGTCCTTGTGGACCTACGAAGTTCAGTAGTAACTTGATCCGAAGTACCTTGATCATCATCATTAATTTCCTCTCCAGTCGGTGTAGGCACCACAGGAACATTTTCCTGAGATGCACTACTTTCCGGTTCAAGAGGTAGTACTCCATCGAGTTCTACTTTCCTCCCACTTACTTCTTTCGAGAGAAACTCTTTTTCCAGAAAGGATCCGTTCTTGGCAACAAAGATCTTGCCCTCGGATCTTAAGTAGAAGGTATACCCAATGGTTTCCTTAGGGTATCCTATGAAGACGCATTTTTCCGACTTGGGTTCGAGCTTTTCAGGTTGAAGTTTCTTGACATAAGCATCGCATCCCCAAACTTTTAGAAATGATAGCTTAGGTTTCTTCCCAAACCATAGTTCATACGGTGTTGTCTCAATGGATTTAGACGGAGCCCTATTTAAAGTGAATGTAGCTGTCTCTAGAGCGTATCCCCAAAATGATAGCGGAAAATCGGTAAGAGACATCATAGATCGCACCATATCCAATAGAGTGTGATTACGACGTTCGGACACACCGTTATGCTGGGGTGATCCAGGCGGCGTGAGTTGTGAAACGATTCCACATTTTCTTAAGTGTGTACCAAATTCGTGACTTAAATATTCTCCTCCACGATCTGATCGTAAGAATTTTATCTTTCGGTCACGTTGATTCTCTACCTCATTCTGAAATTCCTTGAACTTTTCAAAGGTCTCAGTCTTGGGTTTCATCAAGTAGACATACCCATATCTACTCAAGTCATCTGTGAGAGTGAGAACATAATGATATCCTCCACGAGCCTCAATGCTCATTGGACCGCACACATCGGTATGTATGATTTCCAATAAGTTGGTTGCTCGCTCCATTGTTCCGGAGAACGGAGTCTTGGTCATTTTGCCCATGAGGCATGGTTCGCATGTGTCAAATGATTCATAATCGAGAGACTCTAAAAGTCCATCAGCATGGAGCTTCTTCATGTGCTTGACACCAATGTGACCAAGGCGGCAGTGCCACAAGTATGTGGGACTATCGTTATCAACTTTACATCTTTTGGTATTCACACTATGAATATGTGTAACATTACGTTCGAGATTCATTAAGAATAAACCATTGACCATCGGGGCATGACCATAAAACATATCACTCATATAAATAGAACAACCATTATTCTCAGATTTAAATGAGTAGCCATCTCGCATTAAACGAGATCCAGATACAATGTTCATGCTCAAACTTGGCAGTAAATAACAATTATTGAGGTTTAAAACTAATCCCGTAGGTAAATGTAGAGGTAGCGTGCCGACGGCGATCACAATGACCTTGGAACCATTCCCGACGTGCATCGTCACCTCGTCCTTCGCCAGTCTCCGCTTATTCCGCAGCTCCTGCTGTGAGTTACAAATATGAGCAACGGCACCGGTATCAAATACCTAGGAGTTACTATGAGTACTGGTAAGGTACACATCAATTAAATGTATATCAAATATACCTTTAGTGTTGCCGGCCTTCTTGTCCGCTAAGTATTTGGGGCAGTTCCGCTTCCAGTGACCCTTCCCTTTGCAATAAAAGCACTCAGTCTCAGGCTTGGGTCCATTCCTTGACTTCTTCCCGGCAACTGGCTTACCGGGCGCGGCAACATCTTTGCCGTCCTTCTTGAAGTTCTTCTTCCCCTTGCCCTTCTTGAACTTGGTGGTTTTATTGACCATCAACACTTGATGTTCTTTCTTGATTTCTACCTCTGCTGACTTCAGCATTGAAAATACTTCAGGAGTAGTTTTCACCATCCCCTGCATATTGTAGTTCATCACAAAGCTCTTGTAGCTCGGTGGGAGCGACTGAAGGATTCTGTCAATGACCGCCTCGTCCGAGAGGTTAATGTCCAGCTGGGACACGCGGTTGTGCAACCCAGACATTTTGAGTATGTGCTCACTGACAGAACTATTTTCCTCCATCTTACAACTATAGAACTTGTCGGAGACTTCATATCTCTCGACCCGGGCACGAGCTTGGAAAACCATTTTCAGCTCCTCGAACATCTCATATGCTCCATGTCGCTCAAAACGCTTTTGGAGCCCCGGTTCTAAGCTGTAAAGCATGCCGCAATGAACGAGGGAGTAATCATCAGCATGTGACTGCCAAGCGTTCATAACGTCTTGGTTCTCTGGGATGGGTGCTTCACCTAGTGGTCCTTCTAGGACATATGCTTTCTTGGCAGCTATGAGGATGATCCTCAGGTTCTGGACCCAGTCCGTATAGTTGCTGCCGTCATCTTTCAGCTTGGTTTTCTCTAGGAACGCGTTGAAGTTCATGTTGACATGAGCGTTGGCCATTTGATCTACAAGACATATTTTGCAAAGATTTTAGACTAAGTTCATGATAATTAAGTTCATCTAATCAAATTATTTAATGAACTGCCACTCAGATTAGACATCCCTCTAGTCATCTAAGTGTTACACGATCCGAGTCGACTAGGCCATGTCCGATCATCACGTGAGATGGACTAGTCATCATCGGTGAACATCTCCATGTTGATCGTATCTTCCATACGACTCATGTTCGACCTTTCGGTCTCTGTGTTCCGAGGCCATGTCTGTACATGCTAGGCTCGTCAAGTTAACCCTAAGTGTTTTTGCATGTGTAAAACTGTCTTACACCCGTTGTATGTGAACGTAAGAATCTATCACACCCGATCATCACGTGGTGCTTCGAAACGACGAACTTTAGCAACGGCGCACAGTTAGGGGAGAACACTTTCTTGAAATTGTTATAAGGGATCATCTTATTAACTACCTTCGTTCTAAGTAAACAAGATGCATAAACATAATAAACATCACACGCAATTATATAGTAGTGACATGATATGGCCAATATCATATAGCTCCTTTGATCTACATCTTCGGGGCTCCATGATCATCTTTGTCACCGGCATGACACCATGATCTCCATCATCGTGTCTCCATGAAGTTGCTCGCCAACTATTACTTCTACTACTATGGTTAACGGTTTAGCAATAAAGTAAAGTAATTACATGGCATTAAATCATTGACACGCAGGTCATACAATAATTAAGACAACTCCTATGGCTCCTGCCGGTTGTCATACTCATCGACATGCAAGTCGTGATTCCTATTACAAGAACATGATCTCATACATCACAATATATCATTCATCATTCATCACAACTTTTGGCCATATCACATCACAAGGCAATTGCTGCAAAAACAAGTTAGACGTCCTCTAATTGTTGTTGCATCTTTTACGTGGCTGCAATAGGGTTCTAGCAAGAACGTTTTCTTACCTACGAAAAAGCTACAACGTGATTTGTCAACTTATATTTACCCTTCATAAGGACCCTTTTCATCGAATCCGCTCCAACTAAAGTGGGAGAGACAGACACCCGCTAGCCACCTTATGCAACTAGTGCATGTTAGTCGGTGGAACCTGTCTCACGTAAGCGTACGTGTAAGGTCGGTTCGGGCCACTTCATCCCACAATACCGCTGAAGCAAAATAAGACTAGTAGCGGCAAGAAAGTTGACAACATCTACGCCCACAACAGATTTGTGCTCTACTCGTGCAATAGAGAACTACGCATAGACCTAGCTCATGATGCCACTGTTGGGGAACGTTGTAGAAAATAAAAAATTTCCTACGGTTTCACCAAGATCCATCTATGAGTTCATCTAGCAATGAGTGATGGTAGTGCATCTACATACCTTTGTAGATCGCGAGCGGAAGCGTTCAAGAGAACGGGGTTGAGGGAGTCGTACTCGTCGTGATCCAAATCACCGACGACCAAGTGCCGAACCGACATCACCTCCGCGTTCAACACATGTACGGAGTGGATGACGTCTCCTCCTTCTTGATCCAGCAAGGGGGAAGGAGAGGTTGATGAAGATCCAGCAGCACGACGGCGTGGTGGTGGATGCAACAGGGTTCCGGCAGGGCTTCGCCAAGCAACTACGGGAGGAGGAGGTGTAGCAAGGAGGGGAGGGAGGTGCCAGGGTGTTGGGTGCGGCTGCCCTCCCACCCCCCTCTTTATATAGGGACCCCCAGGGGGGTGGCGGCCCTAGAGATGGGATCTCTAGGGGGGCGGCGGCCAAGGGGGGTGGAGTGCCCCCCAAGGCAAGTGGAGGCGCCCCCTCCCCTACGGTTCCCAACCCTAGGCGCAGAGGGGGGCCCAGAGGGGGGCGAACCAGCCCACTAGGGGCTGGTTCCCCTCCCACTTCAGCCCATGGGGCCCTCCGGGATAGGTGGCCCCACCCGGTGGACCCCCGGGAGCCTTCCGGTGGTCCCGGTACAATACCGGTGGACTCCAAAACTTTCCCGATGGCCGAAACTCGACTTCCCATATATAATTCTTTACCTCCAGACTATTCCAGAACTCCTCGTGACGTCCGGGATCTCATCCGGGACTACGAACAACCTTCGGTTTGCTGCATACTCATATTCATACAACCCTAGCGTCACCGAACCTTAAGTGTGTAGACCCTACGGGTTCGGGAGACATGTAGACATGACCGAGACGGCTCTCCGGTTAATAACCAACAGCGGGATCTGGGTACCCATGTTGGCTCCCACATGCTCCTCGATGATCTCATCGGATGAACCACGATGTCGAGGATTTAAGCAACCCCGTATATAATTCCCTTTGTCAATCGGTACGTTACTTGCCCGAGATTCGATCATCGGTATCCCAATACCTCGTTCAATCTCGTTACCGACAAGTCACTTTACTCGTACCGTAATGCATGATCCCTTGACCAGACACTTGGTCACTTTGAGCTCATTATGATGATGCATTACCGAGTGGGCCCAGAGATACCTCTCCGTCATACGGAGTAACAAATCCCAGTCTTGATCCGTGTCAACCCAACAGACACTTTCGGAGATACTTGTAGTGCACCTTTATAGTCACCCAGTTACGTTGTGACGTTTGGTACACCCAAAGCACTCCTACGGTATCCGGGAGTTACACGATCTCATGGTCTAAGGAAAAGATACTTGACATTGGAAAAGCTCTAGAAAAACAAACTACACGATCTTGTGCTATGCTTAGGATTGGGTCTTGTCCATCACATCATTCCTAATGATGTGATCCCGTTATCAATGACATCCAATGTCCATAGTCAGGAAACCATGACTATCTGTTGATCAACGAGCTAGTCAACTAGAGGCTCACTAGGGACATATTGTGGTCTGTGTATTCACATGTGTATTACGATTTCCGGATAATACAATTATAGCATGAATAAAAGACAATTATCATGAACAAGGAAATATAATAATAATCTTTTTATTATTATCTCTAGGGCATATTTCCAACAAAATGCCCATGCATAGGAAGTATGTTAGACTTAGATGTGATTTTCATATACTACATGATGCTCTCTTCGTGTTTCAATTGCTATCTTTCATGTGAGCATCATTAAAAAATGCAATGCCTAGCTTAATGGATTTAAAGAAAAGCGCTTGTTGGGAGACAACCCAATATTTTTCCTTTCAGTTTTGCAATAAATTTTTCATCTAGCCTCTGGTTAGATGTGTTTTCATGTTTTAATTAGTGTTTGGGCCAAGTAAGACCTTTGGGATGGCTTACGATGATAGTATATTTGATCTTGTTGAAAAATAGAAACTTTTGTGACCAGTAAAATAGTTTTCAAAACTCACAGGAGCGTGATTTTGATCTGAATTTTCTACACAATATTGATATACAAATTACCCAGGTTGTCCTAATTTTTCAGAATTGTTGGAGTTATAGAGGTTTTCAAAGTTTACAGATTGCTACAGAATATTCTATTTTTGACAGATTTTGTTTTCTGTGTGTTGTTTGCTTATTTTGATGAATCTATGGGTAGTATTGAGGGGTATGTGATGTTTGCTTGAACTACGTCGGTATTCTCCCAAAGAGGAAGGGATGATGCAGCACAGCAACAGTAGGTATTTCCCTCAGTGATGAGACCAAGGTTATCGAACTAGTAGGAGAACCATGCAACACTACGTAAACAACACTTGCACACAAATAACAAATACTCACAACCTGACATGTTAAAGGGGTTGTCAATCCCTTTCGGGTAACGGCACCAGAAAATGGCACGTGGACGGGAGAAAGTTGTAAATATTGATAGATTGAACGCCAAATTAAATAAAGTGCAGAAATGTATTTTTGTATTTTTGGTTTAATAGATCTGAAAATAAAAGCAAAGGAAAATAGATCGCAAAGGCAAATATAATAAAGAAGAGACCCGGGGGTCGTAGGTTTTACTAGTGGCCTCTCTCAAGAAAAATAGAAAATAGTGGGTGAACAAATTACTGTTGGGCAATTGATAGAACTTCAAATAATCATTACAATATCCAGGCAATGATCATTATATAGGCATCACGTCCAAGATTAGTAGACCGACTCCTGCATGCATCTACTACTATTACTGCACAAATCGACCATTATCCAGCATGCATCTAGTGTATTAAGTTCATGGAAAAACGAAGTAATGCAATAAGAATGATGACATGATGTAGAAAAGATCTATTTATGTAGAAATAAACCCCATCTTGTTATCCTTAATAGCAACGATACATGTGTGTCGGTTCCCTTTTTGTCACTGGGATCAAGCACCGTAAGATCGAACCCATTACAAAGCACCTCTTCCCATTGCAAGATAAATAGATCAAGTTGGCCAAACAAAACCCAAATATCGGAGAAGAAATACGAGGCTATAAGTAATCATGAATATAAGAGATCAAAGAAGACACAAATAACTTTAATGGATAAAAAGATGGATCTGATCATAAACTCAAAGTTCATTGGATCCCAACAAACACACCGCAAAAAGAGTTACATCATATGGATCTCCAAGAGACCATTGTATTAAGAATTAAGCAAGAGAGAGGAAGCCATCTAGCCACTAACTATAGACCCGTAGGTCTACAAAGAACTACTCACGCATCATAGGAGAGGCACCAATTGACATGATGCACCCCTCCGAGATGGTGTCTAGATTGGATCTGGTGGTTCTGTAACTTGTAGCGGTTGGAATTGACTTTCGTCGAATCCCCTAGGGCTTCTAGAATATTATGGTATTTATAGAGCAAAGAGGCGGTTCGGAGGGCACCCGAGGTGGGCAAAACCCACCTGGGTGCGCCTGGCCCCCAGGCGCGCCCTGGTGGGTTGTGCTCCCCTCAAAGAACCCCCAGGTTATTCTTTGGCCCATTGTAAGGGCATATTTATTCCCTAGTGGTTTTGGTGATTGATGCCAATGCTTTTGAGGTCTAATCGTGTGCGTTAAGTTCTTTCAGAGAATCATCCATTGGCACGAGACAATTTCCTCCTCTTCGTGTTTTTATTCAAGACGGTGTAGCTCCTGCATTTCGTGTTGGTGGACTAGTCTCGTAGGAGTCACCGTACTATTAAGAGGGGATCCGTTTTGGTAAGACTTGGGTGGAATCAACACGTACACATCCTTATCACACCTGTCGTCTTCCTGTCGCATCTTTGGAGCTGCACTTCTCTTCCGTACCTGCTTCGCCCTATGCCAGCGGTAGTACCGTGATCTACAGCGGTAGTACCGCCGAAGCCCCCCTAGCGGTAGTACCGCTCTCAGCGGTAGTACCGCTCCGCAGAGCGGTAGTACCGCCCGCGGGTTTTGGCCATAGTACCAATGTAGTACCGCGCCTACTACCGCCTCGATTCGACACGATGTTTTCTCGTGTCGAGTTTTGCGGCACTAGAAGCGGCAGTAGAAGCGGTAGTACCGCTCAGAGCAGTAGTACCACTCCTCTCCCGCGGTAGTACCGCTATGGGGCCAGTGGCCTGACTCCCTCTTCAGTGCGGTAGTACCGCTAGGAAGGGAGCGGTAGTACCGCTCTCAGTGGTAGTACCGCCCTTCCCTAGCGGTAGTACCGCCCTGTGCGGGGCTGCTCAGTGGGGTAACGGTTGGATGTGTTCCCCCACTATATAAAGGGGTCTTCTTCCTCCTAGTTGATTGACCTCTTTCCCCCAAAGCTCCATTGTTGCTCAAAGCTCCATTTTCGCCCGATCTCTCTCCCTAGCCAATCAAACTTGTTGATTTGCTTGGGATTGGTTGAGAAGGCCAAGATCTACACTTCCACCAAGAGAAATTTGATTCCCCCCACTTATCCCTTGCGGATCTTGTTACTCTTGGGTGTTGAGCACCCTAGACGGTTGAGGTCACCTCGAAGCCATACTCCATTGTGGTGAAGCTTCGTGGTGTTGTTGTTGTTGTTGTTGGGAGCCTTCGGTTGTTGTGGAGTTTTCCCCAACCTTGCTTGTAAAGGTTCGGTCGCCGCCTTCAAGGGCACCAATAGTGGAATCACGACATCTCGCATTGTGTGAGGGCGTGAGGAGAACACGGTGGCCCTAGTGGCTTCTTGGGGAGCATTGTGCCTCCACACCGCTCCAACGAAGACGTACTTCCCCTTAAAAGGAAGGAACTTCGGTAACACATCCTCGTCTCCACCGGCTCCACTCTTGGTTATCTCGTGCCTTTGCTTTTGCAAGTCTATTTGCTTTACATCCTTTGCTTGCTTGTGTGCTAGTTGTCATTGCATCATATAGGTTGCTCACTTAGTTGCACATCTAGACAACCTATTTTGTTGCAAAGTTTAATTTGACTAAGAAAAGTCCAAAAATTGTTAGTTGCCTATTCACCCCCCCTCTAGTCAACCATATCGATCCTTTCAATTGGTATCAGAGCCTCGTCTCTTTATTAAGGACTTTGCCGTTCGAAGAGTATGGTTGACGTCAACGACGGTGCGGAGGAACACTCCGGTGTGAATCCCATCTCGTCTTCGGCCGAAGGGGGAACCTCGGTCTCTCGTGAGGAATTCAATGTGGCTTTAGACACATTGAAAACCTCCATGACGGCCGAGGTTAAAAGCATGTTTACTGAATTCCTAGAGGGACTCAAACTATCTACCTTGCCGATGAAAGTGGGTGATCCCACTAACAAGGTGACGGATGCTAACCCCGACAAGGGGGAAGCTAATAGTGAAAAGAGTCCGTCTACTAGTGGTAGAAATGGCACCGACATCTTTGCCCATGTGGAACCCCCGGTGTATAAAGGACCGATCCCCTCCACGCATTTGAATCATGCCGGTCCTCCTCCTAAATATGTAAAAATGAAGATTTTGATTCTTGGGTCTATCGCTTCAAGCGTCATTTAAAACATGTGAATACTAACCTTTGGAGAATTATTGAAGAAGGTTTCTATCCTCATGATCCAAGCAACTTCACCCCTCGAGAAGAAGTGGACAATCAATTCAATGAGAGTGCTCTCTTCATCATCCAAGATGCTATCCTTCCCGAAGATCTCCCTCATCTTCGACCTCATGTCATGGCTAAAGAAGCATGGAAGTGTGTCGAGCGTATGTATAGAGGAAGTGCTAGCATTCAACGCTCCAACTATGAAGTGGTGCAAGATGAAGCCGATGAGTTTGCAATGAAAGAGGATGAAGAACCTCGTGAGCTCTTTCGAAGAGTGACCGAACTTGTAGTCGCACTCCGAGATCATGGGAGTAAAGACACGGATGACAATTGGATCAAGCGCAAGTTCCTCAAGGCCATGATGCCCTACAACAAGGACATGTCCTCCGTCATCCGCCAAAGACCGGACTTCCACTCCATGACCTCTGGTGAAGTGTTGGATGAGTTCATTGCAATGAACATCTTGGATAAGACCGCCGACAATGCGGTGCTCCGTTCCCAAAGGGCAAAGAAGCCCAATCTTGCCTTGAAGGCCAAGGTTAGTGTGGAAGAAGAAGAAGAAGAGGAAGATGAGGAGAGCAACCCCGAGGACACAAAGTATGATTATCATGAGCACATGGCTCTTGCCTCAAGACAGTTTTGGAGTAAGAAGACTACAAGACCCAACTTCAACAAGAACAACTCAAGTGGCCTCAAAGGGAAGCAACGAGTTAGAACTTGTTTCAACTGTGGCAATGTCAGTCACTTCGTTGCGGATTGTCCATACGAGAAGCGGGAAGACAATGGTGGCAAGTTCATTCGAAAAGACAAAGCCAAGTCCTTCCCCAACAAGAACAACTTCACCAAGAAGACTCCTTCTCACGGGTTGGTGGTTCAAGAAGAATACCGTGAGGATGATGATGATGATGAAGATGGTGAAACAATGGCCATGGCATCCGTTTCCATTGTCTCAACTCCTCGGGTGTCTCTATTCGATGCACCTAACGAGAACATCACCGCCAAGTGCCTCATGGCTAAGGCCACCAACAAGGTAACCCCCAACATCAAAACCACCATTATTCCTAACCCTCCTTCAACGGATGACTTTGATAATGGTAAGGGGTCTAATGAGGAGATCAATGAATTTGAGTCCTTCATGAGTAAGCTCAAGGGCAAATCCAAGAAGCATTTCACTGCTCTCTTGGAACAACTTGGTGAAGCTAATGACATGATCGAGGCTCATGAAGAAACCATCACTAAGATGGAAAGTCATAGTCGTGACTATGCCGATGAGATATCGGATCTCTCTAATGCTCTTGAGGAAGAGCGTGAGCACCGTTTGGTTCTTGAGGAGTCACACAACGATGGTCACGCTAAATTAAAGAAAGATCTTGATCATGCTCTTGTTGTGTCTCGTGTTCTAGCTTCCGAGAAGGCTAAACTTGGGGTTGATCATGTTAGACTCACGGAGGCGTTTGATGTACTTGACAAGGCCCACAAGGTCTTGAAAAGTGCTCATGCCACCCTCAAGGAGTCTCATGCTCAACTCCAAGTTAAGCTAACTAAGGAAAAGGCCACATTTCCTCACATGGTCTTAATTGATAATGCAAATGCTACTAACCCATGTTGTGAGCATGTGCATCTTGTGGAGGAAAATGCCAAGTTGAAGGTACAACTCGAGAAAGGTCTTGTGTCATGCATACAAGGCGAGAAGAACCTAAATGACCTTTTGAGCAATCAAAAGGAAGTTGTGGGAAAGGAGGGAGTTGGGTTCGCACCCAAGTCCAAGAACAAGAAGAAGAACAAGGAGAAGAAGAGCAAGACCAATCGACCTCCTCCGCTCACGCAAACCTTTGTAAAGGAGGGAGAAGGTGCTCCTAAGGAGAAGAAGAACAATGGGAAGAGCGGTGAAGCCAAAGAGCGCAACGCCATCTCTCCCAACAAAGACGGCGACTTTAACCCCTCTTATGTGTTGTGCCGTGCTAGTGATGGACATGTTTATGCTAAATTTGTTGGTTCTCCTTATGAGTACATTGAATGGTCTATTTGGGTTCCTAAGACCCTTGTTACTAACATCAAAGGACCCATTACTCAATGGGTACCTAAAACCAAGCATTGATCTCTTGTAGGTGTTTGCTTCCGGTGGAGGATCATGGTTGCTCGACAGTGGAGCAACAAATCATATGACCGGGAGCAAGGACTTGGTGGTGGACATGCACAATATCCCATCTATGCCCACCAATGTCGAATGGGGTGATGCCTCACATTCTAAGGTATTGGGTCTTGGCAAGGTTGTCATTTCTCATGATCTAACGATCGAGAAAGTCATGCTTGTTGAGTCCCTTGCATTCAATTTACTTTCCGTTTGTCAACTCGCACTCATGGGTTTTGCCACCTTCTTTGATATTGATACCATGGCCCTCTTGTGGAGCAAGACTCTTAAAGTAGCCTTTGTTGGGCATGTCGAGAACGGTCTCTATGTGGTTAACTTCTCGGAGCAACCCACTAAGACCGCGACATGCCTAATGGCTAAAGTTGATGTGGGATGGCTTTGGCATCGCCGTTTAGCCCACGTCAATATGAGATCTTTGCAAAGTCTTCTCAAGGGGGACCATGTTCGTGGACTAACAAATGTTAGTTTTGCCAAAGATCGTGCTTGCAGTGCTTGTATCAAAGGAAAGCTACATGAAAAGGCTCACCCTCCTTCAACCATCATCTACTCGAAGAGACCCTTGGAACTCCTTCACATGGATCTCTTTGGGCCTCCATCTTTTGATAGTCTTGGAGGGAGAAAGTATTGCTTGGTGATTGTGGATGATTATTCAAGATACACTTGGGTATACTTCTTCAAGAGGAAGAGTGAGACTCAACAAACCGTCATCGACTTTGCTAATGAAGCTCAACGTCAACACAATGCAAAGATCTTGACAATAAGAAGTGACAACGGCACCGAGTTCAAGAACTACACCTTGGATGAGTTTCTTAGTGATGAAGGGATCAAGCACCAATATTCCGCACCATATACACCTCAACAAAATGGTGTTGTGGAGAGGAAGAACCGGACGTTGATGGATGCGGCAAGGACCATGATGGCGGAGTTCAAGTCTCCATACAACTTCTGGGCCGAAGCCATCAACACAGCTTGTCATGCATCCAATCGGCTCTATCTCCACAAAGGCTTGAACAAGACTCCGTATGAGATACTCACCGGGAACAAGCCCAATCTCAAGTACTTCCGGGTGTTCGGGTGTAAGTGTTTCATTCTCAAGAAAGGTGTTCGTTTGTCTAAATTTGAAGATAGAGCTCATGAGGGCATATTTGTTGGTTATGCTACAAACTCTCATGCTTACCGTGTTCTCAACAAGTCCAACGGACTCATTGAGGAAACGTGTAACGTGGAGTTTGACGAAAATAACGGCTCCCAAGTGGAGCAAAGTGGTACTTGTGATGTAGGTGATGAAATTCCTCCCCAAGCCATAAGAAGAATGGGTATTGGTCAAATCCTACCCATTGAGGAACCCCTTGTGGCCTAAGGAGAAGGACAATGCTCTACTCAAGTAGAGCCATCACCTCATCAAGACCCACACGCTTCCGAAGAACAAAGTGAAGGCCCTCAACCTTGTGAACAAGACCAAGGGCAAGATCAACCTCAAGATGGTGGTGAACCTCTAAATGATGCCCAAGGTCAAGTTCTCCCCCTCGAGCAAGCTCAAGATCAAGAACAAGCTAAAGACGGTGCTCAAGATGATCAAGTCAACCCTCCCTCCACATCCAAGGAGGAATTAGAGCGTCGTGCCGCGAAGATTGCTTCCAAGCTCACCACTCAAGGCCATCTCATGGAAAATGTATTTGGAAGCCTAAGAAAGGGGGTAAGCACTCATAGACAATTAGCAAACTATTGTGAACATCACACGTTTGTCTCTTGTGTTGAACCCCAAAAGGTCTATGAGGCGCTCGAAGACTCGGATTGGCTCAATGCCATGCATGAAGAACTTAACAACTTCGAGTACAACAAAGTTTGGAGATTGGTGCCAAGGCCATCGGGGAACCACAACGTCATTGGAACAAAGTGGATCTTCAAGAACAAGCAAGATGCTCATGGGAACATCATTCGCAACAAGGCAACATTGGTAGCACAAGGCTACTCCCAAGTCGAGGGTATCGACTACGGTGAAACCTTTGCTCCCATTGCTCGTCTTGAATCCATTCGTTTGTTGATTGCATATGCTTCCCATCACAACTTTAAGTTGCAACAAATGGATGTGAAAAGTGCTTTTCTTAATGGTCCCATTAATGAATTGGTCTATGTCAAGCAACCCCCCGGGTTCGAGGATCCCTACTTCCCGGATCATGTGTATCAACTCGATAAGGCACTCTATGGCCTTAAACAAGCCCCACGTGCGTGGTATGACCACCTTACCGAGTTGCTACAAGATCGTGGCTTTGAAGTAGGACAAATCGATCCCACTCTTTTTACTAAGAAGGTCAAAGGGGAGTTGTTTGTATGCCAACTATATGTTGATGATATTATCTTTGGTTCTCCTAACAAAGCTTTCAATGAGGAATTTGCCGCTCTCATGACCTCCAAGTTCAAGATGTCTTCAATGGGAGAGTTGAAGTTCTTCCTTGGTTTTGACATCAAACAACTAAGAGAAGGAACCTTCATCAACCAAGCCAAATACACTCAAGACATGCTTAAAAGATTCAAGCTAAGTGATGTCAAGCCGGCTTCTACTCCAATGCCTACCAAGTGCCAACTTGACATTGATCCCAATGGTAAAGCGGTGGATCAAAAGGTATATCGCTCCATGATTGGCTCCTTGCTTTACCTTTGTGCATCTAGACCAGATATCATGTTGAGTGTGGGGATGTGTGCACGGTTTCAAGCCGCACCAAAGTAAAGTCACTATGTGGCGGTCAAGCGAATCTTTCGATATTTGGATCATACCCCAAACTTTGGCTTATGGTACCCAAGAGGAGCAAATTTCAAGCTTGAAGGTTTCACGGATTCCGATTGGGCGGGGGACAAAGTGGATAGGAAGTCCACTTCCGGAGGGTGCCAATTTCTTGGTTGCTCTTTGGTAAGTTGGTCTTCCAAGAAGCAAAGTTGTGTGTCCCTCTCGTCCACCTAAGCGGAGTATGTGGCGGCTGGTAGTTGTTGTGCTCAACTCCTATGGATGAGGCAAACTTTAAAGGAGTATGGTGTCATTTGTGACAAAGTGCCTCTTTGGTGTGATAATGAAAGTGCCATCAAGATTTCTCTCAACCCGGTACAACACTTCAAGACGAAGCACATTGAGATTCGGTATCACTTCATCCGTGATCACATTAGGCGAGGGGAGATCGAGCTCAAGTATGTCAACACTCATGATAACCTTGCAGATATTTTCACGAAGCCCTTGGATGAAGCAAGATTTCGCGAGTTAAGGCATGAGCTAAATATCATTGATTTGAGCAACGTGACTTGAACCTGTGCACCCCCCTCCACACCCAACTTGTTGTCTAGTCTAGGTGTAGGCATGGACATAGGGGGAGTGTTGTTCTCTCAATGAACTCTCCCTCCCCCCATTATGCATTAAAACGATCAACTCTTTCGCATTAGCCATTTTCGATGGTTCTTGTGCTTCAAAGACGAGTTTTGGTCATGGGCCCAAGGATAATTCTTCGCGGTGCCATACCAATTGACTCAAACATAGGTGGCTCCGGCCACCGCCCTCTCTTGAGAGAGGCCAGAGCTCGCTCCTCTTTGGTTGGTTGGTTGCTTTGAAGGAGTGGGTTCCGGTTCGTTGTTTCGTGTGTGTCGTCTTGTTAGTTTGTCTCTTTTTCTCCTTGTCTGTGCCTTCCCGCTCTTCCCGTTTGTTGGTTTTAGTCTAGAAGCAGTTTTCGGTGGCTGGCGGTACTACCGCCGCTTGAGAGCGGTACTACCGCTTCAAGCGGTACTACCGCCCTCCAGCGCGGTACTACTGCTGAGAGGCGCGAGTGGGGGTTATATCGGGGGCAGGGGGAGTTTCTTCTCCCCCATACCCATTCGCACGCCCCCTCGCCTGTTCCTCTCTCTCCAGCAACCGGCGGCGCGGGAGGGCTCCGGCGGATCTCCCTCTCCGGGCCATCCCTCTCCATTCCCTTCGGTGGAGTCGATCCCCACCTTGTCCTCTTGCCATGGATGCCGGTATTGCCCCCATTCTCTTGTTCCTTTTGTCTAGGTTTCCAATCTAGCATCTAGGGGGAGTAGCAGTTGCATCTTCAGATTTTTGGCCAAATCTAGGCTTGAGTAGGGTGGAGAATGCTTCTAGGCAGTTTGGATTGATGTTTGGTTGGAGTATTTTTGAATTTGGTAGGACGGTAGTGCCGGATCTGACCACGGTAGTAGGAAACTGTTGTTTCCCCGCCCCGAGCGGTACTACCGCCCTTCCAGGGCGGTACTACCGCTTGGAGCGGTACTACCGCTCCCTGTTGAGTGGTACTGCCGCTCGTGGCGGTACTACCGCTATCCGGTCGCGGTACTACCGCTCTCTACCAACTTCCACTCTACTTCTACCTTTCAGTGATCTTTTTGCTCGCGCTTGGTGTCTTATGCTCGTGTTTTCTGGTTGTTTGTGTGTTCTTGTGTGTGGTTCCAGGTGATGAGGTCCCTGAGCATCAGGCTCATCGTGTCAATCCCGGACGTGCCTCGTCCAAGCGCTACCGCACCATCGAGCCTGCCGGAGGATCCTCAAGTGCTCCACCTCCACCTCCACCTCAACTCCCGAAGAAAGCTGGGGTCAAGCCAAAGACAACCAAACCCGTGCCTGAAATGCCTCCCAAAGAGTTCTAGGCAAGGCGCCGCCGCAACCCGTATGAGAACGACCAAGATTCCACTTTGGTCAACCGTCCGTTCTGGAACAGATTCCAGTTTGCCATCTTCTTTGATGTTCTCAAAGCCAAGAAGAATCTCTATGTCAACGTGCACTCCATCGACACCGCGCATATGGAGAGCGATCCCGACTACTTTGGTGAAGCACTTCAGATGTGCACTCAATTGAATATTCTCAGGATCATGCAATTCAACAAGGACTATGATGCTAATATTGTGGCCCAATTCTATGCCACGGTTCACCTAGGGACTGATGAGGACAGGACACTGACTTGGATGACAAATGGCAAGTTGCTTTCTGTCACGTGGAAAGCTTTCATGGAGTTGCTTGGGGTGGAAGATCTAGGTCTTGAGTCTCCGGTTGGCTTTCGCCCCCACGCCCGCGCCCATTGCACTCACAAGCAAGCTCTCTGGCCATACTGCACTCTGAAGATCAACTCTGAGACACACAAGGAAACTTATGAGATGCCTGCCTATCTGGATATCCTGCACCGCATCTTCAGAGAGACTCTTTTCCCTCGCATTGGGAATCTGGACCAGGTTCATTCTTATCTCGTGGACATGCTTCTTTTCTGCCAGCGTGAGAAGGACAATCCCACCGGGGAGTCTTTGGATGTCTCTCATGTTATGTGGGCTGAGTTGGTTTCTGCTATCTCCAAGCGCAAGTGCCCGATCTATGGTCCGTTCATTATGCTGCTCACTGAGAAGGCCTGGGATCGTGTCTATCCCAAGGCGGCACTGGAGATTGGCGATTTGGTCTCTCACGATGTCAAGCGTCTGAGGAAGAAGGATAACTGGGGCACTCAGGCCCCTAGGACTGGTGTTCCGTCATCTGTTGCTACCATGGAGACTGGGGAGGAGTTTGGTGCTGAGGCTGAGGATGAGGATGATGACTACGTGCCCTCTGGGACAGAGCCATCTTGGGCCAAGAAGCTCAAGGCCAAGGTAAAGAAGCTCTTCTGCATGGAGTCTCACGGTCAGTACATGGCTCACGTGGCTGAGAAGAAGGCCCGCGGTCGCCACAAGGAGCTCATGCGTCAGATGGGTGCTATTGTGATTAGTGGCTCTGAGGATCAGCTCACCGAGGAGGAGGAGTGGATTTTCAGCAGCACTGCCCTTGGACTGATTCTGATGCTGAGCACTTCCCGGCTGACGATGGTGGCGCTGATGACCACTCTGAGATCGGATGCGTGTGTCCCTCTTTTGCTCTCACCTGGAGTGGTAGCAGCACTCCCTCTCCTTTTTGGTGTCTCGGTGCCAAAGGGGGAGAGAGTTTAGGGATTTGCGAGTTGTGTCTTTGTGTCTTGTTCGTGGTTGTGTCTTGTTCATGTTTTCCTCGCATTTGCTTTGGTTGGTTTGTCTGTGAGACCTAAGTTCGAGTGAGACTTAAGTTCGAATCATATGGTGTGAGACATATGCTACCTTACCTTTCAGTATCATTATCTATGTCTATCTAGCTCATGAGTTGCGTGCTTCTCTTGTTATATCATCTATGCTGCTCTCATACACCATGCTTAGGTTATTGGTCTCTAAAATGTAGGGGGAGCTTTGATCTGAGTATGTGTGCTGTGCAGTCCAAAGCACTTCGGGTTTGTATGCTTACTATATCGTGTTTATGCAAATCCCGTATTGTCATCAATCCACCAAAAAGGGGGAGATTGTAAGGGCATATTTATTCCCTAGTGGTTTTGGTGATTGATGACAATGCTTTTGCGGTCTAATCGTGTGCGTTAAGTTCTTTCAGAGAATCATCCATTGGCACGAGACGATTTCCTCCTCTCGGTGTTTTTATTCAAGACGGTGTAGCTCCTGCGTTTCGTGTTGGTGGACTGGTCTCGTAGGAGTCACCGTACTATTAAGAGGGGATCCGTTTTGGTAAGACTTGGGTGGAATCAACACGTACACATCCTTATCACACCTGTCGTCTTCCTGTCGCATCTTTGGAGCTGCACTTCTCTTCCGTACCTGCTTCGCCCTGTGCCAGCGGTAGTACCGCGATCTACATTGGTAGTACCGCCGAAGCCCCCCTAGCGGTAGTACCACTCCACAGAGCGGTAGTACCGCTCTCAGCGGTAGTACCGCTCCGCAGAGCGGTAGTACCGCCCACGGGTTTCGGCCATAGTAGCAATGTAGTACCGCGCCTACTACCGCCTCGATTCGAGACGATGTTTTCTCGTGTCGAGTTTTGCGGCACTAGAAGCGGCAGTAGAAGCGGTAGTACTGCTCAGAGCGGTAGTACCGCTCCTCTCCCGCGGTAGTATCGCTATGGGGCCAGTGGCCTGACTCCCTCTTCAGCGCGGTAGTACCGCTAGGAAGGGAGCGGTAGTACCGCTCTCAGCGGTAGTACCGCCCTTCCCTAGGGGTAGTACCGCCCTGTGCGGGGCTGCTCAGTGGGGTAACGGTTGGATGTGTTCCCCCACTATATAAAGGGGTCTTCTTCCTCCTAGTTGATTGACCTCTTTCCCCCAAAGCTCCATTGTTGCTCAAAGCTCCATTTTCGCCCGATCTCTCTCCCTAGCCAATCAAACTTGTTGATTTGCTCGGGATTGGTTGAGAAGGCCCAGATCTACACTTCTACCAAGAGAAATTTGATTCCCCCCACTTATCCCTTGCGGATCTTGTTACTCTTGGGTGTTGAGCACCCTAGACGGTTGAGGTCACCTCGAAGCCATACTCCATTGTGGTGAAGCTTCATGGTGTTGTTGTTGTTGTTGGGAGCCTCCGGTTGTTGTGGAGTTTGCCCCAACCTTGCTTGTAAAGGTTCGGTCGCCGCCTTCAAGGGCACCAATAGTGGAATCACGGCATCTCGTATTGTGTGAGGGCGTGAGGAGAACACGGTGGCCCTAGTGGCTTCTTGGGGAGCATTGTGCCTCCACACCACTCCAACGGAGACGTACTTCCCCTTAAAAGGAAGGAACTTCGGTAACACATCCTCGTCTCCACCGGCTCCACTCTTGGTTATCTCGTGCCTTTACTTTTTAAAGTCTATTTGCTTTACATCCTTTGCTTGCTTGTGTGCTAGTTGTCATTGTATCATATAGGTTGCTCACTTAGTTGCACATCTAGACAACCTATTTTGTTGCAAAGTTTAATTTGACTAAGAAAAGTCCAAAAATTGTTAGTTGCCTATTCACCCCCCCCCCCTCTAGTCAACCATATCGATCCTTTCACCCATGGATGTCTTCTGGTAAAAAAACCACAAAAAGTTTCATTGCATTTGGACTCCGTTTGGTATTGATTTCCTGCGATGTAAAAAACATGCAAAAAACAACACTTGGCACTATGTCAATAGGTTAGTACCAAAAATGATATAAAATGACTATAAAATGATTATAAAACATCCAAGAATGATAATATAATAGCATGGAACAATAAAAAATTATAGATACATTGGAGACGTATCAGCATCCCCAAGCTTAATTCATGCTCGTTCTCGAGTAGGTAAATGATAAAAACATAATTTATGATGTGGAATGCTGCCTAACATATTCATCACATATTCTTTTCTTTGTAGCATGGACATTTGGACTTTTATATGGTTCAAAGCAATAGTCTAGTTTTGACATGAGACTTAAATACTCAAGCGTATCAACAAGCAACCATGTCTTTCAAAATATCAACGCTAAAATAAGTTATACCTAGCCCATCATGCTCAATCATTGATCCATTCATGAAACACACTCGCATATTAGCTACACCCAATGCTCAAGTACAATCATAGTGCCTCCTAGTTGGTGATTTATAAGAGAAGATGGAGACTCAAATTAAAAATAAAAATTGCATAAAGTAAAAGAAAGGCCCTTCGCGGAGGGAAGTAGGGATCTGTAGAGGTGCTAGAGCTCAAAGCGAAAAACTTAGAGATAAAAACATTTTGAGAGGCATACTTTTCCCATTAGTGAAAACGACTTAGAGCTCCCAACACTTCCCATGCTAGATATATCATAGGTGGTTCCCAAACATAAAATAAAGGTTATTCCTTTTTCAACCATACTTTCACTTTCCATGGCCAGCCATATTCACGGTTGCCCTCCATACCAACACTTTCCAAGGAATTTATTATTTGACAACATAAAGTAAATTCATTTTTCATTTCTGGACTAGGCATCCCTAATACCTTTGCCTTACCCCCGTAGCCGCCGCAGCCGCCCGTCCACTCCCTTCGTCTTCGTCCAGCACCAACCCATCACCAGCGTCGCCGTCATCTATCCCGACCACTTCATCTACTCCGACAACCGCGGGCGACATTGGCCCCGCGCCGATTGGCGCCGCAACCGTCGTTGAGTCCTTCTCTACTGGCCTCTCCGACTTCTTCGGCATGGCGTACAGGTCGTGCAGGTCCCAGTGTAGGCATGCCCGGTGCTGGCCACACTGCCGCGTGCCTTCGTCCACGACGTGTCCCCGGGCCTGGCAAGCCTGGTGCGGCGCGTTGTGAACTTCGTCTTCGTGCATCTACGCATGCCCGGTGCTGGCAACACCGACGCGTGCCTTCGTCTACGATATGTCCCTGGGGTTGGCAACCCCAGCGCGATGCGTCGTCCACATCATCTACTTCCTGGCGCACCACTACTTTGACACCACTGTGCCCATGACTAACTCGGCACCTCCTTGCGCCCGCGGCTCCACGACGACTTCCTTGACACTGGCTACCCCGACTCGATATCGACCACGGCATTCTTCGCACGGCTACCTCGACCACGGCTCCACCACCCGCGCTCTCGGCTACATTAACAAACGGCATAAAGGGCTACCGCCTGCTTGAGCAACCTCGTCGGTTTTCACTCCAGCCACGACTCCGCGATGCATCGATCGTTACGACTGTGGGGGGTGTCCATCAGCTTGCCTTCGGATTCTTCTCCAGTCTCACCGTCAGCATCGCTACCGTTGTGACTGCGGGGGGATGTTGAGTATCGTGATTATTATGAAAGACGAGATAGACTAGGATTTGTTCTGGCTTGTCTTGTACTCCAAGTAGATCATTGTACTCCTATATATACGCCCACGAGGCTCAAGCAATACAACAACTATTCCACCAAATCCCTCTCTCGGTTCTAACATAAAACCTTACGAATAAAGTAAAAATGAACATTGTTTGTGAACATTGTACATGTTTAATATGTACCCTTTGCATTCGCAAGTAATAATTTTTTTCACATTCGTAAGGTGCCTTGCACGGCTGGGCCTTGTGTTGTGTGCCTAGGACGCGGGGTGCTTGGCTGATATCTTGTAACGAGCCTAATGAGTTACACGAGTACTCATGAGATTGGCTCGTTTAACTTGGTCTATAAATGATCTTAAACTAAAGCTCGGCTCGACTCGTTATTCTTCGAGTTCGAGTCGATTCGAGCCGAGTCATGAGTTACTTGTTTAGGTCACGAGCTTCAAGATTTTTTCCAGCCCTAGTACATTCCAATGGGTCCTAGAGGGCTGCCACTTGGCCGGGCCAAGTGGGCATGCGCCACATGGGCCCCAATGGCCAAAAGGGGGCACACCATGAGGTGCTTTGGGTGGCAAGCCGTTGCTCTAGGGGACTCTTGGGAGGATTCCTAGGGTTCAGCCAAACCAGGGAGAACCCCTCCCCAAGTCGACTTCCCCTCCCCTTGGCAACCTATAAATAGAGGAGAGGGGTGCCCCCCTAGACTAGACAAGCCCCACGTAGGTGCACCCCTCCCCTGTGCCATGTCTCTCTCTCTCTCTCCATGGTCTAGATTAGTTTTGGACCGATATGTCGGAAGGCTGCCCCTCCCTCTAGTTTTCCAGTACCTCTTTGTCTTGGATGACAAAGTGTTGCTGAACTACTACTCGGTGTGCGTGGATATCGCAAAGGAGTCATCTACTTGACTCTCGATCAGTGGAGAAATTCCCGCGGCTAGGTGGAATAACCTAGCTGCGGGAATTAGCGAATCTACACCAACATCTTCTTTCTCTTCGCCGTGTTCTTATTGGTGAGATTGGTCTTTCCATACATCTCCATAGTGTTCCTGGGTGTGATTGCACGGTAATTTTTTATTGCGTAGTATGTTCCCCTACAGTTGCACGTCTAGTGATGGACATGTAAGTGAGCAACAACTCCACATCCCATCCCTAGTCTTGTCTGGGGTCATGCAGTTACAGTCGGCTTACAACGCTTGCAGTTGTAAGTCTAGTGGTAGAAATGCAACTGGCTGACAATCCCCCTACAAGTCCATACACAGTCGCATTAGAGGCCATGCAACTACATGCCTAGTGGGTGGACATTCAACTAGCCTTCAACCACCATACCGACTCAGTTGCAATTGGATTGACGGACATACAGTTGCACTCAGGTTACAACACTTGTATTTTCAAGTCTAGTGATGAACATGCAACTCACTGACAACCCCCTCATGCCCTAGTTGAAGCTGCATTGAGCAGCAATGCAGTTGCAGTAGTGTTGCAACACTTGCAACTTCATAATTTCAATGTTTTTTCATGCTTGTTTGTTCAAATGCATTTAACTTTTTTCATTTTTTTACGGAGGAAGAAATATGGAAAAATAGAAAAAAGGATGGTCGAATGAGGATGCACACATCTTATGCATTTCTTCATCATGCGCTGACTCGAAAAAAATGAAATCGAACCAAAAGACAAAGACAACCACAACGTGACACATACATAAAGGGCTGACCAGCGCCACTATGTGTCGCTTATAGCAAGACGTAGGGAAGTCTCGTGTCAAGAGGAGCCCTAGATGGGTTGTCCCAAATGCGCGGGAGGCCACATCGTTGTTTTCATGTTTTTTGTTTTTCTTTTTTCTTTTTTACTTTAGTTTTTACTTTCAAATATTCTAAATAAATATATTACAAAAAACACTTTACATAAAATATTTGAAAACATATTAACCAAGCATTTGAAAAATATTAAATGTGTATAGAGAAAATGCTTCTCATGTACACAGAAAAAGTATAGAGAAAATATACAATGAGTGTGAAATAAATTGATCATGTATTTACAAAAATGTTAATCAAGCACATGAAAAATGTTTAAAAAATATTTGATTTTTTTAATAAAGTATTTGAAAAATGTTAAATATGTATAGAAAAATGTTGACCATGTATTCAACAAATGTTAAACTTGTATTTAAAAGATGTTAATCAAGCATTTGTAAAATGTGTATAGAAAAAATATTGACCATGTATTAAAAAATGTTAAACTTCTATTTGGAAAAGTATTAATCAAGCATTTGGAAAAATGTTAAATGTATATAGAAAAAATGTCGCGTATGAATTCGAAAATGTTAATCTAGTATTTGAAAAATGTTAATCAAGCATTTCATTTTTTTAATGTGTACAAAAAAAACGTTGACCATTTATTAAAAAGCTATTAATCTTGTATTTGAAAAATGTTAAACATGTACAAAATAAATAAGTTACATACATACCAAAATGTTTGTAAAAAAATAGTGAAAACCGAGAGAAAATAGAAAACCTGATGAAAACAAGAAAGAAATAAAAAACAAAGAAAATGAAAGAAAATAAAAGAAAGGAAACACAAAAACAAAGAAACCGGACAAACAAAACAAAGAAAACAGAAAACACCAAAGAAAAATTGTGAAGAAATAAAGATTACATGTAAGAACCATGAAAAACTAAAGAAAATGATGAAAAAGCAAATAAAAACTAAAAATCAAAACAAACTGTAAAAAACAGAAGGAAAGGGAAAAGGAAAAAAAAAACAGGGTAGCGAACCCAGCGAACGGACGAACACAGGAAACATAACTGAAATACATCAAATGAAAAAATAGCGAATATAGGCTGGCCCAGTGGCCACAGGTGGGAGGGAATCCTTTAGCGAGATGGAACGAACTCTCGCGTGAAGCGAGATATAGTGGTCGCGAGTGGTCCTGAACTCCTATTTGGCGCCTTCTACGCCCATTAATGTGTAATCCGCAATCAAGCGCACACACACGCCCACCGCGCTGGGCCGACCCATTTTACCTTTGCCCTTTTTCTGTTACCTTGCCTAAAAAGTTGCACGTGAGGTGATTCAAACTCACGACCTCCTCTTTTAGTATAAACTTAGTTCTTTTTTCTCTTTTTTTTTCTTTTGGTCACGGAAGCTCTGTCACTACCCGGGGTTTTCTGGATGATTCTTATACGATTTTTTATTTTCTTTTTCTTTTTTCCAAATGTGTGAAACTTTTTTCATTTAGATTTTTTTTTCAAGATTTGTGAACTTTTTTACAAAAGCCGTGGACTTTATTCTTTAAATCCGTGAACTTTTTTGAAATCACTGATTTTTTTTGGAGATCCACGAGCCTTTTTAATGAACCTTTTCCAAATCCCTGAATTTATTTTAAAAAAATCTTTGAAGAATTTCATAATACATGATTTTTTCCCAAATCTGAGATTTCTTTTAATAATTGATGAACTTTTTCGAAATACTTGAGCATTTTTTGCAAAACTGATGTTTTTTATTTTAAAATCAATGTCTTTTTCTTGCAAATTCATGTTTTTTTAAATCAATGTACTTTTTACAAATTCAGGAACTTTCTTTTCAAGATTAATGATATTTTTTAAAATCAATGAACTTTTTCTACAATTCATAAACATTTTTAAAAATAATAATTATAAAATAAATCATGAACTTTTTTCAAAATTAATGAACATTCTTTTCAAATTCATGGAAATTTTTGAATAACAACGAGTTTTTGCAAATTTTTGAACTTTCTTTCAAAATCAATGAACTTTTTAAAAACACTGTGGTTTTTTCTTTTTTGCAAATTCATGATTTTCTTTCAAGTTCTTGAACTTTTTATAATTTCATGAACTTAAAAACCAGCCTTTCTCTAAGAACAACAATACAGATTGTAGCAAATTGGCAAGATTTTTCTCTATGAAAAGTTGTACATACTATAGCAAAATATGGGAGAGAGAAAAACAAGCAGACGGATGAGAGAGAGAGTGAACGTTGATGGGCGGGCCCATCCAAGGGACGCAGTGGGGGCTGGGTTCGTCAACTGATGTCGAAGGCTTCGAAGAGGAGGACTCCGAGTGCTCGTACCAGCAAAACTAACAACGAGATGCAGCCTATACCTTGTTTAAATCGAACGAGTAAGTAAAGATGTGTTTTTTTAACATAGTACAATCGAAGTCGCTCAAGTACATGAGCATACACTCATCACTATGAACACACGCACACATGCACCTTAACTTTATGAGCACCTTAAAAGACTGAGCCAGCATAGCATCTTAGAATTTTATGAAGTCACCACATGCGCTTCGCAGTCGACGAGAACGTCTTCTTCCACTGAACGAACATCATCGGAAGTCTGAAATAAACCAGAAATAATGCAAGCACCAACGTCAAGTTTAGGACTTGAACCCTGATGGGCCGGAGATGCCATTGTCCTCCTAACCATCCAAAAATGTGTTAGCGTTACGTACATGAGCCTTTTTAGCGTTTATACATTATGTGTTTGAATATAATTTTGCCGTCGCTCGAGTCATCTGAGAAACAACGAGAGATATTTTTTGTTCTTCCTCAAGACATTTTTCTTTCCCAACAAATTTCACCTCCCCTGACATGATTTATTTCCCTCTGAGCCTTCCACCTACCCAGCCCTAACAACTTGCTCCCGCCCGCGCTCGCCCACCGCGGTTGTCGGCGCTATCCCACGTGCCTCACCACCCTGCCCCTCCCATGTATTGTTGTTGCCCTATCCATCCCACTAACCCCCTCCCCTCCTTCTCTAGACTCTTCGTGCCCCCCTTTCCCTTCAACACCAATCAACCCTCTTACTCGTCTCTGTCTGGGACATCACAACCCTATGCCACTCCTAGCGCCATTCCCATCTCTGGCGAGGTCATGACTCGGTCGCCCCTAGATGGGCGTTCCTCGCTGGCGCTCGTCACGTTGCCTCGGTCTTCAGCCTCGAAATCAACTGCCGCGAGCGAAAATTTGAGGCATCTAACATTAACCAAACACATTTTTGTAGATGTCACCTGTACGAACCCTACACATGGGAACTAAATTCCCCACAAGTACTCAAATATTCTTTTTGTTATGAATAAGACTTGCGGGTGAATAGAGTGAAAAAGACTGTGAAGCCCATGATATGATGAACTTGCTGGCTTTGCAAAAGGGAGCCGGAGACCGCTGCACACATCATTTGCAAATGTCGATACTCCCTACGAGTTTGGACCGTCGTTAGAGGTTTTCTTGACGCGTCGGAGCTGGCCATTGCCGATTAGGGAGGTTTGACTTCGGTCTACGGGTGGTGAAAACTCACGGTATCGCGCCTGGACATAGAAGGAAGGCTGTCGCCTCACTCATTATGCTAGTAACCTGGGAGCTTTAGAACAAGAGAAATGCGCGAGTTTTCTGTAACAAAGCGAGGAATTGGGTCCTCGCCCGGGGAAAGCATTTGAGCTCTTTGATACCACAAGAGTAGTATCTATGTTGTATTTTGAGAGGCTTTCTTTTCTGCCTCTCCTTTAAAACCTAAACTATGTTATCTCTTCTTCTTTATTAACGAGATGAGGTAAATCTTTTGCCTCCCTTTAAGAAAATAAATGATATGATGAACTTCCACAGATGCTTGCTTGCGTTTCCCCCCTGCTATTGTAAAATTCTGATAGAGCAAACAAATTTGTTAAGATGTACTGTAATTGGCAGAGAAGCAACAGCCGCCAGTAATCGTTTGGCTGATTCCACATGTCACTCTGGGTCTAGCCATGGCAAAAGCACCAACAGATCGGCCCATCAAATCAGCCAACACGGTCATTTTCCACGACGCACGCAATACCAAGTCATCATCCCAACAAACAGCTTGAGACACATGCCTTCCAAATTAGCACTACGTCAAATGAGATCTCTGTTCAGTTCACCAAACGGAGAGATTCCCGTATGGCAGACTCCATGATCGAGACGTGCGTCGTGTTCCGAACGACCATTTCGTGCCGTCGCCCCGGCCGGCCGCCTGACGCAGATGGAGAAGAGGGACGCCCTCCCTCCCGGCCGGCATCTGGCGCCTCCACCTTGTTCCCTGGCCACAGCATGCGCGCCAAATGCACACCGGCCTTTGAAAACTTCGCCGTCTTTGTCCACTTGCAACTGCAACCACCCGTGCGTGCCAGCCAGCGCCATGCATGCAGCCATATCCCGGGCTCCTTAATTCACGTCAGAAAATCACAGAGCTCTCAGTCCAGCACACCACCGGGGTTCAGTGAGCTGTGCTCGATCTTCATCACATCATGGGGAGGATTCCTGCCGTGGCTGCTGCCATCGTAGTGGCCTTACTGGTCTGCTGCTCGTGTGAGGTTCGAGGTAAGGAGGATGAAGATGTGCTGGACTCCCTCGTCGATTTCCTGACCAAGCTCGCCGGTGGCGACGAGAAGACGGCGAGCGACCTCGGCTGGGACGCGTCGACCGACCCCTGTGACGGCACCGGCGGCCGCAACGGCAGCGACTCGAAGTGGGGAGGGACCGTCAAGTGCTTCGAGAACGGCGCGAGCAACGCCGGCCTGATCAAGGTTATCGACCTCCAGTCCCTAGGCCTCAACGGCACCATCGACGCGGAGTCGCTCTGCGCCGCACCGGCGCTCCGCGTGGTGAGCCTGCAGAACAACACGCTGCGCGGCGGCCTCCCCGCGGGCGTCTCGGCCTGCTCGGGCCTCACCCACCTCTACGTCGACCGCAACCAGCTCTCCGGCGCCCTCCCGAGCTCCCTCGGCAACCTCAGGAAGCTCCACGTGCTCGACGTCTCCAGGAACGACTTCTCCGGCGAGATCCCCGCCGGCCTCAGCGACGTGCGCGGCCTCATAAGGTTCAACGCCAACGACAACCACTTCCAAGGCACCATTCCTGATTTCGACCTCGACAAGTTCGAGACCTTCAACGTGTCCAACAACAACCTCACCGGACCTATCCCGAAGAACACCGGACGCTTCCGCGACGACAGCTTCGCGGCCAACGCTGCCGGCATGTGCGGAGAGCCCATGTTCTCCCCGTGTCCCTCCGGGGAGAGCAAATCAAAGAAGACGCGGAGGATCCTCATGTACCTCGGGTACGTCCTCCTCGGTGCCGTCATCGTGGCATTCGTCGTGTACAAGCTCTGCTCCAGGAAGAGGAACAAGCTGGGCAAGAAGGCCATGGTCGGCAAGGACATGTTCGACAGCAGCAACCCGACGACGACGACGACAAGCAAGTCGGCGTCGGCCTACTCGCTGCCGGCTTCGGCGGAGCGGAGCCCAGCGCGCAAGGGCGCGGCGTCGACGTCGCTGGTGGTGCTGCGGCGGTCGGGCACGGCCTCGGTCACGTCGACGGCGGCGGCCGCGGCGGCCAAGGACCTGCGGTTCGAGGACCTGCTCAAGTCTCCCGCGGAGCTGCTGGGACGCGGGCGGTACGGGAGCTCGTACAAGGTGGCGGTGCCCGGCGGGGCGGCGCTGGCGGTGAAGCGGGTGAAGGACGCGTCGGCGAGCGACGACGAGTTCCGGCGGCGGATGGAGCGGGTCGCGCGGGCGAGGCACCCGGCCGTCCTGCCGCCGCTTGCGTTCTACTGCGCCGCGCAGGAGAAGCTGGTGGTCTACGAGTTCCAGAGCAACGGCAGCCTCCACAAGCTACTCCACGGTATGCTCCTTCGCTCTTCTCGTTACAATAAAAAGTCGGAGAAGAGAAATACAAACTGCTACACATCACATCGATTCAAACAAGAAAGTTTCAACACTTGGAGTATCAAAATATCCCAAATTAAGATAATTATGTACAGGAAACTCGAAGAGATTAATACCCATTCACTGGATATATGGTCTGAAAGTTGGAAATTCGAATTTCTTTTAGGAAAGAAACGCCCAAACCGTGGAAAGAAATTTGCCCTCATGCACATTTCTGTAGCAATCATCATGAACAATCTGCTAACACATGCCAACTTTTATGACTCCTTGCAGAAGATAAACAATTCCCGATTCTTTCTGCATGCATTAGTTCTTAGTAAGATTATGCTCCTTCGAGCATTACTACTTCGCAGTAAAATGTTATTCCGAGCGAAGAAAATAACGAGGTTCTTCTCGACGATGATTTGCAGGCTCTATAGAGAGCAGCCAGGCCCCCCTTGACTGGCCGGCGCGCCTTCACATCGCTACCAAGGTGGCCGACGGCATGGCCTTCTTACACGCCACCATGCGCGGCGACGGCGCGAGCTCCTACGCCTCCTCCACGTCCTCCTCCATCGACTCCGCGGCGGCGGCAGAGGGCGCCATCGCCCACGGCGCCCTCAAGTCCACCAACATCCTCTTCACGGCCGGCATGGAGCCCTGCATCAGCGAGTACGGCGTCATCGCGCCGCCGCTGGCCGCCGCCGTCGGCAGCAGCCGGAGCTCCGGTCTCCGCGCGGACGTGCGCGCCTTCGGCGTGCTTCTGCTGGAGCTGCTCACGGGGAAGGCCACGGCGGCACAGGGCGACGGCGCGGAGCTGGCGCGGTGGGTGACCTCGGTGATCCAGGAGGAGTGGACCGCCGAGGTGTTCGACCGCGCGCTGCTCTCCCGCGACGGCGTCAGCGAGCAGCGGATGGTGCGGCTGCTGCAGGTCGCCATGAGGTGCATCGACGCCTCGCCCGGCGAGGTGCCGCCGACCATGAGGGAGGTCGCCGGGATGATCAATGCCATTCGCGAGGAGGACGACAGGTCTCTGTCCATGGAAGCGTGACAGGAGCACCGAACCAGTCGGCAGTCTGAGAGTTCTTCAACCTCTGATCGGTGCTATATATATGTGTGTAAGCATATCTAGTTAGTTGCATTTGAGATTATATTCATCACGCTCCCATATTGTACTTTCCTTCACTCAGTAACTACAAAGAAATTCTAGTCTTAATTTTTCCGTTTGTATCGATACCAGCATTACACACACACACACACAGAGTTGTGTGCATCATACATAACTGTTCATGGAAATAATACTCACGCTCAACGGACTACTCGCTCTTATCTGATTGTAAGATTTTCCTAGCAAACTTTGTAACCAAAGAGAATATTTTTTTTTCTTTTGAAAGGAACACATCATATATTCCATTAACTTAACAAGCTGGACGTGGTGCCTGTGGGAGTCGTGGACTAGGGGGTCCTCGGGCGTCCGGTCTGTTAATGTGGGCCGGACTGATAGGCCGTCAAGATACAAGACAGAAAATCACTTCCCGTGTTCGGTGAGGACTCCCGTATGCGTGGCTGGCAAGTATAGGTGTCCGAATATCTTATTCCCTTTTTGTAAAACCGACTTTGTACAACCCTAAAGCCCTTCCGCTGTCTATATAAACCGGAGGGTAATAGATCGGAGGCAGGATCACAACATTGCTAGGCTAGCTATGTAGGGTTAACCGAATCGATCTCGAGGTAGATCAACTCTTGTAACCCCTATACCCTTGAATATAATCAAGCAGGAGTAGGGTTTTACCTCCATTAAGAGGGCCTGAACCTGGGTCAACACTGTGTCCCCTCTCCATAGTTACCTTTGATCCTCAGACGCACAGCTTGGGCCCCCCTACCCGAGATCTGCTGGTTTTGACACCGACATTGGTGCTTTAATTGAGAGCTCCGTTGTATCATCGACAGAAGGATCAATGGCTCACCTCTTCATCAACAATGATGCTGCGTCCAAGGAAACTTTTCGCTATGGGCAAGTTTTTGTGTTTGGTGGCTTTGTGCTTCGTGCCAACTCGATCGTCCGCCTCGAGCGGGTCGATAGTTACGCCCCCGTGCCGAAGATCCCGAATACCCCGTCGAGGCCACGTCCGAACAGGATGAAAGGCAAGAGGGTGAATATAGCCCCGGACACGCTGGCAACAAAGATGCGGAGGACAACAACTACATGCCAGAATCCGAAGAGGAGGTTAGCCTTGATGACGAAGACTTCATTGTCCCAGAAGAACCCCTCGACCAAGAACGCTTTAAGCGACAACTCATTGCTATAGCCCGGAGCCTGAAGAAGAAGCAGCAGCAGCTCAAAGAAGAGCAAGACACGCTGAATGAAAGGTGGACTAAGGTCCTAGTCGCTGAGGAATACAGCCAAGAGCGACCTGTCAAAAGTTACCCTAGGCGCAAGCTGCTGCCTCAATTCGACGATGAAGTACTTGAACCAATACCGTCGAAATAGGATCAAGCAGATCAACCAGACCGGCCACCATGTGGACGGGACAAAACGGCATATCAAGCCGAACACCAACCCACACCCCACCGCCGAAGAGGCAGGGAGACGACAGCCGCTGGATACACGTACGACTTGCAATGTGACCTAGCCAATAAAGCTGGTCAGACCAGATCAATCTATGGATCAAGGGGTCGTGCCCCGGCGCAAGATAATGGCTATGAAGCCCGGCGTGACGATCGTTACTATGTTCGGGATCAGAACCGAACTCAGATGTCAGCCGATCTCCGCCGCGACATTGCGCGATACAGAGGGGCCGCACACCCCCTATGCTTCACCGATGAGGTTATGGAACATCAATTTCCAGAAGGGTTTAAACCCGTAAACATCAAACAGTACGATGAAACGACAGATCCGGCCGTCTGGATCGAAGATTTTCTTCTCCACATTCATATGGCTCGAGGAGACGATCTCCATGCCATTAAATATCTTCCTCTAAAGCTGAAAGGCCCAGAACGACACTGGCTAAATAGCCTCCTAGAAAACTCCATCGAAACCTGGAAAGAATTGGAAGACACTTTTAGGGCTAACTTTCAGGGCACTTATATCCGGCCACCGGATGCTGACGACTTGAGTCACATAATTCAGGAGCCAGGTGAATCAGCTGGCAAGATTTGGAATCAGTTCTTAACTAAAAAGAACCAGATCGTAGACTGTCCGGACGCCGAAGCCTTAGCGGCCTTTAAGCACAGCGTCCGTGATGAATAGCTCGCGTGACACCTTGGGCAGGAAAAGTTGAAGACCATGACAGCCTTAACGACACTCGTGACCCCCTTCTGTGCGGGCGAAGATAGCTGGCTGGCTCGTAGAAGCAATAGCTCAGGCGACCCGGCACATCCGAAGTGTGGGACGACAATGGTAAACCTCACCGAAATAAAAACAAACGTCAGAATAACAACAACGATGACACAGACGACACGGCAGTCAATGCCGGATTCAGTGGTCCTAAGTCTGGTTAGCCGAAGAAGCCTTTCAAAGGTAGCAAAGATGGGCCATGCAGCTTAGACAAAATCCTCGAGAGGCCCTGTCAGATTCATGGCACACCCGATAAGCCTACAAATCATACCAACAGGAACTGTTGGGTTTTCAAACAGGTCGGTAAGTTAAATACCGAACATAAGGGAAAAGGACCCCCAAGCGAAGACGACGATGAGCCCCGTCAGCCAAACACCGGGGGTCAGAAGCAATTTCCCCCCGAGGTGAAGGCAGTGAACATGATATATGTCACTCATATCCCCAAAAGCGAGCACAAACGCGCATTACGGGACGTCTATGCCATAGAGCCCGTCGCTCCCAAATTTAACCCATGGTCAGCCTGCCCGATCACCTTTGATCGCAGGGACCACCCAACCAGTATCCATCACGGGGGTTCAGCCGCCCTGATTCTTGATCCAATCATTAACGGATACCACCTCACTAGAGTCCTTATGGATGGAGGAAGCAGTCTCAACTTGATCTATCAAGATACTGTCCGTAAGATGGGGATCGACCCATCACGAATCAAGCCTAGTAACACTACCTTTAAAGGTGTGATACCATGAGTGGAGGCCCGTTTTATGGGCTCAATTACACTGGAGGTAGTATTTGGCTCCCTAGATAACTTTCACAGCGAAGAGTTAATCTCCGACATTGTCCCTTTCCGCAGTGGATACCACACACTGCTCGAATGAGCTGCCTTCACCTGCTTTAACGCAGTCCCGCAGTATGCTTACTAATACGTCCATTTTGCATCATGCTTTTATATCAATATTTATTGCATTATGGGCTGTTATTACACATTATATCTCAATACTTATGGCTATTCTCTCTTATTTTACAAGGTTTACCGTGAAGAGGGGGAATGCGGGCAGTTGGAATTCTGGCTGAAAAAGGAGCAAACGTTGGAAACCTATTCTGCACAACTCCAAAAGTCATGAAACTCCACGAAACCACTTTTTGGATTTATTAAGAATTTATGAGCGAAAGAAATAAGCCAGGGGCCCACACCCTGTCCAGGAGATAGGGGGACGCCCCCCCCATAAGGCGTGCCCCCTATCTCCTGGGCCTCCTGGTGGGCTTCTGGCGACCATCTTCTGCTATATGAAGGGTTTTGTCCTGGAAAAATTCGTGGGCAAGCTTACGGGACGAAACTCTGCCGCCACGAGGCGGAATCTTGGCGGAATCAATCTAGGGCTCTGGCGGAGCTGTTCTGCCCGGGACACTTCCCTTCGGGAGGGGGAAATCATCACCAACGTCATCACCAACGATCCTCTCATCGGAAGGGGGTCAATCTCCATCAACATCTTCACCAGCACCATCTCCTCTCAAACCCTAGTTCATCTCTTGTATCCAATCTTGTATCCAAAACCACAAATTGGTACCTGTGGGTTGCTAGTAGTGTTGATTACTCCTTGTAGTTGATACTTATTGGTTTACTTGGTGGAAGATCATATGTTCAGATCCTTGATGCATATTATTACACCTCTGATTATGAACATGATTATGCTTTGTGAGTAGTTACTTTAGTTCCTGAGGACATGGGTGAAGTCTTGCTATTAGTAGTCATGTGAATTTGGTATTCGTTCGATATTTTGATGAGTTGTATGTTGTCTCTCCTCTAGTGGTGTTATGTGAATGTCGACTACATGACACTTCACCATTATTTGGGCCTTGAGGAAGGCATAGGGAAGTAATAAGTAGATGATGGGTTGCTAGAGTGACAAAAGCTTAAACCCTAGTTTATGAGTTGCTTCATTAGGGGTTGATAAGGACCCATATGTTTAATGTTGTGGTTAGGTTTACCTTAATACTCCTTTTTGTAGTTGCGGATGCTTGCAATAGGGGTTAATCATAAGTGGGATGCTTGTCCAAGTTAGGGCAGTACCCAAGTGTCGGTCTACCCACATATCAAATTATCAAGGTACCGAACGGGAATCTTAGGAACGTGATGAAACTAGCTTGACGATAATTCCCAATGTGTCCTCGGAGCTTCTTCATTATTATTAGAATTTGTCCAGGCTTATCCTTTGCTACATAAAGGATTGGGCCACCTTGCTGCACCTTATTTACTTTATTTACTTTTGCTCGTTACTGTTTATCTTATCACAAAACTATCTATCACCTACTATTTCAGTGGTTGCAGAGAAAACCTTACTGAAAACCGCTTATCATTTCCTTCTGCTCCTCGTTGGGTTCGACACTCTTACTTATCGAAAGGACTACGATAGATCCCCTACACTTGTGGGTCATCACTTACTTGAAGCTAAAAATGCCTGGACCTCATGGCGTTATTACAGTCAATGGTAATATGGAGCGTTCCCTCCGTACTGAAGGACACACCGTGGCCCTTGCAGCCGAAGTGTATAGCGGCCTTGTCAAGCCAAACAGTTCACTGGCCACTAAAGCCAACGACGTATCCAAACGAGTCCGGTCTGCACGTAATAGTGATAAACCAGCGGATCCGGACATTGATTAGCAGTTCGGCCTCCGCCGATCGCCCCACCAGGTTGAGGCTTATGTACCACGCGTACATAATTACGCACTAAAAATACCTTGGGCGATGCCGGAGGCACACTGCTGAAGAAGTCCATTGCATGGCTTGACCATAGTTGGACCGCATATATCTTTTTTCTCTTTTTAACACAGGTTCATCAAGAGCCCTATTTACAAGATGGTTGTCGCAAGAGATCCTTTTAAGGCTGGTGCGTTTCGAACCATCAAATAATCCTCTCAAAGGACTCACTAATGAGGAGAAAAGGCGCAGACGTGCGGCATGATTTTTTAGTCCCTATGTTAGACTTTCCCTTATGTAAAATATTTTCTTTTTCTCTCAGGGCATGTAATATGACCTTAATATTGAACGACATTGCCTGTCATCGACATATCAATAAAGATAAAAAGGGCACAGATGATTATCACCTTCTTGGTTGGGTTTTCGATTTTTCCCTTGTCATCTGCGCTCTTCCTTACGATCGACTGGCGTACATGGCTCGACACGGTCTTCATACCAGGGGCTGTATTCGGCCGCACAGACTTCTTAAGTCCGAACACCCATAGGGAACTCTTCAGCGTCCCGGATATTGCATTATATGCATCAGCTCCGAATCATGTCTTTGGTCTATAGTTGGGTTGCCTGGCTCCTGTGTTTGCCACCTTACGTTCCGCAAGTTTGGCTAAGGTAGCAAAGGGAGAACTACTGCGGTTGTATTTCTGGTTTGTCCAGTTAAGTACCTTAGTAGAGAAAGCCAAAAACTGACTATCATGATGAGCGAGAGCGAGTTAGCGATCCGGTGACTTGGTGTTATAAAACGAATCGTTCGCGATTGATGCTGTGTTATACGAGGGGTTGGGCTTTTGGCCAGCCGCGTTGCAAAGGCAACATACTCTGGATTGCCGATCATGCAACGAGGGGCTAGTACTTAGCGCCACCAATGGACTCTTAGGGCTAAGTGAAAGTACTAAAGCTGTGTAGTCTGATTGCCTACTTCACTCTGCAAGACGCCTCCTACATTGGACAAAGACGTTGGATTAAGTGTTGTCCTGCATTCCGAACACCCCCGTAATATTTACGAGGGGGATGAAGCCGACGACTGGTAAACTTTCAGACATATAAACGGCCCAAATAGGAGGATAAACTAATTATACAAAGCATAACCATTTTTTTACATTACGAGTTCATTACATAACTCTTACAACCGGACACAACTACTCAAATATTATGTCCTTGGAGCACTAGCCTTCTACAATACGGGCTCCCTCGAGGACCTCGTCGAAGTACCTCTCTAGCCGCCGGTGCTCCTTGCCCTCAGGTGGCCCTGCGGTGGCAATCTCGGTGGCTTTCATTTCACCCACTGAACCTTCACACGGGCAAAGGCCATCCGAGCACCCTCAATACAGGATGACCGCTTAAGGGCATCAATCCGAGGAAGCGCCTCCACCAGCCTCTTCACGAGTCCGAAGTGGCTGCTAGGTATGGCCTCGGTCGGCCATATACGGACTATTACATCCTTCATTGCCAGTCTGGCCACCCTATGCAACTCGGACAACTGCTTCAGCTGGTCGCTTAGGCCACTGGAAGCTCTGGCGCAAGGTACTGCGACCAGAACAACTTCTCCATTGAGCTCCCCTCTTCGGCTCGGAAGAATTCGGCGGCATCCGCAATACTCCACGGCAGATCCGCAAAGGCTCCTGGAGAGCTCCGCACTTGGGTTAGAAAATATATTTTCTACTGGTATATCTACTCTGCATAATAAAGGCCTTACCAGCCACAACCTATCTCGCCTCTTAGATTTCCTGGCGAGCTCCCTGGGCATCAACCCGGGCTTCCTTCAGGCTCTCAAGAGCTTCGGTGAGCTCAGAGGCCTGCTCCCAACTCTTCTTCTCCAAGGACTCGCATTTAGCGATGGCGTCCTTGAGCTCTTTTTCAACCTCACCCACCCGCGCCTCATGTCGTTGGTGGGTGGTCTGCTCCTCCTCTATACTTTTGGCCACCTTGTCCGCGGCCGCCTTGCTCGCCTTCGCCTCCTTCTTGGCTTCGGCGAGGGCGCCTTTGAGGGGCTCGACCTCATCGGCGCCAACTGCGAATATAGTTAAAACATTTTTAGTCTGTTTAAAACAACTAACACATATACAATTGGAGATATATGATCAAATTATTCAATGCACGCATACCTTGCGTTTCCTCAGACCGCTTATTGATGCGGACAACCTCTTCATCGGCCATCCGCAGCTTCTGAGTGAGTTCGGAAACTTCGGCGGCCTGGGCGCTCGCCGCCAGCAAGGAAGCCTGTTGTACAATAGAGTAATGTGTCACCTCTTCCGAACACTATGTGATCGTCAGTACGGCTTCGCCAAATCCGGACAAAGTCTCAGGGGCTACTATCCATACATAGGCATATCCCTTTATTAAAATTGCTTAGAAATTTACATCGCATACCTCAAAGCCTGTTAATAGGTTGGTAAAAGCTTCGTTCGGCCCGCTCTTGGTAGACTGAATCTTCTCAACCACCATACCCATCAGGGTACGGTGCTCCTCCACGACGGAAGCTCGACGAAGTGCTTCCACAAAAGTATCCGACGCCTCTAGATTGATGGAGACCGTCGGTGGAGTCGACGCTCCCTCCTCCTTCAAAGGGGGTCACTTGCTCGATTTTGGAGCCGTATGGGTCTCCGGAATAGTGTTTGGCTGGGGACCGGATTGGCATGGCCCCCGTCATCAGTCTCCATGGGGGTTGGTCCCCTCATATCTTCGGCAGCCGAGGCGTTACCCTCTGGCGCCATCTTGACGGCCTCCCGCATCTCCCCATGCCCTGGAGAGGCTCTTCGGGACAAGACTTCGGTGTAGTCCATGGCAGTTGGCGGAGAGGCCCGCGGAGGCGTCTCGCTCTCCACCATCCCCGGCTCTAGCGAGTTCCTCGGAGATGATAGTTGGGGGAGATCGCGGGCCGGACTAAAGCATACAATATAAATGTATTAAAAACTATAATCATAAACACCGATATATGTAAGGCATCCTTGGATACTTACAAATCGGCAAGTGACTTCGACCTGGGCACCGCTCGGGGATGACTTCGGCATCCGAATCCGAGTCGTCCGAGAGGAATATCTTCCCCCTCTTGGACGCCTCCGCCTCTGGGTCTTCGGAGGCCGCTCTTTTCTTGCTCCTCCTCCTTTTCGTCTTTATCTCCCTCGTGGGAGGAGAGGGCTTCGGAATCCCCAGACATAGCGTCTGGGGGACCTTTACGGCGGGGGCCACTTTTGGCCTCTGTAACATCCCAAATTTTCAATTTGGAATGTTATACACTAGATCATCATTGCACATCATATTTTATTGCTTTTGGCTTGATCCAGAAATTCTATGCAACTCAAGGACCCTAGGAGAGAGTTGGGGATTTCGTTATTTTCATATTTGAGTTTTCTCAAATTTTGAAAATAGGATCATTTGATTTTATTTATTTTATCTTCAATTATTTCAATTATAAAAATATAAGAGAGGGAATAAAATGACTTTCCTAAAATAAAGAAATGTTGAAGATTTAATAATAAAATCAAATAAGATTTTATTCCGGAGTTTTTGCCTATTTTATTTGGATTTAGGAAAAATTACACGTCTTTTAAAACTGCATTTTAGGGCCAAGAAAATGTTCATCTCATTCTAAATATTTTATTTAGACGGGGAAAATTTGTTTTGGCATTTTTAGATTTTTTTTCTAGGATTTTTTTGTTTGGCGGAATTATTTAAAAAAAGTCTCCCGCGCGCCGACTCGGTTGAAGCCCAGCCAGGCCAGGCCGGCCCGCGCCGCCGCCGCCTCCCGCCGCGCCGCGTCGCCGCTGACCCGAACTCCAAGTCCGAGCCGGACTCCACCCACCGCCACCTTGCCCCCTCCCCCAAGCCACCACCACCCCCTCCTATATATACTCCCCCACCCCGCCGCCAAACCCGTCCCACCCCCCCTCCCCCGCCGCCGCCAAGCCCCGCCGCCGCCCGAAGTCACCACCGCCGCCCCGAGTCACCGCCACCGACGCCCCGCCGCCGCCCGGACCCCGCCAAACCCCACCGAGCCCAACGAGGTAGCCGTCGCCGCTGCCCCGGTTTTCTACAAAAAAATCGATCCGGTTTTTCTAGAAACCCTAGTTTTATTTTTAGATCGGTTTTTTATTTTCTTTCCCGGTTTATTTATTTAGTGAGCGTTTGCTCGTTCGTTCATTTTAACGGACGAGTTCACCGTTTAGTTTCAGTTAACGAATGTCCGTTTGTTAAACTGTTCGTCAGTTTTTCTTTTTCTCGGATTTTCCGTGATTATTCCAGATCGCGATTTCTGATCCGATTTTCGTTTTAGTTTAACTTTTCGCTCGTTTATCAAAATCAGGCGATTCAAGCGCCTAGAGTTTCGTCTCGAAACCCTCTTTCCGTTAACCTACTCAAACAAGTTTTTGCTACTGTAAAATTTGACTTAGGTCCAGATTAGTAAACGAAGCTCTTTTCTTTCGTCGTTTGCCTTTCGTTGCTTCGTTTGTTTTGTTTCTTTTTGCAAACCGGAGTTCTTAAGTTGAGCTTTCTGGTTAGATTTTTTATTTGAGTTTTACCTGTGCATTAGATGAGTACTTATTGTATGCTTGTTTGCTTGTTTGTTTGCGATAGAGTATCTGACGTGCGCCGCTTGCTACTTCGAATCTCTAGGTTTCACGGATCATCAGCAAGGCAAGTAACACTTTGATCAAACCTCTTTATTACCCAGTTTTATTGCATTAGATCAATCCTCAAACAATTGCATGATTAGGATCTGATTAATATGTGGGATGGGAAGTAGATGAGGTAGTACCTATTACCTGTTTTACCTATCAAACCCTTGGGAGTTACTTCTACGTTTGCTTATTGCCATGCTATGCTAGTAGACGTGGATTGGGTGAGTGTATCCATGACAGATGTGAGATTGTTATTCAATGGTTTATTTAAGGTGGCAACTTCAATACACATCTGGGTGGATTGAGGCACCTGGGTGTTCCAGCGTTTGCCTGTTTTTCTTCATGGACTGCCACCCAAGCTCAAAGGGATCATGAGATTATACATGCTAGAAACTTACGTGTGTAGCCACAAGCTACTATGGGCTCTAGCATAGTTGATTAAGTCGTGTGAACTCTTATAGTGGTAGACTAACAGATGTAGGGGATGTAGGTTGGTATTGTCTACCCGATCATAAGGTGCAAACGCTTCCGAAAGACTATGTCTCGGTCAGCCGTTTCTCAAACACCATGTAGTGTGAGAAATCCAACGGAGGAGATCGAGTCTTGTGGGTAAAAGTGCGCAAACCTCTGTAGAGTGTATAAACTAATCATGGTTAGCCGTGTCCCCGGTTATGGACATTTTGAGTATCTAGTACTTGGATTATCATGTGAATCTCATCATGTTACTTTAATTTAATTTGTTGGGTTTAATGATGATGCTTAATTGGGATTGAGAGGGTGTCTACACTCTCAATGTTTAACAACCACCATGATATTTAAATAAAATTTATTCCTTTGCAGTAGGGAAAAATTGGCTTTATGCAAAACTGTAACCATAGAACTTTCCACCAGCCATATATGCATGTAGTATAGCATATTTCTGTTCATTATTTCTCTATGTGTTACATTGCCAGCATATTCCATGTGCTGACCCGTTTTCGGGCTGCAACGTTCATGTTGCAGACTTTTCAGACGACGAGTAAGGTGCCTTAGGTCGTGGTTCTATACTCAGCGATGCCGTTGGAGTTGATGGACTCACTTATCTTCTGAGCCTTCCGCTATTATCGTTGTTAGATGGCCTTAAGCCATATTTATTGTAATAAGTTCTCCTTTGGAGACATTCAATGTAATAAGTGTGTGATTGCTACCTGTTATAAATCCTTCAAGTACTGTGTGTGTCAGCATTACTGATCCAGGGATGACACTGAAGCACAGAGATCAGACTGTTTGAGGTCTGGTCGCTACAAGATGGTATCAGAACACATGCTGACTGTAGGACGCGACCACTAAGCTAAAGCCCTAGATCACTACTCACTCTTCTCATTTCTGACTCCTCATCTTTTCTACTCTTTTAGGATGGCGGATGCAAGGAACAAGTTCACGCAACCGAATGAAGATACACCCTTTGGACGCCACTTGAAGTAAGTCAGTAGGTACCTGAACATCGGAGTACCAAGCTTCAACGGGACCTACATCGCCACTCTACTAGAAGAGGAGCATTGGATGATTCAAGTTCAAGTTTCAGGAAGGACCTTCATGCCCGTCACTGAGCCCATAGAGTTTTCCTTTGATGCACCAACCTGGAGTTTAGGAAAGAGCATGGCAGCCCATATCACCATGGGACGCATTGGAGAAGTTTACCAGAAGGATTGCTGAGATGAGCAATGGGAGATGATCAGTACCAGGAAGGATAGATCAATTGCATCTTTCATCCAGGAGTTAAACCAGCACATTCGACGCCAGGAGAACCAGATGTGCGCAGGCATGATAGGTCTAAAGAAGAATATGACCAAGATCACGGAGTTGGAGGAAGAACTCAAGTCTACACGCGATGGATATGAGGAGGAAATAGCAACACTAGTGGAGAAGAACGATGATCTGAAGAAGAAGCTAAAGGTATTTATGGGATTCCCCACAACTGGAGAAGAAGACGATGATTGCACTTGTCTAGAGAACTACATCATCATCAACAACACCGACTCGGACCCAGACGATAGCGATGATGACTATGTTGATGAAGCTGGAGCAGATATCATGGAGTCTTCAACGGAGCAGTTTTTCTAGTCGACCACCATAACAGTAGTAGTATTCCCCCATTTATATAGTATAGTCCGAGCACTTTTGTAACGATAGTTAGACCGTTGTATGCCCTTGTTTGAATTGAATGAAGTGATTTTGTTTGCATTTGTCTCATGTGCATATGGGTAGTGTTTTCTCTCTAGACCTCATTCTATTCTGTATCCTCATCTTTTCTAAACCCTCAGATGCCTTCAAGACGTGACAATGGATTTGCTTTCCCACCGGAGCTCACTCAGTTGATCCAGCAGCAGAATGCATTGATGCAGTTACTAGTCCAGAATCAAAATCAAGGGAACAACAAGAACAACAACAACCCACCACCACCACCACCTTTTGATCACTTAACCTGTTTCCTTAGACTGAATCCACCGGTGTTCTCCAGTAGCACCGAGCCAATAGTTGCAGATGGTTGGCTCCGCAAGACAGGAAGGGAATTGACCACTACAGGATGCATAGATGCGGAAAAGGTGCGGTTTGCCGCACATCAGCTTGATGGACCCGCAACATCATGGTGGGAGAATTTCACAACCACTTATCCTATCGACACGGTCACATGGGATCAGTTTCAGCAGGCTTTCCGTACTGCCCATGTTTCAGCAGGAGCTATGGCCATGAAAAAGCGCGAGTTTCACAATTTGCGCCAAGGAGGACGCACTGTTGGCCAGTATGTGGATGACTTTAGTAAGCTAGCACGTTATGCCCCAGATGACGTTGCTACAGATGCAGCTAAGCAGGAGAAGTTTCTAGAAGGACTGAATGATGAGTTGAGCATGCAGTTGATGGTAGCAACCTTCAACAACTACCAGGAGTTGGTAGATAGAGCTCTCATGATTTAAGGGAAGCAGCAGCAGATTGACAACCGCAAGAGGAAGTATGGACAAGGGAAGTACAATTCTGGAGCTCAGCAGGAGCCTCGTTTTACCCCGAAATCGGGAGGACATTTTCAGCATACCCATGGAGGAGGGAGCTCGCATAATCATAATGGCCCCAAAAATGGGAATGGGAATGGGAATGGAGGAAGCAACGGCCAGAACCGTACCAACCCATCAAACCCAGCCAAGAGAGACCTGAGCTAAGCCACTTGCTTTAAGTGTCAGAAGACTGGACATTATGCCAATGAATGTCCTGAAGCCCAGAATGGTAATGGCAATGGAAGCTATGGGAAGAAGCCGAACCCTTTCAACAGGGGACAGGTGAACCACGTTAACATGGAGGAGGTTGAAGCCCAGCCAGATGCAGTAATAGGTAAGTTTTTGGTTAAGTCATTTACTGCACTCGTTCTTTTTGATACTGGTGCATCGCGTTCATACATATCAAGGGGATTTGTGGATAAGTATAAACTGCCAACCCAAGCCCTTAGGTCACCCATGTTAGTAACCACGCCTAAGCAGAGTATATGGCTAGTTTATGGTGTGATCGGTTGCCATTAAGGATTGGTAACTATGTGTTTCCCTCGGACCTAATAGTATTGGAATCGAAAGAATTGGATGTGATATTAGGCATGGATTGGTTATTGAAGTACGGAGGGAACATTGAATATGCCAGTAAGTCAATTTTTCTTACCACCCCAGAAGGGAGAAGGATCAAGTATGTATCCCGGCAGGAGCCGAAGAGGACCCAAGTAAATTCCTTATCAAGAGTTGTACAGGAGGAAGTACCAGTGGTGAAGGATTTCCCTGATGTATTTCCAGAGGAATTGCTAGGCATGCCACCGGATAGAGACATTAAGTTTTTGATTGAGCTTTTGCCAGGCACAGGGCCAATATCTAAGAGACCGTACATGATGCCCATACAAGACTTGGAGGAAATTAAGAAGTAGATTAAGGAGTTACTAGATAAAGGTTATATTCGCCCAAGTTCTTCACCTTGGGGATCGCCAGTGCTTCTAGTGGAGAAGAAGGATGGATCATTAAGGATGGTTGTTGATTATCGAGGATTGAATGAAGTGACAATCAAGAACAAGTACCCGTTGCCAATGATCAATGATTTGTTTGACCAGTTGCAAGGAGCTAAGGTATTTTCCAAGATCAATCTGCGATCAGGATACCACCAGTTGAAAATTCGAGAGCAGGATATACCTAAGACGGCTTTTACCACCAGGTACGGGCTGTATGAGTATACCGTCATGTCATTTGGTCTGACTAACGCGCCTGCATATTTCATGAACATGATGAACAAGGTGTTTATGGAGTTTCTGGATAAGTTTATCGTGGTTTTCATTGATGATATTTTGGTCTACTCGAAGAACGAAGAAGAGCATAAGGAGCATTTGCGTTTGGTACTGGAGAAGCTCAGAGAACATCAGTTATATGCCAAGTTCAGCAAATGTGAGTTTTGGTTGAAGGAAGTTGGATTCCTCAGACATGTTATATACGGAGAAGGAATAGCAGTAGACCCCACCAAAGTTGTCACTGCGACAAATTGGGTAGCACCAACAACAGTTGGAGAGATCCGGAGTTTTCTTGGACTCGCAGGATATTACCGGAGGTTCATTGAGAATTTCTTGAAGATTGCAAAGCCCATGACGGAGTTACTGAAGAAGGATACCAAGTTCAAATGGACTGAGGAATGTGAGGCTAGTTTCCAGGAGTTGAAGAAACGTTTGGTTACATCACCAGTATTGATTCTGCCAGATCAGCGCAAAGATTATGAAGTATATTGCGACGCTTCTCGTCGAGGACTTGGAGCAGTGCTTATGCAGGAGGGGAGAGTTGTTTCGTATGCCTCACGACATCTTAAGCCTCATGAGTTAAATTATGCTACGCATGATTTGGAGTTAGCAGCCGTTGTGCATGCATTGAAGACATGGAGACATTTCCTCATCGGAAACCATTATGAGGTGTACACGGATCACAAGGGTTTAAAGTACATTTTCACGCAGAAGGAGTTGAATCTTAGGCAAAGGAGATGGTTGGAACTCATCAAGGATTACGATATGAGATTGCATTATCACCCCGGAAAGGCTAACGTAGTAGCCGATGCGTTGAGCCGCAAGAGCCATGTCAACACACTCATGACCGGAGAGTTACCGAAGGAGTTAGCCGAGGATCTTCGCGAGCTATGTTTGGAGATAGTTCCGAGAGGCTACGTAGCAGCATTGGAGATTCAGTCAACCTTGATGCAGAAGATCAGAGAAGCTCGGAAGACTGACAAGGAGATTGCCTCTATTAAGGAGAAGATGAGCAAAGGAAAAGCTAAAGGATTTCGTGAGGATGAGCACGATACCTTATGGTTTGAGGACCGTGTTTATGTGCCTAATGATCTGGAGATCATGAAGTTGATTCTACAAGAGGCCCATGATTTGCCATATTCAATTCACCCAGGAAATACCAAGATGTATTTGGATTTGAAGGACACTTTCTGGTGGACCGGAATGAAGAAGGATATTGCGTAGTACGTAGCAATTTGTGATGTATGTCAGAGAGTGAAGGCAGAGCCTCAGAAGCCAGTAGGATTGTTACAGCCATTGCCGATACCCGAATGGAAGTGGGATAAACTAGGCATGGATTTTATCACTGGATTGCCCAGGACTCGTTCGGGCTATGACTCGATTTGGGTTGTAGTCGATCGTAGTTGGCGAAGATATACATGACCAGTAAAGACCACCTACACCAGTGCTAAGTTGGCGAAGATATACATGACCAGGATCGTATGGCTGCATGGAGTTCCGAGGAGCATTGTATCAGAGAGAGTAATCCAGTTTACTTCAAATTTCTGGAATTAGTTGCATGAAACTTTGGGTACCAGGCTAGAGTTCAATACAACTTTTCATCCGCAGACAGATGGACTGACCGAGAGAGTCAATCAGATTTTGGAGGATATGATGAGAGCTTGTGCGCTAGATTACGGATCTAGTTGGGACAATAATTTGCCATATGCAGAGTTCTCTTACAACAACAGTTATCAATCCAGTTTGAAGATGGCCCCTTTCGAAGCCTTGTACGGAAGGAGATGCAAGACCCCGTTGTTGTGGGACGAAGTTGGAGATCGCCAGTTGTTTGGACCAGATTTGATTAAGGATTTTGAATAGAAGGTGAAGTTGATTCGTGATAGGCTCGAGGTAGCCCAGTCCAGACAGAAGAGCTATGCAGATTCTAAACGCAAGGAGATAGTTTACGAAGTCGGAGACAGAGTTTATCTTCGTGTGTCCCCACTTCGAGGAGTTAAGCGCTTTGGAGTTAAGGGAAAATTAGCACCACATTTTGTGGGACCATACAAAGTTTTGGAGCGTATGGGAGAAGTTGCCTACAAGTTGGAATTGCCCGAAGGATTGTCAGGAGTTCATGACGTGTTCCACGTTTCTCAGTTGAAGAAGTGCCACGAAGAGATGGCTGATATACCGCTGAGAGATACAGTGCCGCTGGAAGTGATTCAGTTGGATAGTGATTTGACCTATGAGGAGAAACCAGTCAAAATTCTCGAGTATGCCAGCCGAGTCACCCGCAGCAAGGTTATCAAGTTTTGCAAAGTTCAGTGGAGCCACCACACAGAAGAGGAAGCCACCTGGGAGCGAGAGGAAGATCTGCTGAAGGACCACCCTCACCTATTTTCTAGCCAACCCGAATCTCGAGGGCGAGATTCATCTTAAGGGGGGTAGGTTTGTAACATCCCAAATTTTCAATTTGGAATGTTATACACTAGGGAGGTGTTTGTTTCGAGGAGTGGTGATGTAAACGTAAAGGGAATCAACTTACAGGCCGTAATAGCTCCGTAATGGAAAAGTCAAAACTTGTTTGGTTGGGCACTGTAATGGAAATAGGTCGATAGAATAGATCAAGAAACAAATCAGCACCATAGAATTGGTGGGCAGGTGGACTAGTAACCCAAATCTCACAAGATCTGCAGAAGAAGCTTGATGGAGGAGGAAGAGGAGGCATGGAAATATGGAGACGAGCCTTGCTGCTCCATGTGTGTTGCTTCAATGTTCCATCCTCGTCGGCGTCAACAGAGCTCCGATGCAAGTCGGCGTGTTCAATGGATCGCGAGGAGGGGTTGTGGTGCTGCTGGCCGAGGAGGAGGAGGGGGTCGATCATGGTGGTGCTGAAAGAGGAAGAGGGGATCACGAGGAGCAGGAGGGAGTCGATCATGGTGGTGCTGAAAGAGGAGGAGAGGATCGGTGAGGCGGCGGCGCTTGACAAGGGAGAGGATCATGCGGGGGGAGGAGGGGCAACGCAACCAACATCGGGGGAGGCGGGCGGTATCGATGGATTATTGGACCGGACCTGTTTACGAAGGAAGCCCATTACGGTGTACACATACCAAATGCCTGTAACGTCTTCTGTTTACGCTGTAAACAGGTAGCATGCATAAATCAACGAAACAAACACCTCCATCATCATTGTATATCATATTTTATTGCTTTTGGCTTGATCCAGAAATTCTATGCAACTCAAGGACCCTCGGAGAGAGTTGGGGATTTCGTTATTTTCATATTTGAGTTTTCTCAAATTTTGAAAACAGGATCATTTGTTTTTATTTATTTTATCTTCAATTATTTAAATTATAAAAATATGAGAGAGGGAATAAAATGACTTTCCCAAAATAAAGAAATGTTGAAGATTTAATAATAAAATCAAATAAGATTTTATTCCGGAGTTTTTGGCTATTTTATTTGGATTTAGGAAAAATTGCATGTCTTTCAAAACTGCATTTTACGGCCAAGAAAATGTTCATCTCGTTCTAAATATTTTATTTAGACGGTGAAAATTTGTTTTGGCATTTTTAGATTTTATTTTTTTCTAGGATTTATTTTCTGTTCGGCGGAGTTGTTTTAAAAAAAAGTCTCCCGCGCGCCGACTGGGCCGAAGCCCAGCTAGGCCAGGCCGGCCCGTGCCATCGCCGCCTTCCGCCGCGCCGCGCCGCCGCTAACCCAGACTCCAAGTCCGAGCCGAACTCCACCCGCCGCCGCCTTGCCCCCTCCCCCAAGCCACCACCCCCTCCTATATGTACCCCCACCCCGCCGCCAAACCCGTCCCGCCCCGCCGCCAAACCCGCCGCCGCCCGGAGTCGCCGTCGCCGCCCCGAGTCGCCGCCCGCCGCCGCCACCGGAACCCCGCCACCATCGCCCGCCGCCGCCGCCGGAACCCCGCCACTGCCCGGACCCCGCCGAGCCCGACGAGGTAGCCGCCGCCGCCCCGGTTTTCTACAAAAAAACCGACCCGTTTTTTTAGAAACCCTAGTTTTATTTTTTTAGATTGTTTTTTTATTTTCTTTCCCGGTTTATTTATTTAGCGAGCGTTCGCTCGTTCGTTCATTTTAACGGACGAGTTCACCGTTTAGTTCCAGTTAACGAACGTCCGTTCGTTAAACTGTTCGTTAGTTTTTCTTTTTCTCAGATTTTCCGCGATTATTCCAGATCGCAATTTCTGATCTGATTTTTGTTTTAGTTTAACTTTTCGCTAGTTTATCGGAATCAGGCGATTCAAGCACCTAGAGTTTCGGCTCGAAACGCTCTTTCTGTTTAACCTACTCAAACAAGTGTTTGCTACTGTAAAATTTGACTTAGGTCTAGATTAGTAAACGAAGCTCTTTTCTTTCCCGTTTGCCTTTCGTTGCTTCGTTTGTTTTGTTTCTTTTTGCAAACCGGAGTTCTTAAGTTGAACTTTCTGGTTAGATCTTTTATTTGAGTTTTACCTGTGCATTAGATGAGTACTTATTGTATGCCTGTTTGCTTGTTTTTTTGCGATAGAGTATCCGGAGTGCGCCGCTTGCTACTTCGAATCTCTAGGTTTCACGGATCATCAGCAATGCAAGTAACACTTTGATCATACCTCTTTACTACCCAGTTTTATTGCATTAGATCAATCCTCAAACAATTGCATGATTAGGATCTGATTAATATGTGGGATGGGAAGTAGATGAGGTAGTACCTATTACCTGTTTTACCTGTCAAACCCTTGGGAGTTACTTCTACGTTTGCTTATTACCATGCTATGCTAGTAGATGTGGATTGGGTGAGTGTATCCATGACAAATGTGAGATTGTTATTTAATGGTTTATTTAAGGTGGCAACTTCAATACACATCTGGGTGGATTGAGGCACCTGGGTATTCCAGCGTTTGCCTGTTTTTCTTTATGGACCGCCACCCAGGCTCAAAGGGATCATGAGATTATACATGCTAGAAACTTACGTGTGTAGCCACAAGCTACTATGGGCTCTAGCATAGTTGATTAAGTCGTGTGAACTCTTATAGTGGTAGACTAGCAGATGTAGGGGATGTAGGTTGGTATTGTCTACCCGATCATAAGGTGCAAACGCTTCCGAAAGACTATGTCTCGGTCAGCCGTTTCTCAAACACCATGTAGTGTGAGAAATCCAACGGAGGAGATCGAGTCTTGTGGGTAAAAGTGCGCAAACCTCTATAGAGTGTATAAACTAATCATGGTTAGCCGTGTCCCCGGTTATGGACATTTTGAGTATCTAGTACTTGGATTATCATGTGAATCTCATCATGTTACTTTAATTTAATTTGTTGGGTTTAATGATGATGCTTAATTGGGATTGAGAGGGTGTCTACACTCTCAATGTTTAACAACCACCATGATATTTAAATAAAATTTATTCCTTTGAAGTAGGGAAAAATTGGCTTTATGCAAAACTGTAACCATAGAACTTTCCACCAGCCATATATGCATGTAGTATAGCATATTTCTGTTCATTATTTCTCTATGTGTTACATTGCCAGCATATTCCATGTGCTGACCCGTTTTCGGGCTGCAACGTTCATGTTGCAGACTTTTCAGACGACGAGTAAGGTGCCTTAGGTCGTGGTTCTATACTCAGCGATGCCGTTGGAGTTGATGCACTCACTTATCTTCCAAGCCTTCCGCTGTTATCGTTGTTAGATGGCCTTAAGCCATATTTATTGTAATAAGTTCTCCTTTGGAGACATTCGATGTAATAAGTGTGTGATTGCTACTCTGTTATAAATCCTTCAAGTACTGTGCATGTCAGCATTACTGATCCAGGGATGACACTGAAGCACAGAGATCAGACTGTTTGAGGTCTGGTCGCTACAGCCTCCTTGCCCTTATTTTTGGCTTTCTTCTCCGGCGCTTGGTACAACGCTGGTACCAGCATCGTCGTCTGTAGAGGATCAACTGGGTTTTTGGGAAGCGTGGCCAGACACTTGATCCGCTCCGCCTTCTTCATCTAGCCCTGATTAAAGGATGAAAGTCTCAATAAAACCCTATGATTTCTGAACTAAGTTATGTTCGAAAACTAAAAAACTTACTGGGGAGGTTGGGTAAGCACAATCGAGGCCGATGTTGTCGATCATCTCCGGCCACGACTTCTGGGCCTTGAAAAGCAGCCTCCAGATACCTTCGTGCGTCATGCCGAAGAATCGCTGCAGGGTCTGCGGCCCTTCCGGATTGAACTCCCACATATGGAGAGGCCGGCGCTGGCAGGGAATGGTCCGGCGGAATAGCATCACCTGAATCACGTCAGTGAGGTTGGTGTTCTTTCTATCATATTGTTATGTGCTTTTGCAGGATCAACACCTCATCGATCGACCCCCAGTCCAGACCCTTGTTGATCCATGATGCGACCCACATTGGGGGTTTGGATCTAAACTCATAAGTGGCCGCCCAGTTGGCGCCATGAGGTTCGGTGATGTAGAACCACTCCTGCTGCCATATCTTCATAGTCTCCCTGAAGGCCCCTTTGGGTCAGGTGACGTTGGGGAGTTTGCTCACCATTGCACCTCCGCAGTCTGCATGCTGCCCGTCCACCACCTTTGGTTTCACGTTGAAGACTTTGAGCCAAAAGCCGAAGGGCGGGGGGAATGTGGAGGAGCACCTCGCACACGATGATAAACATCGAGATGTGGAGGAAGGAATTTGGGGCTAGATCATGGAAATCTAGCCCATAATAGAACATGAGGCCACGAACAAAAGGGTGAAGTGGAAACCCTAGTCCGCGGATGAAGTCGGGGATAAATACCACCCTTTCTCCGGGCTCCGGAGTGGGGATGACCTGCTCCTTGGCAGGGATCCTATATGCAATGTCCGTACTCATGTACCCCACCTCCTGGAGCTCCTTGATGTCCTTCTCCTTCACAGAGGAGGCCATCCACTTGCCTTGAGAGCCGGATCCGGACATGACTGGAGAGGTTGGTGGCGGTGGGGAGGATCGAAGCTTGGGCGCTGGAGCTAGAAGATGGGAAGGCTGAGGAAGGAAGAAGGTGTGGGATGGAAAAGATGGATCTTTATCCGCTTATATAGGCCGTGAATACCGAACGTCCGCTCCCCTAGCCTTAAAACCTTGTCTATTCCCAATGTGGGTATGCGTTGCAGTCGGTTGGATTACCCAAGTACCATTGATGCGCAATCCCGTATAAAGTGGGCACGATCTCTGTTTTGATAGGACGTGCCAATGAGGCGTGGCCTTGAAACACGGAACGCGGGGTGTGGAAACGGTTCGAAATGCCGAAGGGTCAAGTTTGACACTTCGCCCAAAAAGTTGTCAGTAAAAGACACTATTCTTATTTTTTTAATATCCCACCTTTGCGGCTAAGGGTTGTGTTTATTATGAAAAGTCGGATACAATTTTTTTACAGAGGAAAGCCGATGTGTATTCTTCAAGGAACCCGCCTTGCAATGCCGAAGACAATCTGAATGCCAAATATATCATCATTGAAGACTGGTTCGGGGGCTACTGTGGGAGTCCTGGACTAGGGGGTCCTCGGGCGTCCGGTCTATTAATGTGGGCCAGACTGATGGGCCGTCAAGATGCAAGACAGAAGATCACCTCTCGCGTCCGGTAAGGACTTGATGACCCACAATTATATGGGGTCAATTGTAGCTCTTTCGATAAGTAAGAGTGTCGAACCCAACGAGGAGCAGAAGGAAATGACAAGTGGTTTTCAGCAAGGTAATTTCTGCAAGTGCTAAAATTGTAAGTAGCGGAGTAGTTTGGTAGCAAGATAATTTGTAACGAGCAAGTAACAATAGTAGTAACAAAAGTGCAACAAAGTAGCCCAATCCTTTTGTGGCAAAGGACAGGCCAAAACGGTTTCTTATGATAAGCAAAGTGTTCTTGAGGGTACACGGGAATTCATCTAGTCACTTTCATCATGTTGGCTTCGTGTTCGGTACTTTGATAATTTGATATGTGGGTGGACTGGTGCTTAGGTGTTGTTATTACTTGAACAAACCTCCTACTTATGGTTAACCCTCTCGCAAGCATCCGCAACTACGAGAAAAGTATTAAGAATATATCCTAACCATAGCGTTAAACTTTTGGATCCAATCGGTCCCTTACGAAATAGCGCATAAATTAGGGATTAAGCTTCTGTCACTCTCGCAACCCACCATCTAACAACTACTCCACAATGCATTCCCTTAGTCCCAAATATGGTCAAGTGTCATGTAGTCGACGTTCACATGACACCACTAAGAGAATGGCAACATACATACCATCAAAATATCGAACACATATCAAGTTCACATGATTACTTGCAACATAATTTCTCCCGTGACCTCAAGAACAAAAGTAACTACTCACAAATGATAAACATGCTCAAGATCATAGGGGTATTGAATAGCATAACAGATCTGAACATATAATCTTCCACCAAATAAACCATATAGTAATCAACTACAAGATGTAATCAACACTACTAATCACCCACAAGCACCAATCTATAGTTTTGATACAAAGATTGACCACAAGAGATGAACTAGGGTTTGAGAAGAGTTGGTGTTGTGAACATGTTGATGAAGATAGCCCTCCCCAAGATGCTAGAGTTGTTGGTGATGATGATGACGATGATTTCTTCCCTCCGGGAGGAAAGTTCCCCCAGCGGAATCGCTCCACCGGAGGGCAAAAGTGCTCCTGCTCAAGTTCCACCTCGAGGCAGTGGCGCTTCATCCCGAATGTCCTCCCTGTATTTTTTCTAGGTCAAAATGACTTATATACCAGAAGATGGGCAACAGAGGTGGGCCGAGGAGGGCAACACCCACCAAGGCGCGCCTGGGCCTCCTGGCGCGCCCAGGTGGGTTGTGCCCACCTGGTGGCCCTCCTCGGGGAGTTTCAGCTCATTTGGAGTTGTGCAAAATAGGTAGCTTGACGTAGCTTTTTCAGGTCCAGATTTCCAGCTGCTAGAATTCTCCCCCTTGGTGCATACCTTGCATATTACTCCCTCCATTTGGAATTACTTGTCATGGAAATGAATGTATCTAGATGTATTTTAGTTCTAGATAAATCCATTTCTGAGACAAGTAATTCTGAACGGAGGGAGTATGAGAGAAAAGGCATTAGAATTACTCCAAAAAGCATTATTATACAATAAAACAACATAAATAATAGTAGGAAAACATGATGCAAAATGGACGTATCAACTCCCCCAAGCTTAGACCTCGCTTGTCCTCAAGCGAAAACCAAAATCGAAAAACATGTCCACATCCTTAGAGAGAGAGAGAGGTGTCGATAAAAACAAAAATACGGACATAGCAGCATCATGTGACTTATAATAACAGCAGCAAACATCAATATAAAACTTTTATCATAGAACTTTTATCATAGACTTCTCATGAACAAGTGACAATTCATCACAACAATGAAGTATAAAGCATAAACTCTATTGTAAACCAACAAACTATGTTCTCAGTCAACTTTGCAACTACAATTCATCATCTTTTCAGGAAGGGTCACGTATCGGAGCCTTTAGGCAAGTCCACATACTCAACCATCATTTAGTATTCTATGATTGCTAACACTCACCGCGTACACATCAGCAAAACGTTTCAACTGGACACAAAGAAAGATAGGGGCTTATAGTTTTGCCTCCCAACACACTCACCTCGAGGGTGATGTCAACAATAATAACTTATGCCATCCATATTCAACTGGACATATGTGCCTAGATCTTTCCTCACCACATGATGCTTGCCAAAGGAGAAAAATAAAAGGAATAGAGAGAAAAACTTTGACTCTTGCATAAAAGTAAATACATGAAAGTAAAAGATAGACCCTTCACAGAGGGAAGCAGAGGTTTCCATGTGTTTTTTTGTATGCTCAACCCCTTAGTGCAAGAGAACATCACGTTATATTGCCCCTTGTGATGGCAACCTTTATTATGCAGTTTGTCGCTTTTATTCTTCACCATCGCAAGTTCGTACAACGCTCAATTTTCCCTTACACTAAATGATCGCACATTTTATAAGCAATTTTTATTGCCCTTTCTACGCCGATGACAACTTACTTGAAGGATCTTACTCAATCCATAGGTAGGTATGGTGGATTCTCAAACAAGATAGGGTTTAAGGGTTTTGGATGCACAAGTAGTATCTCTACTTAGTGTGGAGTTTTTGTCTAGAAAAAATAGGGGCAAGCACCACATGTTGAAGGATCTATGACAATATGACTTCTATGTGAATATGAACAAACATAAATCATTAAGTTGTCTTCCTTGTCCAACGTCAACAATTTTGGCATATAATATTTTGATGGGTGCTCACAATCACAAAAGATTTCCATGATAGTGTATTTATATGTGAATCTTCTCTTCCCTTATTAATTCTTTCATGTGTTGCATCATTGACCAATGCTATGTTTGTCAATCTACAGTAAAAATTTCTACTTATACTTTTCCTTATGTAATGTCATCACTTACCATAAGATTAGCATATGATCTTTCTTTTATTTCCTTTCTTTTTATTGCAGCAAGAAAGTAAAGAAGGCAAAACTCAAACTAAACTTTATTATATCTCACACACGATTACAAGGATTGATCACTAAGCAAGCTCACAAAAAGAAAGGATCGGACTAAACTTTTATTCATCTAATAACAAAAGGTAACCAGTGATCGAACTAAGAAAGTAAATGCAAAAGATATTGGGGATTGATACGATTCCGGGGCACCTCCCCTAAGCTTGGCGAAAGCCAAGGGGAGTGCCCATACCCAATACTTAGTTTTCTTTTGGTGGTGGTGAAGAAGATGGTGGTGATGAAGTAGATGCAACCCAATCTATAAGGATCAAGAGGCTCTCCAATCTTCGGATGACTCTTTGCAAGGAAGCAATGTGCTCCATATGCAAAATATTTTCACGATTGAGATACTTATTTTGTATACGAACCGTATTAATGATCCCGAAGGCTGCAATCTCAACTGGGGTAAGATGAGCATAGTAGGGTTCAAGGATATCTTCCTCTTCCTCTTCGGCAGGCAATGCTTGCTTATCCATCGACACTTGATCTCCGGGTGCCTCCTTGCTCTTGTCCTCCTTAGCTGCTCCAACGGGGTCTTCTCTCTTCAGCTTGATCTTCATCAACCAAGCATCTTCTTCCATACGATCAAAGGGGGGAGAAGACATGATGTCTGGCTCAACAGATCTGACAAAAAACAACAAGAAAAGAAAACATGAGATTTCTCCGTGATACGGAGGTTAAAAGGTTTGGGAGGTATATATATAGATTTTTTTATCTTGGGGAACAAGCAAAACGGAGACCGGTCAGTACCCGAGGTGGGCACAACCCACCTGGGCACGCTAGGCAAGCCTGGCGTGCCCTGGTGTATTGTGCCCACCAGGGTCACTTTCCTGGAAGTTTCTTATTTTCCTAATTTTCTAAATATTCCAAAACTGACAAAAAATAATTTTGCGGATTTTTTGGAGTCCGTTTACTTACCGTATCACATACCTCCTATTTTCACGATTCTGGAGTGTTCCAGAAAGACTCTTTTATGTGTTCTTTTGGTGTCAATGTTTGGACAATATTGCTTTCAACATTAATGGGCGTACCTGAGATATAGTGTTATATTCGTTGCCCATTGATAACCTTCGGGTTAGTCCCTTCGACATTATTTATTTTGATAGCTCCAGATCGATAGACCTCCTCGATGACATAGGGTACTTCCCACTTGGAGAGGAGTTTTCCTGCAAAGAATCTGAAACGAGAGTTGTACAAAAGAACATGTTCTCCTACTTTGAACTCATGCTTTTGGACTTTTTTGTCATGCCATCTTTTAACTTTTTCTTTGAATAACTTAGCATTTTCATAAGCCTGGGTTATCCATTCATCTAATGAGCTAATATCAAATAACCTCTTTTCTCCAGCGAGTTTGAAATCATAATTGAGTTCTTTTATTTCCCAAAATGCTTTGTGTTCTAACTCAAGAGGTAAATGACAAGCTTTTCCATAAACCATTTTATATGGAGACATACCCATGGGATTTTTGTATGCTGTTCTATAAGCCCAAATTGCATCATCTAATTTCTTAGACCAATTCTTCCGGGACCTATTAATAGTCTTTTGTAAGATTAGTTTTATTTCTCTATTGCTAAGTTCAACTTGACCACTAGACTGAGGATGATACGGTGACGCAATTCTATGATTAACATCATACTTAGGAAGCATTTTATGGAAAGCACCATGAATAAAGTTTGAACCACCATCAGTCACTAAATATCTAGGGACTCCAAACCTTGGAAAAATAACTTCCTTAAGCATTTTAATAGAGGTGTTGTGATTAGCACTACTGGTTGGAATAGCTTCTACCCACTTAGTGACATAATCAACAGCAACCCAAATATGTGTATACCCATTAGAGGAAGGAAAAGGTCCCATAAAGTCAAATTCTCAAACGTCAAATGGTTTAACAGCAAGTGAATAATCATAGGCATTTCTTGATGCTTACCAATATTACCTATTATTTGGCATTCATCACATGATGAGACGAACTTACGGGCATCCTTGAAGAGAGTAGGCCAATAAAAACCAGATTGCAATACCTTATGAGCGGTTCTGTCTCCCGCGTGATGTCCTCCATAAGCTTTGGAGTGACATTTCCGTAGGATTTGTTCCTGTTCATGCTCAGGTACACAACATCTAATATACGATCTACTCCTTCTTTATAAAGATGTGGGTCATCCCAAAAGTAATGTCTTAAATCATAGAAGATTTTTTTTCTTTTGTTGGCATGTGAAGCTAGGTGGTATGTATTTAGCAACAGTATAATTAGCATAGTCATCATACCAAGGTGTACTATGAGAAGCATTTATTGCAGCTAGTTGTTCATCAGGGAAGCTATCATTGATAGGTTGTGGGTCATCAAGAATATTTTCAATTCTAGACAAGTTATTAGCTACGGGGTTCTATGCTCCTATCCTATCAGTGATATGCAAAACAAATTCTTGTAGCAGAAGAACCCATCTAATGAGTCTAGGTTTAGCATGTTTCTTTTCCATAAGATATTTTATAGCAGCATGATCGGTGTGGACAATTACTTTAGAATCAACAATGTAAGATCTGAATTTATCACAAGCAAACACCACTACTAAGAATTCTTTTTCAGTAGTAGCATAGTTTCGTTGATCACTGTCTAGAGTTTTACTAGCATAATGAATAACATTTAGTTTCTTATCAACTCTTTGTCCTAGAACAGCACCAACATCATAATCACTAGCATCACACATAATCTCAAAAGGCAAGTTCCAATCAGGTGGTTGAAAAACAGGTGTAGTGATTAAGGCTTTCTTTAGTGTTTCAAAGACCTCCATACAATCATCATCAAACACAAAGGCAATATCCTTTTGCAAAAGATTAGTAAGAGGCCTAGACATTTTAGAAAAGTCTTTGATAAACCTTCTATAGAAACCAGCATGACCAAGGAAACTACGAATACGTTTGATATCTTTAGGGCATGGCATTTTCTCAATTGCATCAACCTTGTCTTTGTCCACCTCGATGCCTCTTTCAGAAATTTTGTGGCCCGACAATACCTTCATTAACCATAAAGTGGCACTTCTCCCAATTCAAGACAAGATTTGTTTGTTCACATCTCTGCAAAACTTGATCAAGATTGCTTAAACAATCATCAAAAGACTTCCCATAAACAGAAAAGTCATCCATGAAAACCTCAACAATCTTTTCACAAAAATCAGAGAAGATAGCAGTCATACATCTTTGAAAGGTAGCAGGTGCATTACATAAACCGAAAGGCATACATCTATAAGCAAATGTTCCAAAAGGACAAGTAAAAGTGGTGTTTTCTTGATCAGATTGTAAAACAGGTATTTGTGAAAAGCCAGAGTATCCATCAAGGAAGCAAAAATGTGTGTGCTTAGATTCTATAGCCCGTGACAATTCTTTCTGGAATAAGCTCATTCTTATCATTAGGAACAACAGTAATACCTCCCTTCTTAGCTACACAATGAACATGACTTACCCATCTACTATCAGCTATAGGATAGATTATACCTGCTTCCAGAAGTTTCAATATTTCTGTTCCTACCACTTCTTTCATTTTTGGATTTAACCGACATAGGTGATCAACAACGGGTTTATCATCAAGTTCCATATTAATCTTGTGCTGACATAGAGTGGGACTAATGCCCTTAAGATCATCAAGAGTATATCCAATACCAGCCATGTGCTTCCTTAGAACTTTTAATAATCTTTCTTCTCCATGTCTTGAAAGGTTAGCACTAATAATAACAGGATATATCATCTTTCATCAAGATAAGAATATTTCAAAGTGTTTGGTAATTGTTTTAGTTCAAACACAGGATCTCCTTTAGGTGGAGAAGGACCTCCTAGAGTTTCAATAGGCAAATTGTGTTTAAGCAGAGGTGGTTGTTGTTCGAAAAAGATTCTATCTATTTCATTTCTTTCACGCATATGCAAATCATTTTCATGGTCTAGTAAATATTGTTCCAAAGGATCAGTAGGAGGCACAACAATAGAAGCAAGACCAATAATTTCATCCTTACTAGGCAAATCTTTCTTATGAGGGTGTTTACTAAACTTGGAAAAATTAAACTCATGAGATTCATCACCAAAGCTAACACCGACAATTTGTTTCTCACAATCTATTTAGCATTGACTATGTTCAAGAAAGGTCTACCAAATATAATGGGACAAAATTCATCTTGTGGGGTGCTAAGAACAAGAAAATCAGTATGGTATTTTATTTTCCCACACAAGACTTCAACATCTCTAAGAATCCCAATTAGTGATATAGTATCTCTATTAGCAAGTTTAATAGTAACATCTATGTCTTCTATTTCTGCAGGTGCTATTTCATCTTTAATTTCTTGATATAATGAGAAAGGAATAGCACTCACACTAGCACCTAGGTCACATAACCCATGATAACAGTGATCTCCTATCTTAGCTGAGACAACAGGCATGCCAACAGCTAGTCTATGTTTATCTTTTCCTTCAGGTTTCGCAATTCTAGAAGCTTCATCACAAAAGTAAATAACATGCCCATCAATATTATCAACTAAGAGATCTTTAGCCATAGCAACACTATGTTCAACTTTGATTTGTTCAGAAGGTTTGGGTGTTCTAACATAACTTTTGTTAACCATAGTTGAAGCTTTAGCATGTTCCTTCATCCTAACAGGAAAAGGTGGTTTTTCAATATGAGCAGTGGGAACAACTAGATCAACATTGTAAATGATAGTTTCTTATTTAACTTTTATCGGTTCTTTAACTTCTTCTTTAATTGGTGGGTGATATTTAAACCACTTCTCCTTAGGGAGATCAACATGAGTAGCAATATCTTTAGTGCTAAACTTTCAAAAAGCATCAGTATTCATAAAAGATTTAACACAATCAAACTTAGGTTCAATACCTGACTCATTACCTTCGTCGAGTTCCCAATCTTCAGAGTTGTGTTTAATTCTTTATAAAAGATCCCACCAGAATTCAATAGTCTTCTTCATAAAAGAACTAGTACAATAGGTATCGGGCATGGATTGATCATTACGAGGAAACCGAGCATAAAAATTCTGAGTAATAAGTTCTCTCTAGAGCTCATGATTGGGGCATGAATATAACATTGTATTAAGCCTACCCCAAGCTAGAGAGATGATTTCTCCTTCTTGAGGCCAAAAATTATATATATAATTCCGATCACGATGAACTAGATGCATAGGATAAATTTTATGATGAAATTCCAATTTCAAACGGTTTCAGTTCCAAGATCCAATATCATCTCATAGCCTATACCATGTCAATGCTTTTCCCTTCAAAGATAAAGGAAAAACCTTCTTATTAGCTTCATCTCCGGGCAAAACTGCAAGCTTAAATAATCCACAAATTTCATCCACATATATTAGGTGCATATCAGGATGTTCGGTTCCATCTGCTGCATAAGGATTAGCTAGCAGTTGTTCTAACATACCCGAAGGAATTTCATATTCAATATTTTTAGTAGGTGCAGCAGATTGAGGAGTAACTAATTGTGGTTCCGTTCGAGGTGAAGATACCCCGAACAAACCCCTCAAAGGATTGTTTTCCATAGTAGCAAGTGACGATAAATTTCAGCATGTAGTAATAATGTTTCCTTACCAATTTCCACTTACCGAGAGTGCTTCACTCCCCGGCAACAGTGCCAGAAAAATTGCCTTGATGACCCACAAGTATGTGGGGTCAATTGTAGCTCTTTTCAATAAGTAAGAGTGTCGAACCCAACGAGGAGCAGAAGGAAATGACAAGTGGTTTTCAGTAAGGTAATGTTTGCAAGTGCTAAAAATGTAAGTAGTGGAGTAGTTTGGTAGCAAGAAAATTTGTAACGAGCAAGTAACAATAGTAGTAAAAAAAGTGCAGCAAGGTAGCCCAATCCTTTTGAGGCAAAGGACAGGCCAAAACGGTTTCTTATGATAAGCAAAGTGTTCTTGAGGGTACACGGGAATTCATCTAGTCACTTTCGTCATGTTGGCTTAATTCATGTTCGGTACTTTGATAATTTGATATGTGGGTGTCATAACCCACAAGTATAGGGGATCAATTGTAGCCTCTTTCGATAAGTAAGAGTGTCGTACACAATGAGGAGCTAAAGGTAGAACAAATATTCCCTCAAGTTCTATCGACCACCGATACAACTCTACGCACGCTTGACGTTCGCTTTAGCTAGAACAAGTATGAAACTAGAAGTACTTTGCCAGTGTTGTTGGATAGGTTTGCAAGAATATAAAGAGCACATAAATATAAACTAGGGGTTGTTTGGATACAGAAGAAATAAAGTTAGTATAGCGAGTGTGGAAAAGTGGTGGTAGGAGTTGTGAAATTGTCCCTAAGCAATTGACTACTTTACTAGACCGATAGCAAGTTTTATGTGGGAGAGGCCACTGCTAGCATGTCATCCCTGACTTGGAATTCTATGCACTTATGATTGGAACTATTAGCAAGCATCCGCAACTACTAATGTTCCTTAAGGTAAAACCCAACCATAACATTAAGATATATTGGTCCCCCTTCAATCCCGTATGCATCAATTTCTATGCTAGGTTGAAGCTTCTGTCACTCTTGCCCTCCAATACATAGTCCTATCAACATACAACTAACCCTATGGTGTGATCCATGCACGCGATCATATGATGGGTGATACGTCTCCAACGTATCTACTTTTCCAAACACTTTTTCCCTTGTTTTGGACTCTAATTTGCATGATTTGAATAAAACTAACCCGGACTGACGTTGTTTTCAGCAGAACTCCCATGGTCTTGTTTATTGTGCAGAAAACAAAAGTTCTCGGAATGACCTAAAAAATCCACGGAGATAACTTTTGGAAAATATAAACAATACTGGCAAAAGAATCAAGGCCAGGGGGCCGACACCCTGTCCACGAGGGTGGGGGCGCGTCCCCTCCCCATGGGCGCGCCCCCTGTCTCAAGGGCCCCCTGTTGCTCCACCGACCTCAACTCCAACTCTATATATTCCGTTTCGCGAAGGAAAAAAATCAGAGAGAAAGTTTCATCGCGTTTTATGATACGGAGCCGCCGCCAAGCCCTAATCTCTCTCGGGAGGGCTGATCTAGAGTCCGTTCGGGGCTCCAAAGAGGGGGATTCGTCGCCATCATCATCATCAACCATCCTCCATCACCAATTTCATGATGCTCACCGCCGTGCATGAGTAATTCCATCGTAGGCTTGCTGGACGGTGATGGGTTGGATGAGATTTACCATGTAATCAAGTTAGTTTTGTTAGGGTTTGATCCCTAGTATCCACTATGTTCTGAGATTGATGTTCCTATGACTTTGCTATGCTTAATGCTTGTCACTAGGGCCCGAGTGCCATGATTTCAGATCTGAACCTATTATGTTTTCATGAATATATGTGAGTTCTTGATACTATCTTGCAAGTCTATAATCACCCATTATGTGTTATGATTCGACAACCCCGAAGTGACAATAATCGGGACACTTCTCGGTGATGACCGTAGTTTGAGGAGTTCATGTATTCACTATGTGTTAATGCTTTGGTCTGGTTCTCTATTAAAAGGAGGCCTTAATATCCCTTAGTTTCCACTAGGACCCCGCTGCCACGGGAGGGTAGGACAAAAGATGTCATGCAAGTTCTTTTCCATAAGCACATATGACTATATTCGGAATACATGCCTACATTACATTGATGAACTGGAGCTAGTTCTGTGTCACCCTATGAGGGAGTCCTGGATAAGGGGGTATCCGGACAACCGAACTATATACATCATCCGGACTATTGAAGCGTCAAGATACAAGACTCAAGACTTTGGCTCGTGTCCGAATGGGACTCTCCTTTGCGTGGAAGACAAGCTTGGCGATCTGGATATTATATTTCCTTCCTTGTAACCGACTCCATGTAAACCCTAGCTCTCCAGTGTCTATATAAACCGGAGAGGATGGTCCTTAGAAGGCCAATCACAATTACAATCATACCATCATAGGCTAGCTCTTAGGGTTTAGCCTCTACGATCTCGTGGTAGATCTACTCTTGTACTACTCATATCTTCAATATTAATCAAGAAGGAAGTAGGGTTTTACCTCCATTGAGAGGGCCCGAACCCTAGTAAACATTGTGTCCCTTGCTTCCTGTCACCATTAGCCTAAGACGCACAGATCGGGACCCCCTACTCGAGATCCGCCAGTTTTGACACCGATATTGGTGCTTTCATTGAGAGTTCCTCTGTGTCATCCCTTCGAGGCTTGATGGCGTCTTCGATCGTCAACAACACGGTCCAGGGTGAGACTTTTCTCCCTGGACAGATCTCTGTGTTCGGCGGCTTTGCACTGCGGGCCGATTCGCTTGGCCATCTGGAGCAGATCGACAGCTACGCCCCTGGCCACCAGATCAGGTTCAGAAACTTGAACTACATGGCGGATATTCGCTGAGACTTGATCTTCGACGGATTCGGCCCTGTGCCAGGAGCGTCAGACAGTCATGACGAGCATGGCCTAGACCTGCTATCGGACAATGCTCGGAACATTATCCCTGCAATAACCCCGGATCTAAATCCGTAACAGGTTGCGTTGCCCAAGGACGGAGCGGTAGACCCGGCGGTGGAGCCGAACATAGGTCTCACCTGTGTGGAGGCCTGTAACCCCGGGCCCCCGGACTCGTGTCCGGTCGTTGGTCGCGGTCCGCTCACTCTTGAGCCATTCGAGTTAGGTTGGGCTCCGGTAATGGAGTTTACCATTGCGGACATCTTTCAGCACTCGCCCTTTGGCGACATGCTGAACTCATTAAAGTCTCTTTCTTTGTCAGGAGGCTTTGGGCCGAACTATGTCCAGCCCGAGTGGGAAACAGGAAACGAAGGAATTCGTTGCCCACCCACCACCCACTACATCGCCACGATCGAAGATTTAACCGACGTGCTTGACTTCGACTCCGAAGACATCGACGGTATGGACGACGATGCAGGAGAAGCTCCAGAATCCCCGGGGCGCGGGACTACTACCTTGTCACATGATATATACATGGTAGATACGCCCAATAAGGACGACAACGATAATCCGGAAGATAAAACACCTGGGCAAAAGCCAAAAAGGCGGCGCAGACGCCGCTCAAAGTCCATCAACTGCAAAAATAGCGACAAGAGCGCAAGAAGGGTCGATATACCCGTAAACTCTGAAAGCAACCACGACCACAAGGACCCAGCGATGGAGCAGGATGAGCCAGGTCACGCCAAACCAAGTTCGGAGCAAATATCCGATCACAATGATCTGGAGGGACGAGCTCATGAAACCGCCCCAGAACAGGAAGACAGTCCGGACGGCGACGCATTCATTATCCCGGACGAACAAGTGGAACGAGACAACCTCCATAGAAAGCTTATGGCCACTGCAAGAAGTCTAAAAAAGCATAAGCAACGGCTCAAGGCCGCACAGGAAAAGCTAAGTCACAGATGGAATAAAGTGCTAGACACTGAAGAAAGATATGGCGACGATCGCCATACAAAGAGCTATCCAAAACGCAAGCTACTGCCAGAATTCGACGACGAGGCCGTTCCACCAAAGAATAATACGACCGGGAGACCAGACGTACCGCTTCACAACCACAATAGAACGACCACAAACGCCGCGCACAATCTATGTGAGCATCCAGATAAGAAAGCCGATGCAGCCAGGTCCATCTATGGATCTTAAAGACACACCCCAGCAAGGGACTATGGTAACCCAAATGCTCATACAAGCCAAATACCAGTTCGGAATAAACTACGGACACAGCAACAACCGACTGCATGCCACAACACGTCCAGATACAGAGGGGCTGCTCACCCCCTGTGCTTCACCGAAGAAGTACTAGACCATGAATTCCCACAAGGCTTCAAACCTGTGAACATAGAAGCATACGATGGCACAACAGACCCAGGGGTATGGATTGAGGGTTTTATCCTGCATATTCACATGGCCCGTGGAGATGACCTCCATGCCATCGAATACCTTCCCTTAAAATTGAAGGGACCAGCTAGACACTGGTTGAAAAGCCTCCCCGAAAACTCAATTGGGAGTTGGGAGGAACTCGAAGATGCTTTCAGGGCCAATTTTCAAGGGACTTATGTCCGGCCTCCGAATGCAGACGACCTAAGTCACATAATCCAATAGTCGAGAGAGTCCGCCCGCAAACTTTGGAATAGATTCCTCACTAAGAAGAATCAAATTGTCGATTGTCCGGACGCCGAAGCCTTAGCGGCATTCAAACACAACATCCATGACGAATGGCTCGCTCGACACCTCGGCCAAGAAAAGCCAAGGACAATGGCAGCCTTAACAAGCCTTATGACCCGCTTTTGCGCGGGTGAAGATAGCTGGCTGGCCCGTAAAGGCACTAGCGACCCCAACACATCCGAAATAAGGGATGGCAACGGGAAGCCACGGTGTAATAAAACAAATGCCAAAACAAGGAAGAGAGCCCGGATAACACGACGGTCAATGCCGGATTCAGGGACTCTCGACCTGATCAGCAAAAGAAGCCATTAGAAGGCACTAAAGAGGGACCGTCCGGTCTGAACAGAGTTTTGGATAGACTATGCCAAATTCATGGCACCCCGGAGAAACCTGTGAACCACACCCATAGAGAGTGCTGGGTCTTCAAGCAGGCCAGCAAATTAAATGCTGAACACAAAGGGAGGGAAACACCAAGTGAAGACGAGGATGAACCTCACCAGCCGAACACTGGGGGATAGAAAAAATTCCCGCCAGAGGTTAAGACAGTAAACATGATCCACGCGACTCACACATTCACAAGAAGGCAAGAACGCGCGCTCAGAGATGCGCACGATGAAAAGCCCACCGTACCCATATCTGACTACTGGATGTCTCGTCCGATCACTTTCGATCACATGGACGGCCGAACTAGTATTCGGTGCGGAGGATCACAGGCCTTGGTGCTTGACCCAATAATCGACGGATACCATCTCACCCATGTCCTCATGGATGGCGGCAGTAGTCTCAATTCAATATGCGAGGACACTGTTCGCAGAATGGGGATAAACCCATCTAGAATTAGCCAAAGCAACACCGCCTTTAAAGGGGTGATACCAGGCGTTAAAGCCTACAACAGGGGCTCCATCGTGCTCGAAGTAACATTCGGCTCCCCAGGCAACTCTAGAAGTGAAGAATTGCTCTTCACCATCGCACCCTTCCAAAGCGGCTTTCATGCATTGCTAGGAAGAACGGCCTTCACCCGCTTCAATGCATTGCCGCACTATTGCTACGTTACACTCAAGATGCCCGGTCCCCGTGGTGTCATCACCGTTAGCAAAATCACAGAGCGCCCTTCACGCGCAGAGGAATACGCGATGGCCCTGGCGGCCGGACTATAAGCGGCCTCTAATATCAGAAAACATGACTGGTCATTAAGACCACAAACACGGTTAGACGAGTCCGGTAGCCCGGATAAAATTCAACTGGGCACCGTATATGTAATCCCATAACGGGAACCAGGGGCTGTAAATATTTAACATAGCCCCACACTTGCCTCGCCATTATTGATAGGCCAACATCTTACACTTTTATTATCAATCGCATACTTACGTGCACTCTCCTACGAGTTTTCCTTTTTTTTACAGCCAACGTTCGCGCGATACCCTTCCAGGATACGGCACAACAGAGACAAAGGCGCAGACGTGCAGCAGGGCCCCGTTCAACAGGTTTCTTTTTAGATTAAGCCCCTGTGTAAACCTTTTCTACTGCCTCTTGTTGTATAACCATCCCATGGGTTCTATACCCACAGAGGATACTGCCGTTATTGGCATTTGTCCATGGCAGACTAAATTGCACGTACCTAGAAATTAAGGGCTTGTAATAGGCTCTCGTCAGCCTATTTTCTTTTACAAAGACCGAATACCCTCGGGAGTGTTCGGCGTCACGAGTTTGGTCATATATGCATCAGCTCCGAATCATGTCTTTGGTCAAATGTTTGGTTTGCCCGGCTCCTGGGTTTGCCGCCTTACGTTCCGTTATCACCGGCTAAGGCAGGCCAAAGGAGAACTACTGCGATTGTGCCCTGGTTATTCCAGATGAGCACCTCAGTAGAGAAAGCCGAAAACTGACTGTCATGATATAGCGAGAGACTGTTTAACCACTCGAAGACTGACCAGAATCTCTAAAGATTCCTCCACATTAACGAAGGGCCGTTTCCCGGCCATGTACACACGCACCCGTATTCGGATGCACGCGCATGTACCAGGGGCTAAATAGTAGCCCCACCATTAGACTCCCATGGCTAAGCGAAAGTGTTACAGCTATATAGTCCGGTTGCCTAGTTCGGTGTGCGATCACCTCCTTAACGGACCAAGACGTTGGATCAAGTGTGATTATGCATATTTTTCGCGAACACCCCTGCATTGTATGCGTGGGGGCTGAAGCCAATGACTGCTATCTTTCGGACTACCTATACATATAAAAACGGCCGTATAGGGGACACAAACATATTTTCAGGCAAAAAGTATAAATATAGCCTTGTATTCAAAATAAACATTGTTTTTTACAATGATTCGACTTATCACTCGAACAAGACATTCTTCGAGCACTGCGCCTCTATTAAGTGGGCACCTTCCGTGACTTGCGCCAAGTAGTGCTCGGCTGGATATTGGCCTCCCGCCGGATCCTGGGTCGCTATTATAGTGGCCTCCATATCCGTCCAATAGGCTTTAACGCGGGCTAGAGTCATCCGCGCACCCTCTATACACGCTGACCTCCTCATGGCGTCAATCCGAGACACGGCTCGAAGGAATTGCTGCACCAAACCAAAATAGCTGTCCGGCTTAGGCCCCCTCAGCCAAAGATGGTCTATTACAGACCGCATTGCAAGCCCGGACATCCTGTGGAGCTCCGCCATAGCAGCCACCTTCTCATTCAGCGACAGCGGGAGAGTGGGAGCATTGAACTGTGACTAGAAAAGCTTCTCCACTTCTTCATCGCCTTGACCCTCGAAGAACTTGATAGCATCAGCTGTACTATTCGCCAAGTCCACATATGCGTCTGCAGGACTCATGCGACCAGCCAGGGGAGCATACATCGGATCCAAGAACTTTGTCCGCAGTAAGTATGAGCCCCCAGCCACGATTTTGTCGGTCTGTTGGAGCTCCTCCCGCATACTTCGGATCTTGGTCCGCATCTCCTTGGCGACATTAAGTGCCTTGTCCAGCTCGGCCGAACTAGCCTTATTCTCCTTTTCGAGGAGTGCGTACCGGTCAGCGGCATTTTTTAACTCCCCAGCCATTTCGGCTATCTTTTCCTCGCTTCGGCGATAAGCAGCCTGTTCGGCTCTCAATTCTCAAGCAAGTTTCGCCCTCAGGGCCTCCATGGTAGCAGCACCATCTGTAGTGCAAACACATTGCATTAATATTATGCCCCTCTTATACATCATAATAAGGTAAACCGAGCACATACCATGTGACTCCTCCAGCCGTTTATTCACCAGCATGATATCGACATCAATGGATCCGATATGCCTCCTTAGTTCGGCAACTACAACAGACTGGTCGGCTGCCGCATCCTTGTATACCTGCGCACATGTACGGCGCAGCCATTAGTATATGATCCCCCGTTTGCCGCCTATGGCGGGCAACCAGAGTCTCAGGGGCTACTATCTATAGGGAGCACACCTAGCGCGCACTTCATAACCAGAAATTTGTACATTTTTCACTACATACCTCAAAGCCTTTGAGCAGGCTTGTAAATGCCTCATTCAAACCGCTGGTAGCAGATGAAATCTTCGTGAGCACCGTGCTCATTAAAGAGCGGTAATCCTCCGAGAGCGCGGCTCGCTCTAGACGGCCCGTCAGTACGTCCGGTCAGACACTGAACTGTGCCAGACCTTTCTCATCGCCCCCCGTGGGAGCCAAACGCTCTGGGCTCAGGGCGGCTGACGTGTTAGCCTCCGGCTTCGGCAGGTCCGGACTCCTCCGTGACGACACCTCTGTGTCGCCCGCCTCATGAGACGGAGAGGGGGGTGGAGTCTCACTCTCCATCATCTTCGGAAGTAGGTCTCCCGAAGACGAACTCTGTTGAGAAGAGCTGTTCGCTGGACTACAAAAGACAAAGTCCCGGTTATGGATCTCGGAGTAACACCATACCTTCAAATTAATGAATAAACTTACGGCTCAGTGGAGGGCTGGCCCGTTGGTGGGCACGACGTGGTGAGGGTACCCGTCGCGGTAGAGCCCCTTGGTGATGCTTTCTTCCCTTGCTTGGGCGTCTCCGCCTCCAAATCTTCGGAGGCGGCCCTCTTCTTCCCGCGTGGGGAGGAGGCTTTGACCTCCCCTTCCCAGCTATCCTCCATAGGCGGGGTAGCGATTTCCCCGGTCTAGATGCGCAGCGCGTGAAGTTCGGCTTCACTGCCCTTTCCTTTGCCTTTCCCTGAAGGGATTTTGCTGAGCACCCAGTCCAGCATCTTTACAATTGTTGGACCAGGCGAGCCTTCAGGAAGTGGTGCCAGACACCTGATTCTCTTCGCCTTGTCGAGCCATTCCTGGCCATGGAGGGATTGTTAGAATAATAGTTATGATAAATATAAATGAAGTGTCCAGCTTTAAGGTTACTTACTTGGGCATCTAGGTGATTGTAGCTTAGGCCCGCATCCTCGGTGGTGTCCGGACACTTTACTTGTGGTCCGAAGAATAATTTACACATTCCTTCGAGCTTCAGGCCGAAGAAGTGGTTAATAGTCCGCGGACCCTCCGGATTGAACTCCCACATCCGGAGAGGTCGACGTTTGCACGGCAACATCTGCTGGACTAGCATAACTTGCATTATGCTGACAAGATTTATGTCCCTCTCAATAAGATCCCGCATACGATCCTGCAATTCTGGCACATCGCCAGTAGGCCTATAATTCCGTCCTACGTCGTTCCAAGACGCTAACTGTGACGGAGGGCCCGAGCGGAACTCAGGGGCAGCTACCCACTTTGTGCCTGTGGGAGCTGTGACATAAAACCACCTTCATTGCCACACATCGGATACTTCCGGAAAAGAACCCTCTGGCCATGGGACATCGGCGTTCTTGCTTATTATTGCACCTCTGCACTTTGCATGTCGCCCCTCGATCATCTTCGGCTTCACATTGAAGGTCTTGAGCCATAAGCCGAAGTGTGGGTTGACGTGGAGAAAAGCCTCGCACACAATATTGAACGATGAGATATGGAGGACGGCATCTGGAGCCAGATCATGGAAATCCAAGCCATAGTAGAACATGAGCCCCCTCACAAAGGGGTCGAGGGTGAGGCCTAGGCCTTGGAGGAAGTGAGGGACAAACACGACGCTCTCGTTGGGCTCCGGCATGGGGATAACTTGCCCCGGAGCAGGAAGCCTGTGCTGGATATCGGCAGTCAGGTATCCGACCTCCCTAAGCTTCACAATGTCCTCCTCTTGAATCGAGGAGGCCACCCACCGGCTTGTTGCGTCGGATCCGGACATACTGGGGGATCTGGGGTGTTGGAGCTTAGGTTTTGAGTGTTGGAGCTCGAGCTGCGAGAAGGGGCAGGAGAGGTGGAGAAGAGGCGTAGGCCTTGACCCCTTTATAAAAGGGATGAATACCAAGAGTCCTCAGCGTGACCGCTTGAGACTTATCTAAAATACACGGAATCATACCAACGGTCGCCATGGGGTCACATATGCCCACATTGATGAAGATCCCGTATTAAGAGGAACATGATCTTTGCTTTGAGCAGGATGTGCTAATAAAACCGCCTCGCAACACGAGTCAAGGTGGAGCAGGAGACGCCGGTCCATGTTGGACCAGGCCACTATGCAAGGGCACGACGTATAAAAATTGCCAGCAGAACGGATTTATGCTATGTTCCCTACTATGGTGTGTGAAGATCATCTTGCAGATCCGGACATGGTCTACGTGTTCGATAATAACCTTGGAGTACTCGAAAGGAGTGAGGGAGTCTTGGATAAGGGGGTATCCGGACAGCCGGACTATATTCATCGCCCGGACTATAGAAGCGTCAAGATTCAAGACTCAAGACTTCGGCTCGTGTCCGGAGAAGGCCGATCACAATTACAATCATACCATCATAGGCTAGCTCTTAGGGTTTAGCCTCTATGATCTCGTGGTAGATCTACTCTTGTATTACACATATCTTCAATATTAATCAAGCAGGAAGTAGGGTTTTACCTCCATCAAGATGGCCCGAACCTGGGTGAACATTGTGTCCCTTGCTTCTTATTACCATCAGCCTAAGACGCATAGATCGGGACCCCCTACCCGAGATCCGCCAGTTTTGACACCGACAAGGAGGAACCCGCCTTGCAATGCCGAAGACAAGACTGCGCTCCGGACTCATCGTCATTGAAGCCTGGTTCAGGGACTACTGAGGGAGTCCTGGATAAGGGGGTATCCGGACAGCCGGACTATATACATCGTCCGGACTATTGAAGCGTCAAGATACAAGACTCAGGACTTCGGCTCGTGTCCCGATGGGACTCTCTTTTGCGTGGAAGACAAGCTTGGCGATCCGGATATTATATTTCCTTCCTTGTAACCGACTCCATGTAAACCCTAGCTCTCTGGTGTCTATATAAACCGGAGAGGATGGTCCTTAGAAGGCCGGTCACAATTACAATCATACCATCATAGGCTAGCTCTTAGGGTTTAGCCTCTATGATCTCGTGGTAGATCTACTCTTGTACTACTCATATCTTCAATATTAATCAAGCAGGAAGTAGGGTTTTACCTCCATCGAGGGGGCCCGAACCTGGGTAAACATTGTGTCCCTTGCTTCCTGTTACCATCAGCCTAAGATGCACAGATCGGGACCCCCTACCCGAGATCCGCCGGTTTTGACACCGACACCCTATGTTATAGCTATTACATGAGGAATCGCATCTGACTTAATTATCCATCACTGATGCAATGCCTGCAATCTTTTCACATATTGTGCTTTGTTTATTTACTTTTCCGTTGCTACTGTTACAATCACTACAAAACTGCTATCATTACTTTTGCCACTGTTACCATTACTATCATACTACTTTGCTACTAAATACTTTGCTGCAGATATTAAGTTATCCAGGTGTGGTTGAATTGACAACTCAACTGCTAATACTTAAGAATATTCTTTGGCTTCCCTTGTGTCGAATCAATAAATTTGGGCTGAATACTTTACCCTCAAAAGTTGTTGCGATCCCCTACACTTGTGGGTTATTAAGAATAATTTCTGGCGCCGTTGCCGGGGAGCATAACTCTATTATTTGAGTCACTTGGGATTTATATCTGCTGGTCACTATGAGGAACTTGGAAGACGAAAGAACCAAGATTTTTCCCTCAACTGCGAGGGGAGGTAAGGAACTGCCATCTAGCTCTGCACTAGATTCTCCTTCTGTTTTGAGTAAACTTGCGACACCTAAACCTGCTACTGCTATGAATTCTGATATGCATGTTATTGATGATGCCACTTCTACTATGCATGATACTTATGATGAAATTAGTTCTATGGTTGATACTACTGTGCCATTAGGTGAATTTCTTGATGAACAACTTGCTAGGGTTAGAGAGAATGAAATTATTGAGAATGAAATTATTGATGATAGTGATGATGAAGGCTCTCCCCCTAATTATGAATTGCCTGTTGTTCCTGAGGGTTATGTTATGGATGAAGAAGCTGCTAGAGCTATTTTTGCTTGCAATGATAGATATGATCTTAAGAAGTTATTAGCTAAAGGGAAGCAGCAATCTCTTAATGCTAGAATGAAACATGACCCTGCTTTTGCTACTTCACCTATCTATGTTACTGATAAGGATTATGAATTCTCTGTTGATCCTGAAATTATTACTTTGGTGGAATATGATCCTTTTTATGGCTATGAATCTAAAACTGTTGTGGCACATCTTAAGAAGTTAAATGATATAGCCACCCTGTTTACTAATGACGAGAAGTCCCGCTATTACTATATCCTTAAGATATTTCCGTTCTCATTAAAGGGTGGTGCTAAAACTTGGTTTAATTTTCTTGATCCTGGTTGTGTGCGTAGTCCCCAGGATATGATTTATTACTTCTCCGCTAAATATTTCCCTGCTCATATGAAACAAGCTGCCTTGCGAGAAATATATAATTTTGTGCAAATCGAAGAAGAGAGTCTCCCACAAGCTTGGGGGAGGCTTCTCTGATTACTTAATGCTTTGCCTGATCATCCTCTTAAGAAAAATGAAATACTTGATATCTTTTATAATGGACTAACTGGTGCTTCCAAGGACTACTTGGATAGTGCTGCTGGTTGTGTTTTCAGGGAAAGAACAGTCGACCAAGCTGAATTGTTATTGAATAATATTTTGACGAATGAAAATAATTGGACTCTTCCTGAGCCAATTCTTGAGGAAATTCCTGAGCCAATTGAGCCAACTCCTGAGCCTATTCCTAAAACAATTCCGAAGAAGAGGGGTGTTCTATTTCTCAATCCTGAAGATATGCAAGAGGCAAAGAAATCAATGAAAGAAAAGGGTATTAAAGCTGAAGATGTTAAGAATTTACCTCCTATTGAAGAAATACATGATCTTAATTTACCGCCTGTCGAAGAAACACATTGTCTTGATAACCCGACATAGGTAGTAAAGGTAAATTCTCTCTATAGATATGATAAAGTTGAAATTCCTTCTACTAAATTTCGTAGCCAGTGCTTAGATGAATTTGATGACTTTATGGCTAGACAAGAAAGTTTTAATGCTTATGTTGGTAGAGAATTAAAGAATAATGCTTTCGAGATTGGATGCTTGAGTGATTATATGGGTAGAGTTAAAGGTGAACTTAAACTCATTAGCAAATATGCTTCCATGGTTACCACTCAAGCTAAGCAAGTACTTAAAGCTCAAAGTAATTTGCTCGATGAATTAAATAGTAAACATAATTTTTCTGTTAGAGTGGCTAATAGAACTGGTAGAATGACTCAGGAACCTTTGTATCCTGAAGGCCACCCTAAGAGAATCGAGCAAGATTCTCAGAGAAATAATTTAGAGGCACCTAGTTCTTCTAAAAAGAAGAAAAAGAAAAACGATAGGACTTTGCATGCTTCTACTGAACCTGTTGTGGACACACCTGAGAATCCTAATGATAAATTTCTGATGCTGAAACACAATCAGGTGATGAACATGAACCTGGTGATAATGTTAATGATAATGTTCATGTTGATGCTCAACCTAGCAATAACAATGATGGAGAGGTTGAACCTGCTGTTGATCTTGATAACCCACAATCAAAGAATCAACGTTATGATAAAAGATACTTTTTTGCTAGGAGGTACGGTAAAGAAAGAGAACCATGGGTTCAGAAACCCATGCATTTTCCCCCTAAACCATCCAAGACAAAGGATGATGAGGATTTTGAGCGCTTTGCTGAAATGATTAGACCTATCTTCTTACGTATGCGCTTAACTGATATGCATAAATTAAATCCTTATGCTAAGTACATGAAGGATATCATTACAAATAAAAGAAAGATACCGGAAGCTGAAATCTCCACCATGCTTGATAATTAAACTTTTAAGGGTGGTATACCAAAGAAACTTGGAGATCCAGGGGTACCAACTATACCATGATCCATTAAAAGAAATTATGTTAAAACTGCTTTATGTGATCTTGGAGCCGGTGTTAGTGTTATGCCTCTCTCTTTATATCGTAGACTTGAATTGAATAAGTTGACACCTACTGAAATATCTTTGCAAATGGCCGATAAATCAACTGCTTTACCTGTCGGTATTTATGAGGATGTGCCTGTTGTGGCTGCAAATGTCACTATCCTAACGGACTTTGTTATTCTTGATATCCCTGAGGACGATAGTATGTCGATTATCCTTGGTAGACCCTTTTTGAATATTGCAGGGGCTGTTATTGATTGCAACAAAGGCAATGTCACTTTTCATGTTAATGGTAATGAGCATACGGTACACTTTCCAAGGAAACTACCTCAAGTTCATAGCATGAATTCTATTGGAAAAGTTCCAACTATTATTATTGGAGGTTTTGAATTTCCTCTTCCTACTATCAAGAAAAGATATGATATTCTTATTGTTGGGGATGTGCATATCCCCGTTGAGGTAACCTAGTGTTATTCAAAATTTCTCCGGTTCCATGTTATTCGGAATGAGTTTGTTAACAAGACTTGATCAACCTTGTTAGCGGATTCATTTTGATGATCATGAGATGGATGAAATTAGAAGGCACAACCTTCTGTACCCTCTTTTTACTTTCTGTTATTGAGAATAAATAAAGCAAAAATAGTATTGTCTGTCTGTTTTCTGAATTATCCGTGCAATAAAAAAATATCCTGAAAATAAAAGTGCTCCAAATGCCCTGCAAATTTAGTATGATTTTTATGCAATATTTGAGGATTTTAGGCACTGAGAACACTGCACGGGGGGGGGGGGCAATCACCTGGCCACGAGGGTGGAGGGCGCACCCACACCCCCTAGCGTGCCCCCTGTCTCGTGGGCCCATGGTGGCCCCCCTCCACTTATTCCCATCCAGCTCAAGCACGAGTTCTAGCTCATTTTGCTGCGATTTTCGATCTCCTTGCTCAAAGCTCCATTCACAAAACTGCTTTGGGAGATTGTTGCTTGGTATGTGACTCCTTCATTGGTCCAATTAGTTTTTGTTCTAGTGCTTTATTCATTGCAATTTTTTGCTGCATATGTGACCCTGTTCTTGAGCTTGCATGTCAAATTTATGAGGTCCCAAGTAATTCTAATGCATGATATAGGCTCTAGGCACATGTGGGAGTAGTTGCTATCAATCTTGTTTAGTTTGATTCACTTTTATTTTGAAGTTACTAAAAAATTCAGAAATTTTCAGAAAATGATAAGGAGATTTTTGAGGGGCTCTTCTAGACAAGGCTCCAAGGATAAACAAGCTAAGGAGAAGGAAAAGGCCAAGTATAATCTTCCTCGCGTAGTGGAAGTAAGGCCTTGTGAGTGGCCGTGTGATAATTTCTTGAGAGAAGCCGGGATTTATGAAGACTTTTATTCTTTGGTTGAAAATGCGGGCCTCACCGACTTCCTCCACGACCAGATCGATCAGTATCTCTTACGCACCAATACTTTGATGCAAAAAATTTATTACTATCCTAACAATTCACCTCCTTCAGTATCATTTCATTTATATGATGAGTTCAAGGAAATGTCATTACGTAATTTTTGCACGGTATGTAGAATACCCTTTGAGGGCAGTTTAGATGAACCACATCGTAAAGATGTGGATGGTTTTGTTAACACTATTACTATAGGGGATCCAAAGAAGGGTTCCGATGCAAGAATCACTAGCATACACTTTCCTGCTTTATGCTATTTTGCCATATTTGCTAGTCGATGCTTAATTGGTCGTGGAAATAGTGGAAACTTGTTTGGTGATAACAGTTTTAGTATGGGTGCTGTTATTGCTAAACGGCTAAGCCTGAACCGTACAAAGGGCCCCATTGTCGATGTCAAAACCGGCGAATCTCGGGTAGGGGGTCCCGAACTATGCGTCTAAGGCTAATGGTAACAGGAGACTGGGGACACAATGTTTTACCCAGGTTCAGGCCCTCTCAATGGAGGTAATACCCTACTTCCTGCTTGATTGATCTTGATGATATGAGTATTACAAGAGTTAATCTACCACAAGATCAGAGAGGCTAAACCCTAGAAGCTAGCCTATGGTATGATTCTTGATAATGATGAGTCCTACGGACTAAACCCTCCGGTTTATATAGACACCGGAGGGGGCTAAGGTTACACAGAGTCGGTTTACAGAGAAGGAGATCTACATCCGGATCGCCAAGCTTGCCTTCCACGCCAATGAGAGTCCCATCCGGACACGGAACGAAGTCTTCTGTCTTGTATCTTCATAGTCCAACAGTCTGGCCAAAGTATATAGTCCGCAGTCCGGATACCCCCTTATCCAAGACTCCCTCAGTAGCCCCTAAACCAGGCTTCAATGACGATGAGTCCGGCGCGTAGATTGTCTTCGGCATTGCGAGGCGGGTTCCATCTCCGAATACTCCAAGATAAATTTCGAACACAAGGACTGTGTACGGCTCTGCAAGTTAAGCATTCCATATATCACCGTAGAGAGAACAATAATAATCCACGAATTCAATCTGCTGAAAATTCTTTGAAAAGTGACATCACGCCACGGTTCGGCTTTTATTCGAACCGTTTTCTTCAACCTGCTTCTGCACACATCGCGAGGCGGTTCCTTTGGCACGTCTTGTCCAAGCAGAGATCGTGGCCCCTTATCGCGGGATCCTCTTCAATACGGACGTGGGTAGCCTAACCGTACCGTCAATTACGGTAAGTGGGGAACGAGCAGGCTCCATTAGGCAAGCGGGAAGGCGTAAAGTTTTATCGCCTTTATAAAGGGGAAAAGCCTCCTCCTTTATACCCACGCCTTCTTCTGCTTCTGCCCGCCCCTTTCCTTTCGTCTGAGCCCTAACACCCAAGCATTCATCCTCCCGACCGAAAAAAGGTCCTCCGAAGATGTCCGAATCCGAAGCAGGAGGCAAGTGGATGGCCTCCTCTGTCCAGGAGAAGGATATTAAAAAGCTGCGGGCGGCCGGATATCTGGTCAAGAAAATCGGCCACCGTCTTCCAACGGCGGGACAGATTGTCCCTACTCCGGAGCCCCACGAGAGAGTTGTTTTCCTCCCCCATTTCGTCCGCGGGCTCGGGTTTCCCCTCCACCCTTTTGTTCGCGGCATCATGTATTACTACGGGATTGATTTCCATGATCTATCCCCCAATTATTTCCTCAATATCTCGACATTTATTGTCGTGTGTGAGGCCTTTCTCCGTATCTCGCCGCACTTCGGGCTATGGCTCGAGATCTTCAACGTGAAGCCCAAAGTGGTGAGTGGCGAACACGTCGAGTGCAGAGGCGCCATGGTGAGTAGGATGCCCAAGGTCACATGGCCGACGGGTACTTTCAATGACTCCGTCAAGGAGTGGCAGCAACAGTGGTTCTATATCACTGAGCCGTGTGCAAAAAGTGGGCCGCTGCTCCTGAGTTTCGATCTGGAGCCCCTTTGTGGCTCACATCCTGGCCCAAGAAGGGCATAAATTGGTCGTTGTCCGACGAACTGTCAGTAATCTAGGCGCGCGTCAAAGGTATGGAGGACAATGCCATCAGGCTCGTTGACGTGGTCCAGGTGATGCTGGTTCGCCTGATCCTTCCTTGCCAGCATAGAGGCTGTGATTTGTGGGAGTATGACCCAGTCCAACACCAAACCCCGCGGGAGCTTTTCGGCTCCATGCACAAGGAAATTTGGAAGGTGCTTAAGTCCGGCAAACCATGGCCGGACTCTGCCATAGACCGCGGGTACCAATTGTCCCACCCCACCAGTCCGGTAAGTCGTCATCATAGCTTGGTTATTCGCATGCGCCATTGCTATGTCTTGAAGGAGATGTTTTCTAACGTGTCTTTCCATGATTGCCCCAGGAATGGACGAAGGTGGTGGGCCGGATTCATTGCCCGACCTCGCTGCCAGAAGAACCGGCGGTTCCTCTTCTGACGAAGATGCTGGTCCCAGCGCCTTACAAGGCGCCGAAGAAAGAGGCCAACAAAAAGGCCAAGGAGACCAGGAGCGGTCTCCGTCGTCGGGGCGCTTCGGACACGAAGTCCGAAGACTCCAGTGACCCTCCCTCCTCCAGAGAGAATGAGGAGGAGGAAGAGGATGAGGATGAGGAGGAGGAGGAAGACGAGCCCGAGCCTCTTACGAGGGGGAGGAATAAAAGGGCAGCCTCCTCATCCTTAAAGGCAGATTCGCCTATGAGGGGAAGAACATCCGTCCCCGAGGCGTCCACCACGGCTACCGACAGCAGCCCGGAGTGGGATCCCAGGGCCTAGCCCCTGGTAAAATCATAAGTGCACGAAATCCGAAGACATCCATGCATCCAGAATTTACTAGAATGCAGTGTTTTGATTCGCACCGTACTTTTTATAGTCCGGCGAGGTCTCCGGCCCAACAGGACTCATCAGAGGACTCGTTGAGTTCCGATGCCTTGCAGAGTGAGACCCCTCCCAGGGCCCGTTCCCCAAAGCCTGGCTGTGGCACCGAGGTGTCGTCAAAGAAGGACCTGGGCCAGGGGGGCGCACCTTGGAGGCCGGACGTGCGGGAGCGGCGGTTCCCATGAATATCAACGGCGGGGGTGATCGTGGATGCGGCCCACAGCCGGACATGGTTTCGGAGACCCTGACAGCTCCGAGATTAGGTAATCAGCCCTCTTTGACTGGAGGGGGCGATCCTACTCCGCCTGCGACCTCTGTCCAACCAAAGGCGTCAGGCGGCCTAACGACAGCACTGGAAAGTGCGTCCATTATTGATGAACACCATGCCCTTATGGGCATGGTGATAGAAAAGATTCAGGCCACCGAGAGCGGACTGAATGAATCCTGCGTCAGCCTTATAAAAGGCTTGGAGGTATGTGTAGAAGACTGTCATAGTATAGATAGTAGCCCCTGATACACTATTCGGAGAGGATAGGAGCCAGACAGGGGATCAACTTCCCGTCCACAGGAGACTTATCTAATGACATATATGTATTTTTGTGAATCAGATGTCTGCAGCAACTGCCTCCTCTCATACTGCGGAAGTGTCCGGACTCAAGCAGAGTCTGGTGCAGGCCGAAGAAGAACTCGGCCGAGTGAAGAAGCGGCTGGAGGAGAAACAAGGTATGTTTGGAAAACTTTTAGTAAGTTTTGCCATGAGTAAGTAGTTGTGACTATCTTAAAGTATATATATTGCGCGCTCCAGGGGCGGATGCCGAAATTGAGGCACTCAAGAAGGTTGTTGCCTTGGCTGAAAAGAATGTTGCCGCGGAGCGGACTCTCCGTGAGAAACATGAGGCGAGAGTTTTGGAAGCTGAACGAGAGCTTCAGGAGGCCGTATGGAGAAATGAGAGCTTGGAGCAGAGTTTATCGTTGAAAGAATCCGAACTTGCCCAAGCTCTCCGGACCGCGAGTGAGGCTCGAGAGGAAGCCCAGGCCGCGCTGAAGGATATTAAGGAGGCGCGGAAGATTGCGGATGGTAAGGGGGGTTTTTGTTTTCTCAAGGTGCCTTACGCTTTCGCAGGGAAGATTCATGGTGACCCATTGAATCCTAATTTTTTCAGGAGCATTCGTGGATTTGCCGCGCAGCATATCTGATGCTGCCCAATTCTGCCGAGCTGAGAAGAAGGAAACTGCGGAGAAGCTCTTCTGGTCGCAGTATTTGGCGCCGAACTATCCGGTGCCGTTTGTCGACCAGCTAAAATAGCTGATCGAGCTGCATCAGGCGGCCGAACTAGCCATGAAGGATTTGGTTACCGGCTGTGGCCCGCCGAGCCCATACCGAGTAGTTTCTTTGCACTCGTGAAGCGGATTGGGAGGGCCTGCCCTCGGCTGGACGTCATTTAGCGGTCAGTTTGCATAGAAGGGGCACGAATGGCATTTGCCCGTGCAAAAGTGCACTGGGGGAAGCTTGATGCTGAGAAGCTGATGACCGAGGGGCCGCCGGAGGGGAAGGAGCACCGCAAGCCCGAACTATATTATGATGGCGTCCTGAAAGGCGCCCGCCTCGTGGCCGAGGAATGTACGAAAGACATTATTTTTCCCTGAAAGCAGTTGTGCTATGCTTTGTAAGGCAAAACAGAGTCACTTATATGTAGGTGCCTGTTATGTGTAAATTTTATTCCTGCGCGGCCGTTTAATATGTTAGTCTTGAGAGTTGGCCAGTCGTCGGCTTCTGCCCCCACGTAGGAACTACGGGGGTGTTCGGGATACACCTGGACACTCTTTATCCCATTCTTGGGTCCATGAAGGAGGTGTTCAGCACAGCGAACCAGGCAATCGGACTATAAGGCTTTATTACTCTCACTTAGCCATAGGATTTCGAGTATGGGCGGCGCAGCCCCTGGTGTTCGGAAGACCGCACGGGGGGCTCTAATAGCGCCTGATCGGTGGACCGATCCTTCGCACGCTGCATTTTATTATGGCATTATGCGGAATAAATCCTTAAAGATTTGACAACCTCTCGAACAGCTGACCAGCTCTCGCCTTATCATGACAGTCAGTTTTCGGCTTTCTCTACTGAGGTGTTCGTCCGGCAGAACCGGGACACAATCGCAGTAGTTCTCCCAGCGCTACCTTAGCCGATATTGTGGAACGTAAGGTAACAAAACATGGGAGCCAGGCAAACCCAACCAATGACCCAAGACATGATTCGGAGCTGATGCATATGATGCTATAAGTTTGGGGTGCCGAACGACCGAGAAGGTGTTCGGACTTTAGACGCTGTAGTACGGGTGCGAGGAAGCCCCTGACGTTCGAAGGCATAACAAGATGTTCGGATGCCGTTATGACAAAATGTCATTGAAAAATAGCAGATAAGCGTCAAATGACTCCACATGCTATATTTAAGTAATACGTCTATGCATATGGGTACGGTGCATGTTATAAAAGAGAGGCATGACGGCAGAACCTGTTGGGGGCCGGGCGGTGGTTGGCTGTGCGTGGGTCCGAAGGAATATCCGGATTGTGTTCAGGTGGGGTGGACATCCCCCTTTTATGCGTCCGAGCTGATTCCAAGCCGCCGGTCCGGTTGTGCGCGAGGGTGAACCTGCAAATAGTGCTTTAAGAGGCGTGTGTGAGCAGTGGCTAAGCCGTGGATGTGATCCGTCCAGCTTATGCTGATGGGTCTGTATGAGCTACGATTAGGTTGGGGTATCCTGAAGTAGTTCGGACTCCCTTGTCGGTGTCCGGGAGTTTGGCTATTGAATTTAGGTTCGATTGAAAAAACCGTGACTCGCTGCTTCAGTGAATAAAGTAGCCGAATATTCTTCGGTGCCGAGGCGAAGCTCGGTCTTGACCGCAATTATGACGTCATCATGTGGGTCTTGGGTGATAATGCGTTGAGTTGCAGTGTGCCCTGGCGGTGCTGAATAGCTACTGCCTGGGAGTATAAGACCGAAAGTTGGTATGGCATTTTTGTCTATCCGGAGACCATCTCCGGGGTGGCGGGGCTTGGGTGGCCCTAACGCCTATGTGTGACACTCTAAAATGAGTTGTTTGGTGGGGCCTGATCCTCAAGTGGTCGGTCCCTGGACCTGATAATCTGAGCTGCTTGCCCTGGCACCTCTTCATGCTCCTTTTGGCGCCAGCCTGCCGATTTGTTTAAAGACCCAGCATTCTCTATTTGTATGATTGGCTGCTGCTCCCGGGGTACCATGGATTTGACATGGTCGGTCAAGTATGCGGTTCAAGCTGGAGGGGCCTGGATTAAGATGTTGAGATCTCTTCTCCCTCTCAACGGTTTGAGGATTACGGGCTCCTGTGTTGATCGTCATTCCCCGGGTGCCATTATTTGTCTTGGGATGGTTATATTTGTTGCACCAAGGTTTGTAGGCTCTATTTCTATCCGCTGATGCGTCCGGGGTACTTTCTATGTTGCTGTTTGGTATGTAACATTGGTCTTGTGCATAGCCCCTTGCCGCAGTGTGCTGTTGGCAAGGTGTAGGCCTGCATTTGATTTTCAGTGCCGCCTTCTCGAATTGAGGTAGTAACCTGCGCTTTGGGTAGTATTTTGTTCGGCACTTGAGTCCGTATTCTTCGGCTGCCCGGGTCTTAGTCCATTTGTCTGCGAGCAGATCTTGGTCAGCTTGGAGCTGCTGCTGCTGGTCAACTTGCTCGATGGTGGGTTGATCAGGATCGTATTCCCCTTTGGCACCATCTGGATTATCTTCTCTAGTGTCGGTATTGTTGTGGCAAGGTTTGGAGCGGCGCCGATGACGCCCGTGTTTTGCTTTCTTCCCCGAGGGGTTATCTTCCGTTGCCTCATCGCCATTTGTTTATTTGGGAGTATCCACCATGTATATGTCATATGAAGAGGTGGCAGCCAAGCGCCCTGTGGGCGGTGGTTCCTGTTCTTCTCCTGCATCGTCGTCTATCCCGTCGATGTCTTCAGACTCGAAGTTAAGCACGTCAGTCAAGTCATTGACCGTGGCTATTAAGTGGGTGGTGGGTGGGAAACGAATTTCTTCGTTGCCAGCTTCCCACTTGAGCCAGACAAAGTTCGGCCAGGAGTCTCCTAACAGAGAGAGAGAGACCTTAAAGAATCTAGCACGTCTTCGAAGGGTGAGTGCTGAAAGATATCCGTGGTGGTGAACTCCATGACTGGAGCCCGGTTAGATTCAATGGGCATGGACATGCGCGGCCCGGAACACATGGCCGGAGGTGAGTCCGAGGGTCCGGAGACACACATCCCTTTAGGAGAGGAGTCTGTGTTCTGCTCCAACACCGAGGAGTGTGCGGCCTCCGGGGCGGGGTCCATCCACCCGTCCTTGGAAGGCACGACCCGCTCTAGAGCGAAGTCCGGAGCGGTAGCAGGTGCGATATTCCGAATAATGTCCGACTGCCGATCTAGGTCGTGCATGTCGTGATTGCTCGGTGCTCCTGACACAGGCCTGAATCCGTCGAAGATAGAGTCTCCATGGATGTCAGTGGTGTAGTTTAGGTTTCCAAACCTGACCTGATGGCCGGGGGCGTAGCTATCGATCTGCTCCAGATGGCCAAGCGAATTGGCCCGCAGTGCGAAGCCGCCGAACATGAAGATCTGTCCAGGGAGAAAAGTTTCACCCAGGACAGCGTGTCTGAAGGATGGAGGAGCCATCTAGCCTTGTAGCGACGACACAGAGGAACTCTCAATGAAAGCACCAATGTCGGTGTCAAAACCGGTGGATCTCGGGTAGGGGGTCCCGAACTATGCGTCTAAGGCAAATGGTAACAGGAGACTGGGGACACGATGTTTTACCCAGGTTCGGACCCTCTCGATGGAGGTAATACCCTACTTCCTGCTTGATTGATCTTGATGATATGAGTATTACAAGAGTTGATCTACCACGAGATCAGAGAGGCTAAACCCTAGAAGCTAGCCTATGGTATGATTGTTGATAACGATGAGTCCTACGGACTAAACCCTCCGGTTTATATAGACACCGGAGGGGGCTAGGGTTACACAAAGTCGGTTTACAGAGAAGGAGATCTACATCCGGATCGCCAAGCTTGCCTTCCACGCCAAGGAGAGTCCCATCCGGACACGGGACGAAGTCTTCTGTCTTGTATCTTCATAGTCCAACAGTCCGGCCAAAGTATATAGTCTGGCAGTCCGGATACCCCCTTATCCAGGACTCCATCACCCATCTTTAAAGGTATCTATGCTGCACACCTTGCTAAACATTTTGAGATACCTATTAGGCATTATGAAAAAGAGGAGACAATGTTGCCTCTTTCCTTTTTAGATTACAGGAGCATGGTAGCGCATGAGTTTATTATTGACAACAAAGATATGATGCTTCTATATAACCTGAGATTGAATAAGAAACACAATGAGATTATTACCTTGCCTGCGCCTTTGTTGTTTGATTTGACTACAAATAATTACCTTGTCTTGTCGGAAGTGGTGTATGCTCATCGAGGCCAGGCATCCGCTCCAGAGCCTGAGCCGGAGCCTCCACTGGACCCTTATCCTCCATCATCTTATCAGTGGGATCCGGAGGAGATTGCTAGCCAGTGGTATCCTGATGACACTCCTCAGTACACCGGGGAGAGTAGCCGCGGTCCTTGGCATTAGACCAACTTAGGACCAAAATCCTAAGCTTGAGGGAGTACTATTTCTCACCGACTTTACATTCATGTTCACACACTATTCTAGTTGTCGGTGCTCATACTCTTTCATTGTATTATCCATGCTAGTTTAATTTCTTTTTCTAGCTTTATTCTTGTGTGTTTGCTAAACCTTAAGAAAAACGAAAAAAATCAGTTAGTTTAATTTCCATGCTTGTAGTAGTAATTAAAATGAAAACCCAAAAAGATTTCTCATTCTTCTTTTGCTCGTTGGGAGCTTTCCCATGTAAATAGTTTTATTTCTTTTCTTTCCTTTGGGGGTCAAGAGTAGAAGACCATCATGAAAATGTTTAGTGGCTCTCATTTGCATGATTGTTGATTTAACTTAGAGCCCATGTTACCTTGTCTTCTCTCTTGAATTGAATGCTTGCAGATTCCAGCTTAGTCCAATGCACGTGCACTATTATTGTTATGCACACCGTACGGTCATGCAAGTGAAAGGCAATAATGATGATATATGATGGACTGATTGAGATGAGAGAAGCTGGTATGAACTCAACCCCTTTTGTTTTTGTAAATATGATGAGTTCATCGTTCTTGATTGAGCCTATTATGAAGTAAACATATTTGCAATGACATTTAGAGATTATAGTTGCTTATGCCATGCATAATTAGCTATGAGTTATAATGGTTTACCTTGCATGCCAACATGCTATTAAAATGATTATGATGTGGTATGATGGGATGGTATCCTCCTTTGAATGAATTGAGTGACTCGACTTGGCACATGTTCACGCATGTAGTTGAAACAAATCAACATAGCCTTCACGATATTTATGTTCATGGTGGATTATATCCTACTCATGCTTGTACTTGGTGTAAATTAATTTTAATGCATGTTCATGACTGTTGTCGCTCTCTCAGTTGGTCGCTTCCCAGTCTTTTGCTAGCCTTCACCTGTACTAAGCAGGAATACTGCTTGTGCATCCAAATTCAATAAAACCCAAAGTTATTCCATATGAGTCCACTATACCTTCCTATATGCGGTATCTACCTGCCGTTCCAAGTAAATTTGTATGTGCCAAACTCCAAACCTTCAAATGAAATTCTGTTTTGTATGCTCGGGCAGCTCATGTTTCAACTAGGGATGTCTGTATCTTCCATGCTAGGTGGGTTATTCTCAAGAGGAGTGTGCTCCGCTCCTCATTCACGAGAAAATGGCTGGTAACCGGGATGCCCAGTCCCATGATCAAAAAGATCATAGAAAATCAAAATAATTAAACAAAACTCCCCAAGGGTTGTTGCTAGTTGGAGGCACTCGTTGTTTGGAGCAAGCCATGGATTGATGCTTGTTGGTGGGGGGGGGAGTATAAACTTTTACCATTCTATTTGGGAACCGCCTATAATGTATGTAGCATGGAAGATATCGCCATCTTATAGTTGTCGCGTTGACAGTGAAAGTATGCCACTCAAAATGTTATTCATCTCTATTTTAAAATCAAGCGCTGGCACCTCTACAAATCCCTGCTTCCCTCTGCGAAGGGCATATCTATTTACTTTTATGTTGAGTTATCACCCTCTTATTAAAAAGCACCCGCTGGAGAGCACACTATCATTTGCATGTATTACTATTAGTTTATATTGGGTATGACTTGACTGGATCTCTTTTACCATGAATTACAATGTTTAGTCAGTCCTTGATCTCTAAAGGTGCTCTGCATTTATGTTTTGCAGTCTCAGAAAGGGCTAGCGAGATACCATCTTGTTATATCATATTATGATTGTTTTGAGAAAGTGTTGTCATCCGAGTTTTATTATTATTGCTTGCTAGCTGATTATGCCATTGATATGAGTAAATATGTGACCTAAGTGTTATTGTGAATATGGTTAGTTCATAATCTTTGCTAAAAACTTGAATGTTGGCTTTACATATTTACAACAACAAGAGCAAACAGAGTTTGTAAAAGTTTTTCTTTATCACTTTCAGTTTATCCACTGAATTGCTTGAGGACAAGCAAAGGTTTAAGCTTGGGGGAGTTGATATGCCTCCAACATATCTACTTTTCCAAACACTTTTGCCCTTGTTTTGGACTCTAATTTGCATGATTTGAATGAACTAACCCAGACTGGCGCTGTTTTCAACAGAACTGCCATGGTGTTGTTTATTGTGCAGAAAACAGAAGTTCTCAGAATGACATGAAAATCCACGGAGATAACTTTTGGAAAATGTAAAAAATACTGGCGAAAGAATCAAGGCCAGGGGGGCCACACCCTGTCCACGAGGGTGGGGGCGCGCCCCCTCCCCGTGGGCGCGCCCCTTGTCTCGTGGGCCCCCTGCTGCTCCACCAGCCTCAACTCCAACTCTATAGATTCCATTTCATGGAGAAAAAAATCAGAGAGAAAGTTTCATCGCATTTTACGATACGGAGCCGCCGCCAAGCCCTAATCTCTCTCGGGAGGGCTGATCTGGAGTCCGTTCGGGGCTCCGAAGAGGGGGATTCGTCGTCGTCGTCATCATCAACCATCCTCCATCACCAATTTCATGATGCTCACCGCCGTGTGTGAGTAATTCCATCGTAGGCTTGCTGGACGGTGATGGGTTGGATGAGATTTACCATGTAATCAAGTTAGTTTTGTTAGGGTTTGATCCCTAGTATCCAGTATGCTCTGAGATTGATGTTGCTATGACTTTGCTATGCTTAATGCTTGTCACTAGGGCCCGAGTGCCATGATTTCAGATCTGAACCTATTATGTTTTCATGAATATATGTGAGTTCTTGATCCTATCTTGCAAGTCTATAGTCACCTATTATGTGTTATGATCTGACAACCCCGAAGTGACAATAATCGGGATACTTCTCGGTGATGACCGTAGTTTGAGGAGTTCATGTATTCACTATGTGTTAATGCTTTGGTTCGGTTCTCTATTAAAAGGAGGCCTTAATATCTCGTAGTTTCCACTAGGACCCCGCTGCCACGGGAGGGTAGGACAAAAGATGTCATGCAAGTTCTTTTCCATAAGCACGTACGACTATATTCGGAATACATGCCTACATTACATTGATGAACTGGAGCTAGTTCTGTGTCACCCTATGTTATAGGTATTACATGAGGAATCGCATCCGACATAATTATCCATCACTGATCCAATGCCTACGAGCTTTTCACATATTGTGCTTTGTTTATTTACTTTTCCGTTGCTACTATTACAATCACTAAGAAACTGCTATCGTTACTTTTGCCACTGTTACCATTACTATCATAATACTTTGCTACTAAATACTTTGTTGCAGATAGTAAGTTATCCAGGTGTGGTTGAATTGACAACTCAACTGCTAATACTTAAGACTATTCTTTGGCTCCCCTTGTGTCGAATCAATAAATTTGGGTTGAATACTTTACCCTCGAAAGCTGTTGCGATCCCCTACACTTGTGGGTTATCAATGGGCACCAAAGGACTGTTGCGGAACGAAGTAATTTCAAAAAATTCCTACGCACACGCAAGATCATGGTGATGCATAGCAACGAGAGGGGAGAGTGTGTCCACGTACCCTCGTAGACCGAAAGCGGAAGGGTTAGCACAACGCAGTTGATGTAGTTGTATGTCTTCACGATCCGACCGATCAAGCACCAAACGCACGACACCTCCGAGTTTAGCACACGTTTAGCTCATTGACGTCCATGGAACTCCGATCCAGCCAAGCTTTGAGGGAGAGTTCCGTTAGCACAACGGCGTGGTGACGATGATGATGTTCTACCAACGCAGGGCTTCGCCTAAGCACCGCTATGATATTATCGAGGTGGACAATGGTGGAGGGGGGCACCGCACACGGCTAAGAGATCTCAAGGATCAATTGTTGTGTCTCAAGGGGGTACCTCCCTCCCCATATATAAAGGAGTGGAGGAGGGGGAGGGGCCGGCCACCCTTGGCGTGCCCCATGAGGAGTCCTACTCCCACCGGGAGTAGGACTCCCCCCCCTTCCTTGTTGGAGTATAAGAGGAGAGGGAAGGAGAGAGAGTGGGAAAGGAAAGGGGGCGCCGCCCCCCTTCTTGTACAAATCAGACTTGGGGGGGGGGGGGGGGGGGCGCGCGGCTGCCCCTTGGCCGCCTCTCCTCTTCCACCACTTGGGCCCATGAGGCCCATTAACCTCCGGGGGTTTTTCGATAACCCCCCGGTACTCCGGTATATATCCGATAACCCTCGGAACCATTCCGGTGAACGAATATAGTCGTCCAATATATCAATCTTCATGTCTCGGCCATTTAGAGACTCCTCGTCATGTCCGTGATCACATCCGGGACTCCGAACTACCTTTGGTACATCAAAACACAAAAACTCATAATATAACCGTCATCAAACTTTAAGCATGCGGATCCTACGGGTTCGAGAACTATGTAGACATGACCGAGACACGTCACCGGTCAATAACCAATAGCGGAACTTGGATGCTCATATTGGCTCCTACATATTCTGCGAAGATCTTTATCGGTCAAACCGCATAACAACATATGTTGTTCCCTTTGTGATCGGTATGTTACTTGCCCGAGATTCGATTGTCGGTATCTCAATACCTAGATCAATGTCATTACCGGCAAGTCTCTTTACTTGTTACGTAATGCATTATCCCGTAACTAACTCATTAGCTACATTGCTTGCAAGGCTTATAGTGATGTGCATTACCAAGAGGACCCAGAGATACCTCTCCAACAATCGGAGTGACAAATCCTAATCTCGAAATACATCAACTCAACAAGTACCTTCGTAGACACCTGTAGAGCACCTTTATAATCACCCAGTTACGTTGTGACGTTTGGTAGCACACAAAGTGTTCCTCCGGTAAACGGGAGTTACATAATCTCATAGTCATAGGAACATGTATAAGTCATGAAGAAAGCAATAGCAACATACTAAACGATCTAGTGCTAAGCTAAGGGAATGGGTCAAGTGAATCACATCATTCTTCTAATGATGTGATCCCGTTAATCAAATGACAACTCATGTCTATGGTTAGGAAACTTAACCATCTTGTTCACGAGCTAGTCAAGTAGAGGCATACTAGTGACACTATGTTTGTCTATGTATTCACACATGTATTATGTTTCCGGGTAATACAATTCTAGCATGAATAATAAACATTTATCATGATATGAGGAAATAAATAATAACTTTATTATTGCCTCTAGGGCATATTTCCTTTCAGTCTCCCACTTGCACTAGAGTCAATAATCTAGATTACATGGTAATGATTCTAACACCCATGGAGCCTCTATGCTGATCATGTTTTCCTCGTGGAAGAGGTTTAGTCAACGGGTCTGCAACATTCAGATCCGTATGTATCTTGCAAATCTCTATGTCTCCCACCTGTACTTGGTCCCGGATGGAATTGAAGCGTCTCTTGATGTGCTTGGTTCTCTTGTGAAATCTGGATTCCTTTGCCAAGGCAATTGCTCCAGTATTGTCAAAAAAGATTTCCATTGGACCCGATGCACTAGGTATGATACCTAGATCATATATGAACTCCTTCATCCAGACTCCTTCATTTGCTGCTTCTGAAGCAGCTATGTACTCCGCTTCACATGTAGTTCCCGCCAGGACGCTTTGTTTAGAATTGCACCAACTAACAGCTCCACCATTCAATATAAACACGTATCCGGTTTGCGATTTAGAATCATCCGGATCAGTGTCAAAGCTTGCATCGACGTAACCATTTATGACTAGCTCTTTGTCACCTCCATAAACGAGAAACATGTCCTTAGTCCTTTTCAGGTATTTCAGGATGTTCTTCACCGCTGTCCAATGATCCACTCCTGGATTACTTTGGTGCCTCCCTGCTAAACTAATAGCAAGGCACACATCAGGTCTGGTACACAGCATTGCATAAATGATAGAGCCTATGGTTGAAGCATAGGGAACATCTTTCATTTTCTCTCTATCTTCTGCAGTGGTCGGGCATTGAGTCTGACTCAATTTCACACCTTGTATTATAGGCAAGAACCCTTTCTTTGCTTGATCCATTTTGAACTTTTTCAAAACTTTATCAAGGTATGTACTTTGTGATAGTCCAATTAAGCGTCTTGATCTATCTCTATAGATCTTGATGCCCAATATATAAGCAGCTTCACCGAGGTCTTTCATTGAAAAACTTTTATGCAAGTATCCTTTTATGCTCTCCAGAAATTCTATATCATTTCCAATCAATAATATGACATCCACATATAATATTAGAAATTCTACAGAGCTCCCACTCACTTTCTTGTAAATAGAGGCTTCTCAAAAAGTCTGTATAAAACCATATGCTTTGATCACACTATCAAAGCGTTTATTCCAACTCCGAGAGGCTTGCAGCAGTCCATAAATGGATTGCTAGAGCTTGCACACTTAGTTAGCACCCTTTGGATCGACAAAACCTTCCGGTTGCATCATATACAACTCTTCTTCCAGAAATCCATTCAAGAATGCAGTTTTGACATCCATTTGCCAAATTTCATAATCATAAAATGCGGCAATTGCTAACATGATTCGGACAGATTTAAGCATCGCTACGGGTGAGAAAGTCTCATCATAGTCAACCCCTTGAACTTGTCGAAAACCTTTTGCAACAAGTCAAGCTTTCTAGACAGTAACATTACCATCCGCGTCAGTCTTCTTCTTGAAGATCCATTTATTCTCGATGGCTTGCCGATCATCGGGTAAGTCAACCAAAGTCCATACTTTGTTCTTATACATGGATCCCATCTTAGATTTCATAGCCTCAAGCCATTTTGCGGAATCTGGGCTCATCATCGCTTCCTCATAGTTTGTAGGTTTGCCATGGTCAAGTAACATGACCTCCAGAATAGGATTACCTTACCACTTTGGTGCGGATCTTACTCTTGTTGACCTACGAGGTTCGGTAGTAACTTGATCTGAAGTTTCATGATCAATATCATCAGCTTCCTCACTAATTGGTGTAGTCGTCACAGGAACCGGTTTCTGTGATGAACTATTTTCCAATAAAGGAGCAGGTACAGTTACCTCATCAAGTTGTACTTTCCTCCCACTCACTTCTGTCGAGAGAAACTCCTTCTCTAGAAAAGATCCATTCTTGGAAACGAATGTCTTGCCTTCGGATCTGTGATAGAAGGTGTACCCAATAGTTTCCTTTGGGTATCCTATGAAGACACATTTCTCCAATTTGGGTTCGAGCTTATCAGGTTGAAGCTTTTTCACATAAGCATCGCAGCCCCAAACTTTAATAAACGACAACTTTGGTTTCTTGCCAAACCACAATTCATAAGGCGTCATCTCAACGGATTTTGATGGTGCCCTATTTAACGTGAATGCAGCCGTCTCTAAAGCATAATCCCAAAATGATAGCGGTAAATCAATAAGAGACATCATAGATCGCACCATATCTAGTAAAGTACGATTACGACGTTCGGACACACCATTACACGGTGGTGTTCCGGGTGGCGTGAGTTGCGAAAATATGCCGCATTGTTTCAAATGTACACCAAACTCGTAACTCATATATTCTCCTCCATGATCATATCATAGAAACTTTATTTTCTTGTTACGATGATTTTCAACTTCACTCTGAAATTCTTTGAACTTTTCAAATGTTTCAGACTTATGTTTCATTTAGTAGATACACCCATATCTTCTCAAATCATCTGTGAAGGTGAGAAAATAACGATACCCGTCGTGAGCCTCAACATTCATTGGACCACATACATCAGTATGTATGATCTCCAACAAATCAGTTGCTCGCTCCATAGTTCCGGAGAACGGCGTTTTAGTCATCTTGCCCATGAGGCATGGTTCGCAAGTACCAAGTGATTCATAATCAAGTGATTCCAAAAGTCCATCAGTATGGAGTTTCTTCATGCACTTTACACCAATATGACCCAAACGGCAGTGCCAAAAATAAGTTGCACTATCATTATCAACTCTATATCTTTTGGCTTCAACATTATGAATATGTGTATCACTACTATCGAGATTCATCAAAAATAGACCACTCTTTAAGGGTGCATGACCATAAAAGATATTACTCATATAAATAGAACAACCATTATTCTCAGATTTAAATGAATAACCGTCTCGCATCAAACAAGATCCAGATATAATGTTCATGCTCAATACTGGCACCAAATAACAATTATTTAGGTCTAAAACTAATCCCGAAGGTAGATGTAGAGGTAGTGTGCCGATGGCGATCACATCGACTTTGGAACCATTTCCTACGCGCATCGTCACCTCGTCCTTAGACAGTGTCCGCTTAATCCGTAGTCCCTGTTTCGAGTTGCAAATATTAGCAACAGAACCAGTATCAAATACCCAGGTGCTACAGCGAGCTCTGGTAAGGTACACATCAATAACATGTATTCACATATACCTTTGTTCACCTTGCCATCCTTCTTATCCTCCAAATACTTGGGGCAGTTCCGCTTCCAGTGACCAGTCTGCTTGCAGTAGAAGCACTCAGTCTCAGGCTTAGGTCCAGACATGGGTTTCTTCTCTTGAGCAGCAACTTGTTTGTTGTTCTTCTTGAAGTTCCCCTTCTTCTTCCCTTTACCCTTTTTCTTGAAACTGGTGGTCTTATTGACCATCAACACTTGAAGTTCCTTCTTGATTTCTACCTCCGCAGCCTTTAGCATTGCGAAGAGCTCAGGAATTGTCTTGTTCATCTCTTGCATATTATAGTTCATCATGAAGCTCTAGTAGCTTGGTGGCAGTGATAGAAGAATTCTGTCAATGACACTATCATCCGGAAAATTAACTCCCAGTTGAATCAAGTGATTGCAATACCCAGACATTTTGAGTATATGTTCACTGACAGAACTATTCTCCTCCATCTTGCAGCTGTAGAACTTATTGGAGACTTCATGTCTCTCAATCCGGTCATTTGCTCCATGACGTGAACATCGTTGAAGTCCAGGTTCTAAGCCGTAAAGCATGGCACACTGAATTATCGAGTAGTCATCAGTTTTGGTCTGCTGGACGTTCTTAATATCGCCAGTTGCATCTGCAGCAGGCCTGGCACCCAGCAGTGCTTCCAGGACGTAATTCTTCTGTGCAACAATGAGGATAATCTTCAAGTTACGGACCAATCCGTGTAATTGCTACCATCATCTTTCAACTTTGCTTTCTCAAGGAACGCATTAAAATTTAACAGAACAACAGCACGGGCCATCTATCTACAACAAACATAGATAAGCAAAATACTATCAGGTACTAAGTTCATGATAAATTTAAGTTCAATTAATCATATTACTTAAGAACTACCACTTAGATAGACATCCCTCTAATCATCTAAGTGATCACGTGATCCAAATCAACTAAACAATAACCGATCATCACGTGAAATGGAGTAGTTTTCAATGGTGAACATCACTATGTTGATCATATCTACTATATAATTCACGCTCGACCTATCGGTCTCAGTGTTTCGAGGCCATATATGCATATGCTAGGCTCGTCAAGTTTAACCTGAGTATTCTGCGTGTGCAAAACTGGCTTGAACCCATTGTAGATGGACGTAGAGCTTATCACACCCAATCATCATGTGGTGTCTGGGCACGACGAACTTTGGCAATGGTGCATACTTAGGGAGAACACTTTTATCTTGAAATTTAGTGAGAGATCATCTTATAATGCTACCGTCAATCAAAGCAAGATAAGATGCATAAAAGATAAACATCACATGCAATCAATATAAGTGATATGATATGGCCATCATCATCTTGTGCTTGTGATCTTCATCTCTGAAGCACCGTCATGATCACCATCGTCACCGGCGTGACACCTTGATCTCCATCGTAGCATCATTTTCGTCTCGCCAACTATTGCTTCTACGACTATCGCTACCACTTAGTGATAAAGTAAAGCAATTACAGGGCGATTGCATTGCATACAATAAAGCGACAACCATATGGCTCCTGCCAGTTGCCAATAACTCGGTTGCAAAACATGATCATATCTTACAATAAAATATAGCATCACGTCTTGACCATATCACATCACAACATGCCCTCCAAAAACAAGTTAGACGTCCTCTACTTTGTTGTTGCAAGTTTTACGTGGCTGCTACGGGCTTAGCAAGAACCGTTCTTACCTACACATCAAAACCACAACGATACCTCATCAAGTTAATGCGGTTTTAACCTTCCTAAGGACCGGGCGTAGCCACACTCGGTTCAACTAAAGTTGGAGAAACTGACACCCACCAGCCACCTGTGTGTAAAACACGTCGGTAGAACCAGTCTCGCGTAAGCGTACGCGTAATGTTGGTCCGGGCCACTTCATCCAACAATACTGTCGAACCAAAGTATGACATGCTGGTAAGCAGTATGACTTGTATCGCCCACAACTCACTTGTGTTCTACTCGTGCATATAACATCAACGCATCAAACCAGGCTCGGATGCCACTGTTGGGGAACATAGTAATTTCAAAAAAATTCCTATGCACACGCAAGATCATGGTGATGCATAGCAACAAGACGGGAGAGTGTGTCCACGTACCCTCGTAGACCGAAAGTTGAAGCGTTAGCACAACACGGTTGATGTAGTCGTACGTCTTCACGATCCGACCAATCAAGCACCGAACGCATGGCACCTCTGAGTTTAGCACACATTCAGCTCGATGACGTCCCTCGAACTCCGATCCAGCCGAGATTTGAGGGAGAGTTCCCTCAGTAGTGACGATGATGATGTTCTACCGACACGGGTCTTCGCCTAAGCACCGCTACGATATTATCGAGGTGGACAATAGTGGGCACACGGCTAAGAGATCTCAAGGATCAATTGTTGTGTCTCAAGGGGGTGCCTCCCTCCCCATATATAAATGAGTGGAGGAGGGGGAAGGGGCCGGCCACCCTTGGCGCGCCCCATGAGGAGTCCTACTCCCACGGGGAGTAGGACTCCCCCTTCCTTGTTGGAGTAGGAGAGGAGAGGGAAGGAGAGAGAGGGGGAAAGGAAAGGGGGGCGCCACCCCCTCCTTGTCCAATTCGGACTTGGGGGGGGAGGGGCGCACGGTTGCCCCTTGGTCGCCTCTCCTCTTCCACCACTTGGGTCCATGAGGCCCATTGACCTCCGGGGGGTTCCGGTAACCCCCCGCTACTCTGGTATATATCCGACAACCCCCGGAACCATTCCGATGTCCGAATATAGTCATCCAATATATCAATCTTCATGTCTCAACCATTTCGAGACTCCTCGTCATGTCTGTGATCACATCCGGGACTCCGAACTACCTTCGGTACATCAAAACACATAAACTCATAATATAACCGTCATCGAACTTTAAGCGTGCGGACCCTACGGGTTCGAGAACTATGTAGACATGACCGAGACACGTCACCGGTCAATAACCAATAGCGGAACTTGGATGCTCATATTGGCTCCTACATATTCTGCGAAGATCTTTCTCGGTCAAACCGCATAACAACATACGTTGTTCCCTTTGTGATCGGTATGTTACTTGCCCGAGATTTGATTGTCAGTATCTCAATACCTAGATCAATGTCGTTACGGGCAAGTCTCTTTACTTGTTACGTAATGCATCATCCCGTAACTAACTCATTAGCTACATTGCTTGCAAGGCTTATAGTGATGTGCATTACCGAGAGGACCCAGAGATACCTCTCCAACAATCGGAGTGACAAATCCTAATCTAGAAATACGTCAACTCAACAAGTACCTTCGTAGACACCTGTAGAGCACCTTTATAATCACCCAGTTATGTTGTGTCGTTTGGTAGCACACAAAGTGTTCCTCCGGTAAAAGGGAGTTACATAATCTCATAGTCATAGGAACATGTATAAGTCATGAAGAAAGCAATAGCAACATACTAAACGATCTAGTGCTAAGCTAAGGGAATGGGTCAAGGCAATCACATCATTCTCCTAATGACGTGATCCCGTTAATCAAATGACAACTCATGTCTATGGTTAGGAAACTTAACCATCTTTGATTCACGAGCTAGTCAAGTAGAGGCATACTAGTGACACTGTGTTTGTCTATGCATTCACACATGTATTATGTTTCCGGGTAATACAATTCTAGCATGAATAATAAACATTTATCATGATATGAGGAAATAAATAATAACTTTATTATTGCCTCTAGGGCATATTTCCTTCAAGGACAGCAACATAACCACAAGCAAATTAAACCAATCATAGCAATTCACCAATTACCGATAGGACAAAGAAAATCTACTCAGACATCATAGGATGGCTACACATCATTGGATAATAATATGAAGCATAAGGCACCATGTTCAAGTAGAGGGTACATCGGGTTGCACTACAAAAAAAATAAACTTCCATGATGATACGTGTTTGTCATAGTAGGTCGCGTTTTTTGTCATGCATGTACATCCATGATGATTTTATGACAGAATCAAGATAGTCATACCTGTGTTGTCGTAGAAGTGTTACATGACATTACCAAAATTATCATCACGGAAGTGTCCACTTCCATGACGATAAATCACGCATCACAGAAGTGCTTTTGTCAAGGGTCACCGACATGTGGCATCCACCGTAACGGAATGTCGTTAAGCTATCGGGTCGGGTTTTGGATCTGATAACCCGTTAACAGCCCCGACCAATGAGGATTTTCCACATGTAAAATCATCATTGGCCGGAGGAAACACGTGTTGGCTCATCGTTGGGACAGATGTCATCCACTCATTGGACAGAAGGCGCCTATGATACATCGACACGTGGCACGGCTCAATAGTGGCCGATTCCTGTGAAAAGGCCGGCCCGTTTGACTTGGTCAAAAGTTGGCGGGCCCGCCCATGGAAAGCCTGTTAATGGCCTGTTCGCATATGGCCCATTTACAGCCCGCTAACCCAAGGCCCGTTACGCCCTATCCGAATTAGGCCCAGTAGCATCATCTGGGCCATCCAATATGATTCCAACCCATTTTCACTTCTGGCCCATGTATGGCCCATGACGTCTTTCGACCCATATGAGGCCCTTTGTAACTCTTGGCCCATTAACGGCCTGTGGTGAAACTGGCCCATAATGAATAGTGTATCACTTTACACCCATTAACGGCCCGTGATGAAACTGGCCCGTAATGAACAGTGTACCACTTTATACCCATTAACGGCCCATTATTTCATTGGGCCATTTCCAGCCCAAGTTAACTTTCGGCCTTCTAAGGGCCCATTTATTCTTGGGCTCATTTGCAGCATTCGGTTACTTACGGCCCGTTACTGTCGTTTTCTGCTTGTGGGCCAAATTCAGCCCGTCATTACAGTCGGCCTGTTTGTGCACCGTTAATCTGTTGGGCCATTTTCATAGCATCGCCAAATATGGCCTATTAACGGCCTGTTATGGTCAGCCCATAAAATGTACGATTTCCATTAAAGGCCCGTCTACGGACCATTAAAGGCCCGTACAAGATCCATAAATGAGTCGGCCCTTACAAGGCCCATGGATCCTACGAGACGTAGAAGGACCATGGATCCTACGAGACGTAGAAGGCCCATGGATCCTACGGCCGATTGAAGGCCCATGGATCCGTCGGCCCATTGAAGGCCCATGGACCCGACCGCCCATTGAAGGCCCATGGATCCGACGGCCCGTACATGGCCCATGGATTGTACGGCCCGTGAAGGGCCATGGTCGGGCGAGTTGCCCCTGTTTGAACGATATAGCATATTCAAAGAATTATCCTACTCAATATTATCACCTCTAAAAAGAATACACTATACAACAAAGAGATCAAGGCATAGAAAGGTAGAATAATCCTACACTATACAATAAAGAAATTACAGCCGATTATACCCATTGGGCATTATGGTTTGGCACAGGTGATAATAAAGCATACACAAACAGCAAATTACATACACTGGGCAAATACAGCTCATACATCATGGACGCGCATCAACTTAACTCCATTTGAACTATAATCTCTTCAGAAAATAGGATTGGCCGGATTCAGATAGCACAAATTTCAGTCTGCAAAATCTCCAATTCCTTCATGGTTACCTCAGTGTCTTGTTTCATTTTTTTGACTGCTGCATCTAATACCTGCATGTCCAGTCTCAACTTGTTGATTATACGTTGACAATCATGTACACGTTGTCTTGCCACCTCTAGTTGATGCTCGAGAACATCAGGACATTCCAATTCCAATCCATAATCATTTGGTAACGACCATGCCGCACTGCTCGCAGATCTTTGTGTTGATGTCACTTCATCCTGAAATGTTTCTGTAAGTACACATGACTAGGGAAAAATATAGTTACAACAGTGAAGCGAGCAAGACACTATTTTGTACTACATGGCAAAACAGGACTAACAATAATGTTACACGTCACTTTCAAAAAAAATATGTTACACGTCATGAAGAATAAGCAGGTGATATTTTAAAAATTATAAAAAAGGATATTCTGTGCAGCGTGCATACAGAAATCCCTCTTAGCTCACCAGAGGAGCATGATGATGGGGCCCAATTGAAAACACATACAAGTTACAAATTTAGACAGCATGTTGCGTATAAGTAAGCAAGCAGTTGGCCATTCTGTACCTCAATTAAAGTCTTAGGGAGCATAATGAATAGCAGAGGGTTTCATACAAACATACTACAGCAGGCAAAACTATGCAATCATTAGCGTAGTATAAACTAGATTGTGAGCCTCATGCAATAATAGTTGGTTAATAGACTTCAAAGCTTCAGGCACACTTCGGCAGAGTAATTAAACGGCAAGGCCTTTAATTATGTCAACTAATAGTTATACAAGTACCAAACATCAGGCATGATTATTTGGGCATCTCATTCACTGAGGACAAATAAAGCAATTGAAAAGAGCAAATTAACTATGCCTGAAACAAACAAGGAATTAAACTGTTGAGTTGCATACAGTGACTTACCTTAGCAGGTTGAAGAGGCTTAGCGCAGCTCCTACTTCTCTTGCAAGGCTCCTTCCTAACATCTTGTACTTGGAAATCCTCAATCTTATCTTCATTGCACCCCCTCTGCAAGGTGACACAAACTAGTTACTCATCTCCTTGGAAAATAAATATGCATACTTTCCAGTCTATGAACACAAAAGGATGAGATTATAACAAAACAATGCCACATAATGAAACATGCCGCATCTCTTGCACTTGCACACAATGAAATGAGCATTTACTATGTCTGCACTATGTAAAAACTAGGCATACCTTCGAACTGGATCTCCAGGTACTCTTAGAGAGCCTACTATAGTGTACAGCCAAACCTTTATGTCACCTATGAGTTAGACAAGGCCCCACTACAACAACCATCAGTGTTTAAATCATTGACAAGCTCTGTTAGAGTGTTAGGTCAAGAACAGCAAGTAATTGTTGGATGTAGTGTTCCGGTAGACCCTCAAGGTTCGAACTCTAGGGTGCGCGCGAAGATCTTCCCCCTACCGATCCACGTTCGATCTCCTCGTGAGAGTCTAAGCTAAATGATGAACAACACAAGGGACAAAAGATTTATACTGGTTCGGGCCACCATTGTGGTGTAATACCCTACTCTAGTGTGTGGTGTGGTGGATTGCCTCTGGGGCTGATGATGAACAATACAAGGGAAGAACAGCCTCGCGAGAGGTGTTCTTGAGCTGGTGCTATGAACTGCTAGGGTGAGTTTGATCGCCTCTCGGTCTAATGAGCACTTGATCCCTCCCCATCTCTGTGGTGGCTAGTCCTATTTATAGAGGCCCTGGTCCTCTTCCCAAATATTGAGTGGGAAGGGCGCCAACAACGGCCATTTTGAAGGGGAACATCTACTACAAGTTATCCTGACTAAAGTTGGTCTTCGGCTGCAAAAGGCACTGGTGGTGAAGCCGTCTTGGGCTCCACGGTGACCTCCATCCTGCCGTTCTGCTATCTTGTTCTCGTTGCACTGAAATGGCAACCTTTGCTTGATGCCTCGATACTCCACGCCTGTGCTTGCCCCCTTTGCACCAAAGAGGAAACAAGGACACTATGCAGGCCGGCGCCCACCTGGCGCCCACCTAGTCTCGATCGTCATGGCTTGCATCACGAGCACCTTGCGAGGTACCCTGCCTTGATCTCTCCGCCTCCTCGCGAGCCTGCCTGGCGAGGCCGTCTCCGAGGAAGTCCCGTGTCGTCCGCCCCGTGAGGCTTGGCCCTCGCGAGGGTCTTGAGTCTTGTGCTGATGAAGGTGGGCCGTACTGGGCCACCACTCGAGCCACGCCACAGGCCGCAGGTAGGCAAGTGTGGGGACCCCAGTTCCCAGAACACCGACAGTAGCCCCCGGGCCCAAGGCGCGTGAGGGAGTCCTGGATTAGGGGGTACCCGAACAGCCAGACTATGTACATCTTCCAGACTATTAAAGCGTAAAGATACAAGACTCAAGACTTCGGCCCGTGTCCGGATGGGACTCTCCTTTGCGTGGAAGACAAGCTTGGCGATCCGGATATTATATTTCCTTCCTTGTAACCGACTCCATGTAAACCCTAGCTCTCTCCGGTGTCTATATAAACCGGAGAGGATGGTCCGTAGAAGGCCGATCACAATTACAATCATACCATCATAGGCTAGCTCTTAGGGTTTAGCCTCTACGATCTCGTGGTAGATCTACTCTTGTACTACTCATATATTCAATATTAATCAAGCAGGAACTAGGGTTTTACCTCCATCAAGAGGGCCCAAACCTGGGTAAACATTGTGTCCCTTGCTTCCTGTTACCATCAGCCTAAGACGCACAGATCGGGACCCCCTACCCGAGATCCGCCGGTTTTGACACCGACATTGGTGCTTTCATTGAGAGTTCTTGTATGTCGTCGCTTTGGGGCTTGATGGCGTCTTCAATCGCCAATAGCACGGTCCGGGGCGAGACTTTTCTCCCCGGACAGATCTTTGCGTTCGGCGGCTTCACACTGCTTGCCAATTTGCTTGGTCATCTGGAGCAGATCGACAGCTACGCCCCTGACCACAAGGTCAGGTTCGGAAACTTGAACTACACAACGGATATTTGCGGAGACTTGATCTTCGACGGGTTCGGGCTTGTGCCAGGAGCGCCGGATAGTCACGACGAGCACGGCCTAGACCTGCTGTCGGACAATGCTCGGGATACCATCCCTGCAATAGCCCCGGATCTAAATCTGGAACAAGTTGCATTGCCTAAGGACGGAGGGGTGGACCCCACCCCACGGGCCGCATACTCATCGGCGGTGGAGCCGAACACAGGTCTCACCTCTATTGAGGCATGTAACCTTGGGCCCCCGGACTCGTATCCGGTTGTTGGTCCCGGTCCGCATACCCTCGACCCAGTCGGGCCAGGTTGGGCTCCGGTAATGGAGTTTACCACTGCGGACGTCTTCCAGCACTCGCCCTTTGGCGACATGCTGAACTCATTAAAGTCTCTCTCTTTGTCAGGAGACTCTGGGCCGAGCTATGTCCGACCTGAGTGGGAAGCAGGCGACGAAGGAATTCGTTGCCCACCCGCCACCCACTTCATTGCCATGATCGATGAGTTAACTGACGTTCTTGACTTCGACTCCGAAGACATCGACGGTATGGACGACGATGCAGGAGAAGCTTCAAAATCTCTAGGGCGCGGGACTACTACCTTGTCACACGGTGGATACGCCCAAGAAGGATGACAACGATAATCCGGAAGATAAAACACTCGGGCAAAAGCCAAAATGGTGGCGCAGACGCCGCTCAAAGTCCAGCAACAGTAAAAATAGCGATAAGAGCGCAAGAAGGGTCGATATACCAGCAAACCCCAAAGGCAGTAACGACCACATGGACCCAGCGATGGAGCAGGACGAGCCAGTTCACGCCAAACCGAGTTCGGAACAAATACCCAATCACAATGATCCGGAGGGACGAGCTCATGAAACCGCCCCAGAACAGGAACACAGTCCGGACGATGATGCATTCACCATTCTGGACGAACGAGTGGAACGAGACAACCTCCACCGAAAGCTCATGGCCACAGCAAGAAGTCTAAAGAAGCAGAAACAACAACTTAAAGCCGCACATGAAAAGCTCAGTCGCAGATGGAATAAAGTGCTAGACATTGAAGAAAGATATGGCGACGATCGCCATACAAAAAGCTATCCAAAACGCAAGCTACTACCAGAATTCGACGACGAGGCTGTTCCACCAAAGATTAATACAACCAGGAGACCAGACGTACCGCTTCACAACCACAACAGAGCGTCTACTGAGACCGCGCACGGTCTATGTGAGAAGCTGGATAAGAAGGCCGGTGGAGCCAGGTCCATCTATGGATCTAAAGGACACACCCCGGCGAGGGACTATGGTCACCCAAACGCTCATACAAGCCAAATACCAGTTCGGAATAAGCACCAGACACAACAACAACCGACTACATGCCACAATGCGCCCAGATACAGAGGGGCTACTCACCCCCTGTGCTTCACCGAAGAGGTACTGGACCATGAATTCCCACAAGGCTTCAAACCTGTGAACATAGAGGCATACGACGGAACGAAAGACCCAGGGGTTTGGATCGAGGATTTTATCCTGCATATTCACATGGCTCGTGGGGATGACCTCCACGCCATCAAATATCTTCCCCTCAAGTTGAAGGGACCAGCTCGACACTGGTTGAAAAGTATCCCCGAAAACTCAATCGGGAGTTGGGAGGAACTCGAGGATGCTTTCAGGGCCAACTTCCAACGGACTTATGTCCGGCCTCGGATGCAGACGATCTAAGTCACATAATCCAACAGCCCGGAGAGTCCGCCCGCAAGCTTTGAAACAGATTCCTCACTAAGAAAAATCAAATTGTCGATTATCCGGACGCTGAAGCCTTAGCAGCATTCAAACACAGCATCCACGACGAGTGGCTCGCCCGGCACCTCGGCCAAGAAAATCCAAGGACAATGGCAGCCTTATCAGGCCTTATGACCCGCTTTTGTGCGGGTGAAGATAGCTCGCTTGCCCGTAAAGGCACCACTGACCCCAGCACATCTGAAATAAGGGATGGCAACGGGAAGCCACGACGTAATAAACACAAAGGCCAAAACAAGGAAGAGAGCCCGAATAACACGAAGGTCAACGCCGGATTCAGGGGCTCTCGACTTGATCAGCAAAAGAAGCCATTTAAAGGCAGTAAAGAGGGAACGTCCGGTCCGAACAGAGTCCTGGACAGACTATGCCAAATTCATGGCACCCTGGAGAAACCTGCGAACCACACGCATAGAGAATGCTGGGTCTTCAAGCAGGCCGGCAAATTAAATGTCGAACACAAGGGGAGGGAAACACTAAGTGAAGACGAGGACAAACCTCGCCAGCCGAACACTGGGGGACAGAAAAAATTCCTGCCAGAGGTTAAAACAGTAAACGTGATCCACGCGACTCACACATTCACGAGAAGGCACGAATGCGCGTTCAGAGACGCGCACGACGTAGAGCCCATCGTACCCACATATGGCTCCTGGATGTCTCGTCCGATCACCTTCATTCACATGGACGCCCGAACTAGTTTTTGGCGCGGAGGATCACAGGCCTTGGTGCTTGACCCAATAATTGATGGATACCGTCTCACCCGTGTCCTCATGGATGGCGGCAGTAGCCTCAATTTAATATACGAGGACACTGTCCGCAGAATGGGGATAAACCCATCCAGAATTAGCCAAAGCAACACCACCTTTGAAGGGGTGATACCAGGCGTTGAAGCCTACGGCAGGGGCTCCGTCGTGCTGGAAGTAACATTCGGCTCCCCAGGCAACTCCAGAAGCGAAGAACTACTCTTCACCATCGCCCCCTTCCAGAGCGGCTATCATGCATTGCTCGGAAGAACGGCCTTCGCCCGCTTCAATGCATTGCCGCACTATGGCTACCTTACACTCAAGATGCCCGGTCCACGTGGCGTCATCACCGTTAGCGGAATCATAGAGTGCTCTTCACGCGCAGAGGAACACGCGACGGCCCTGGCGGTCGGACTGTAAGCAACCTCCAAATATCAAAAACATGACTGGTCATTATGACCACAGACACGGTTAGACGAGTCCAGTAGCCCGAATAAAACTGAACCAGGGCACCGTATATGTAATCCCATAACGGATACCAGGGGCTATAAATATTTAACACAGCCCCACGTTTGGCTCAACCTTACTGGCAGGCCAACATCTTACACTTTTATTATTAATCACATACTTACGTTGTACTCTCCTACGAGTTTTTTTTCACAGACAATGTCTGTGCGATACCCTTCCAGTATACGGCACAACGGAGACAAAGGCGCGGACATGCAGCAGGGCCCCGTTCAACATGTTTCTCTTTAGATTAAGCCCTTGTGTAAACCTTTTCTGCTGCCTCTTGTTGTTTAACAATCCCATGGGTTCCATACCCACATAGGATACTGCCGTTATTGGCATTTCGCCACGACAGATTCATCGCACATACCTGGAACCTTATGGTTTATAGCAGGCTTTCGTCAGCCTGTTTTCTTTTACGAAGACCGAATACCTTCAGGAGTGTTTGGCATCACGAGTTTGGCCCAATATGCATCAGCTCTGAATCATGTCTTTGGTCAAATGTTGGGTTTGCCCGGCTCATGGGTTTGCCGCCTTATGTTCCATTATTATCGGCTAAGGCAGGCCAAAGGAGAACTACTGCGATTGTGCCCTAGTTATTCCGGATGAGTGCCTTAGTAGAGAAAGCCGAAAACTGACTGTCATGATACAGCGAGAGACTCTTCAACCACTCGAAGACTCACTGGAATCTTTAAGGATTCCTCTGCATTAACAAAGGGCCATTTTTCGGCCACGTACATACGCGCCCGTATTCGGATGCATGCGAATGTACCAGGGGCTACATAGTAGCCCCACTCTTAGACCCCCATGGCTAAGCGAAAGTGTTACAGCTATATAGTCTGGTTGCCTAGTTCGGTGTGTGATCACCTCCTTAATGGACCAAGATGTTGGATCAAGTGTGATTAAACATATTTCTCGCGAACACCCCCGTATTGTATGTGTGGGGGCTGAAGCCAACGACGTCTAACTTTCGGACTACTCATATCTATATAAAAACGGCCGAAAAGGGGACACAATCATACTTCCGGGCAAAAAGTATAAACATAGCCTCATAATCAAAATAAACATTGTTTTTTACAATGATTCGACTTATCATTTGAACAAGATATTCTTCGATCACTGCGCCTCTATCAGGCGGGCACCTTCTGTGACCTGCGCCAAGTAGTGCTCGGCCGGATATTGGCCTCCCGCCGGATCCTGGGTCGCTATAAAGGTGGCCACCATATCCGTCCAATAGGCTTTTACGCGGGCAAGAGCCATCTGCGCACCCTCTATGCACGCCGACCTCCTCATGGCGTCAATCCGAGACACGGCCCCAAGGAATTGATGTACTAAACCAAAGTAGTTGTCCGGCTTAGGCCCCTTCGGCCAAAGATGGTCTATTACACACCGCATCGCAAGCCCGGACAGCCTGTGGAGCTCCGCCATAGCAGCCACCTTCTCATTTAGCGGCAGCGGGCGAGTGGGAGCATTGAACTGCGACCAGAAAAGCTTCTCCACTTCTTTATCACCTTGACCCTCGAAGAACTTAGCAGCGTCAGCTGTACTGTTCGCCAGGTCCGCATACACGTCTGCAGAACTCCAGCGCCCAGCCAGGGGAGCATACTTCGGATCCAAAAACTTCGTCCATAGTAAGTAGGAGCCCCCAGCCATGATTTTGTCGGCTTGTCGGAGCTCCTCCCGCATACCCCGGACCTCAGTCCACATCTCCTTGGCGGCATTAAGTGCCTTGTCCAGCTCGGCCGAACTATCCTTATTCTCCTCTTCAAGGAGTACATACCGGTCGGTGGCATTTTTCAACTCCTCAGCCATTTCGGCTATTTTTTCCTCGCTTCGGCGATGAGCAGCCTGTTCGGCTCTCAACTCTTCAGCCGCCTTTAGGGCAGCCGCATTGCTAGCCCGAGCTTGTTCCTTGGCGTGAGCAAGTTCCGCCCTCGGGGCCTCCACGGCAGCAGCACCATCTGCAGTGCAAACACATGGCATTAACATTATCCACTCTTGCATTTTCCTATACAACAGAATAAGGGAAGCATAGCACATACCCTGTGACTCCTCTAGCCGTTTGTTCACCAGCGTGATGTCGGCATCAATAGATCCGGTCTGCCTCCTTAGTTCGGCAACTTCAACAGACTGGTCGGCTGCCGGATCCTTATATACCTGCGCACATATACAACGCAGCCAATACTATATGATCCCCCGTTTGCCGCCTATGGCGGGCAAACAGAGTCTCATGGGCTACTATCCATAGGGAGCACACCTAGTGCGTGCTTGATAACCAAAAAATAGTGCATTTTTCACTACATACCTCAAAGCCTTTGAGCAGGCTAGTAAATGCCTCATTCAAACCGCTGGTAGCGGATGAAATCATTGTGAGCACCGTGCTCATTAAAGAGCGGTGCTCCTCCGAGAGCGCGGCTCGCTCCAGAAGGCATGTCAGTACGTCCAACCGGACATCAAACTGTGCCGGACCCTTCTCATCGCCCCCCGTGGGAGCCGAATGCTCCGGGCTCAGGGTGACTGACGTATTAACGTCCGGCTTCGGCAGATCTGGACTCCTCCGTGACGACACCTCCGTGTCGCCCGCTTCATGAGTTGGAGAGGTGGGTGGAGTCTCACTCTCCATCATCTCCGGACGAAGACCCCCCGAAGACGAACTCTGTTGAGAAGAGCTGCTCGCCGGACTGCAAAAGACGAAGTCCCGGTTATGGATCTCGGAGTAACACCATACCTTCGAATTAATGAATAACTTATGGCTCGATGGAGGGCTGGCCCGTTGGTGGGCACGGCGCGGTGAGGGTGCCCGTCGCGGCAGAGCCCCCTAGTGATACCTTCTTCCCTTGCTTGGGCGTCTCCACCTCCAAGTCTTCGGAGGCTGCCCTCTTCTTCCCGCGTGGGGAGGAGGCTTTAACCTCCCCTTCCCGGCTATCCCCCATAGGAAAGGTAGCGATTCCCCCGGTCTGGATGCGTAGTGCGTGAAGTTCGGCTTCACTGCCCTTTCCTTCGCCTTTCCCTGAGGGGATTTGGCTGAGCGCCTAGCCAAGCATCTTTGCAATGGTTGGACCAGGCGAGCCTTCAGGAAGTGGCGCTGGACACCTTATTCTCTCCGCCTTGTTGAGCCATTCCTGGCCATGGAGGGATTTTCAGAATAATAGTTATGATGAATATAAATGAAGTGTCCGGCTTTAAGGTTACTTACTTGGGCATCTAGGCAATTGCAGCTTAGGCCCGCATCCTCGGTGGTGTCCAGACACTTTACTTGTGGTCCGAAGAATAATTTACACACCCCTTCGAGCTTCAGGCCGAAGAAGTGCTTAATAGTCCGCGGACCCTCCGGATTGAACTCCCACATCCGGAGAGGACGAGGTTTGCACGGCAAGATCCGTCGGACTAGCATCACTTGCATTATGTTGACAAGACTTATGTCCCTCTCAATGAGCTCCCGGATGCGATTCTGTAATTCTGGTACATCGCTAGCAGGCCCATAATTCCGTCCTACGTCGGTCCAAGACGCTAATTGTGACGGAGGGCCCGAGCGGAACTCGGGGGCGGCCACCCACTTTGTGCCTCTAGGAGCTATAGCATAAAACCACCTCCGTTGCCATACATCAGATACTTCCGGGAAAGAACCCTCTGGCCATAGGGCATCAGCGTTCCTACTTATTATGGCACCTCCGCACTCCGCATGTCGCCCCTCAATCATCTTCGGCTTCACATTGATGGTCTTGAGCCATAAGCCGAAGTGTGGGGAGACATGGAGAAAGGCCTCACACACAATAATGAACGATGAGAGATGGAGGATGGCGTCTGGAGCTAGATCATGAAATTCCAACCCATAGTAGAACATGAGCCCCCTCACAAAGGGGTCGAGGGTGAGGCCCAGACCTCGGAGGAAGTGAGGAACAAACACAATGCTCTCATTGGGCTCCGGCATAGGGATGACTTGCCCCGGAGCAGGAAGCCTGTGCTGGATATCGGCAGTCAGGTATCCGACCTCCCTAAGCTTCATAATGTCCTCCTCTTCAATCGAGGAAGCCACCCACCGGCCTTTTGCGTCGGATCCACACATGTTGGAGGATGTCGGGTGTTGGAGCTTGGGCCTTGGGTGTTAGAACTCGAGGTGCGAGAAGGAGCAGCGAGGTGGAAAAGAGGCGTAGGCCTTGACCCCTTTATAAAAGGGATGAATATCAAGAGTCCTCAGCGTGACCGCTTGAGACTTATCTAAAATATACGGAGCCATACCAACGGTCGCCGTAGGGTCACACACGCCCATACTGATGAAAGATCCCGTAATAAGAGGAACACGATCTCCGCTTTGGCAGGACGTGCCAATAAAACCGCCTCGCAATGCGAGTCGAGGTGGAGTAGGAAACGTCGGTTCATGGTGGACCAGGCCACGATGCAAGGGCATGACGTACGAAGATTGCTGGCAGAGCGGATTTATGCTATGATCCCTACCATGCTGTGTGAAGATCATCTTGCAGATCCGAACACGGTCTACGTGTTCGATAACAACCTTGGAGTATTCGGAAGGAGGAACCCGCCTTGCAATGCCGAAGACAAGACTGCGCGCTGGACTCACCGTCATTGAAGCCAGGTTCAGGGGCTACTGAGGGAGTCCTGGATTAGGGGGTATCCGGACAGCCAGACTATGTACATCGTCCGGACTATTAAAGCGTGAAGATACAAGACTCAAGACTTCGTCCCGTGTCTGGATGGGACTCTCCTTTGCGTGGAAGACAAGTTTGGCGATCCGGATATTATATTTCCTTCCTTGTAACCGACTCCACGTAAACCCTAGCTCTCTCCGGTGTCTATATAAACCGGAGAGGATGGTCCGTAGAAGGCCGATCACAATTACAATCATACCATCATAGGCTAGCTCTTAGGATTTAGCCTCTACAATCTCGTGGTAGATCTACTCTTGTACTACTCATATCATCAATATTAATCAAGCAGGAAGTAGGGTTTTACCTCCATCGAGAGGGCCCGAACCTGGGTAAACATTGTGTCCCTTGCTTCCTGTTACCATCAGCCTAAGACGCACAGATCGGGACCCCCTACCCGAGATCCGCCAGTTGTGACACCGACAGCGCTCGGGCTTGGCTTAGCAGAGAAGCGAAGGGGCAAGTGCGGAGTGCCACGGACCCCATCAGCCTGCGGCCTTGAGCGCCACGTGGCGGTTGATTAGACGTGGGTGTCTCTGCTTCCCCACGCTGCCTCGACAACTGCTCGACTGACAAAAGACTGGCCCGGGGTTTGCCTTACCTTTATTACTCTCGTTCTCCTTGCTCCAGATCCCCTTTCCTGCTCTTCTCCATCCTGCCCCAAAATCTTCATATTTGACGCATCCTTTCTCCTCCGGTGAGCAATGGCACCCCACAAGGCCCCGGCCGGGGCTGCATCGGCCTGGTACTCGCCGGCCCTGGTCTCCCCCAACGTGACGGAGAAGAATCTCGCCCTTACGTGCTAGATGGCGGCGGCGTAGATCAACGAGATGGGGGAGACTGTTCTCCGGCTTGGCTCTGCTCGGCCGGAGGACAAGGGGAGCACCTTCTACCCCCTCTTCATGAGCGTCATTATCGCTGGTTTGGTTCCTCCTTTCTCTGAGTTCTTCATTGCCGTCCTTCGCCAGTATTAGTTGCATGCTCTGCATATCCATCCCAAATCCATCCTTCTCCTGTCGATCTTCGCCTACTACTGTGAGGCGCACGTTGGGGAGATGCCCTCCGTGGCCTTGCTGCGCCACTTCTTCTCCCTCCGGGTCTCCGGCGGCAATATCTTGGCGTGCACGAGCTTTGTCGTGTACTCCAAGTCCAATGCCATCTCGAAGGTCGGGAAGAGGGTCGCGGGCTTATGGATCAAGTGGGTCATGGTGGACGTTAGGTCCCACAACCCCCTCCTGGAGCTACCCACAAAGCAGCCTGAGTCTATGGAGGCGTGGTCCCGCACGAAGCTCGATGATCGGTGGGCGAAGCTGGTGCTGGAGAAGATGAACGCCGACCTGAGGCCGGGCAGTCTGAGGGCGGCAAAGCTAACCGAGGCCTTGCGCCCGAGGGAGTTCTTGTCGCACCGGGTGGCCCCTCTTCAGGTGCACTCGCGCCCACTCTGGAGGCATGCAGATGCGGATGTCGTCCTCCGCCTGAGCTTGGATGCCCTGAATGACGAGTATCTGACCGCGGCCCTTCGCTTATTGGTCGGAGAGGACGTGGCAGGTCCAGTGGATCCTCCGGTCCCTTTGTTCTTTCGTGATGACTAGAAGCTAGTGGTGGACACCATGCCCACCTTCGACGGGGTCGATCTGGTGCCAGTGGAGGATCCTGAGGGTCAGGCAGCGACGGTGACGGTGAACCTGTCCTCTGGTGACTCCAGCGGGGGAGAGGAGGAAGATGACGACGAGGACGAGGAGCGTGACTCAGACGCGACCTTCGAGGGGACAGGGGAGACTTCCCCCTGGCGCGGGTCCAGCGCCCTCCACTCCATGCCTAATGACGATGAGGCCGGCGCCCCGCGAGGAGCGGAGGACGCGCCCCTGATCCCGAGGAAGGACATGTCTGGGTTGATCTCCCAAGGGTCTACACTAGCCCTCGCATCAGCCGAAGTCAGCCCCAGCCCATTAGGTGCGCCTTCCTCTGTAGCTGGGCCTCCCGAGGCTGAGCCCCGCAAAAGGCTATCGGGCTTCAAGCTTGGCCGGAGTCCATGGGATCCGGCGGCAGTCAACCAGTAAGTACTTGAACTTTGCCTTGCTCTTGTCTTTTCGCCGTCGAGGCCTGACATCTTCCATTGGGTAGGCTACTACCTGCGGCGAAGAGGCTGAAGGGAGACACGGCGACCCCGCCTGGAACGGGCTCGTCAGCCATGGTCGCGTCTTCATTCGCGGGGAAGGGAGGCAACGGGGCCCGAACGTCCCCTGCCCGATCATCCTCGCGAGGCCAGCAGGGACGCTCCAGCGAGGAGTCAGCCCCCGTGGCCCAGTTGACTCTGGAGGTGCCCATGCTTGATGTTGTCGCCGAGGTTACCAGGGCTCAGGACGTCCCTGCCTCCCAAGTCGTGATCATGTTGCCGTCTTCTCCTCCTACTCCGCTGGCTCCCATCTTCTCTGCCTCTTCCGTCGCCTTGGACCGTGCCGCCGACGAGCTGAGTCGGCTGCGGGAGGATCTACGGAGCGCGGACCCCCGCCTGGTGGCCGGGTGCCTAGAGTTGGTCTCCGGCTGGGTTCGCTCTGACGCCTCCGTCCGAGCGGCGCTGCACTAGGCTGTGATGACTTCCGAGGAGGGGAAGCAAGCCACATCCCAGGCCATGGCCGCTCGCGACGCAGCATTGAAGGATGCTTCAACCGTCAAGGGCCGCTGCAAGACGCTGGAGGGAGAGCTGCAAGGGTTGTGTGATAAGCTCGCCAAGGAGGTTCATGACTGCCAGGTGAAGGAGGAGGAGATGAAGGCTCGGGAGGATGTTGTCAAGGACCGCGACGCCGAACTCTCAGCCCACCGCGACCGGTTAAAGACGCTGGAGCAGGCGCTGAAGACGGAGAGGGTCGAACTGGATGCCGAGGCGAAGGTCTTGGCCAAGGACCGCGCGGCCTTCGCGTGCTATGAGGAGAGGGCCCGTATAGCGCTGAAAATGCATTATGACGGGGGCCTGGAAAAACCGCTGGCCGGAGCCAAGGAAGGCCCCGCTAAGCTGGTTCCCTTCCTTGTCGAGGCGCTTGAAGAAGCCATGATTGGCATCGGCCCCATGGCCTAAGTCGAGGCTCGCGTCCTTTCCTTCGTAGCACTGACGCGGATCCTCAGCCACGTCTACCTCCGCGACCCCGACGCCAACCTTGACGACCTGCTGGAGCCCGTGGATGCCAAGCGCTCCGCTGCTGCTGAAGAAGCCGTCAAGGGCCGGGCGGAGGCCTTGCTGTCGAAGTTCCGCGCCTTCAACACCGCGCCCAAGCGAGGCGCTGCCGGCTCCGCAGCTCCAGGGGGTAGGGCTGACAAGCGCGACTCCACCACGAGCTGTGGTGCGGCCCAGAGGTGATCTTCTTGCGGCCTTTCTCCTGCTTTTATTCCTGCAACATGCACCATGCCTCATGGAGGTGTTTAAATTTGTGTCTGGTATTGTGAGGACAATCTATGGTCTGTAATATTTGCTTCTGTATTTGCTAGATTTTGCGATTTCCTTCCTATTTTCTAGTGTTCTACGTCGGTAGGGCCCGGCCCCGCGCATACCTCAGCCGCCCTTAGCCCCGACCGGATCACCAGGACGGGACTAAGGGGTGAGGGGCTACATGGCAAGTTAGGCTCCTAAGTCGTGATGCTCGGGAGTCCCCCTTGACGCATAAACGGCAAATAGGGAGGGGGTGGAAGAGAGGATATGTCGTTCTATGTCGGCAGGGCCCGGGCCCGCGCATACCTCAACCGCCATTAGCCTTTCGGAACTAAGGAGTGAGGGGCTATGTGACCAGTTAGGCTCCTGAGTCGCGATGCTCAGGAGTCCCCCTTGACGCTCAAACGGGTCTTCATACCTTGGCTCCGCTCGGGGAGGGGCGTGCGACGGCCAGGTCCGAGGGACCTGGCTGGGTGGCGTGTGCTCGGGCGTGGCCCGGGCGCAGCCCCCGTGCCGAGCCCCCTTGTGTGGCGCTCCCGAGGGGAGGCTTTGTGATGAGGCCAGACACTAAGCTCTGGGCTCCCTGAGGTTGATACAGCCGTGGGATGCCCTCAATTTTTTATCACCAGCGCGGAGCATAGCGCTTCTGTATGTGTACGGGCATAGCCGCTCCTCGGCAGTGTCGTCAGCCAGCGCGGAGCATGGTTCTTCCACTGGTACGGGGAGGGGGGCTCCCCTCCGAGAAGAGCCCCCGGGGCGTGTACAGCTCCGCCCTGACACGTGGCCGGCACGGTAGGGCTATGAGAGGTGTATCTGGGCACCCGTGAGCCGGGGACTCACGGGGCCCTACCTTGAGGTGGGTTGCGCCTGGCTCTAGGCCTTTGTCGGTGGTTCCTGCAGGGCGGTTAAAATGCAAATGCTCTACGTCCTCAGGTCCCGGCCCTCGAGCGAGCTCAGCCGCCGCTGGTATGCCAGGTCGCGATGCCGTGGACAAGGCCAGGGGGTGAGGGCTGGAGAGCCAGTAAGAGCTCCTGAGTCGCGATGCCCAGGCGCCCCCCTTTCAACGCGCAAGTGCTTTGCATAAGAGAGGAGAGGTCCATGCTAGGCAGCGGACGATAATCTTAGGCAGGTTAAGCATGAAGAAGCAAATCAACTTGCATAGATGCAGAGAAAGGCAAACGCCACTGGGTCAGGCCCGAGCGGCTTGGGGATGATGCAGCCCGAGGGGCGCCCCCAACAAGGTAAGATGAAGACATAAGCAAAATGGATACATGCCGCAGGGACAGACCCACGCGACCTGGGAATGATGCAGCCCTGAGGGCGCTCCCAGCTGAAATGAAACTTGAAAGAAGTCACCTGATACCATTGTAGAGCGAGTGTCGGAGTAGCTGATGGTGCGCGGTGAAGAAGCCAATCCTCATGAGCCCGAGGAGCTCCGAGCCTCGGGAGGCTTGGGAGGTCCGGGCGGCTCGGCGAGGTCCATCTCCATTTCCTCCAGGAGCGCGCGATGCTTGGCCACCTGAGCTTCTAGAATGCTCCTCATCAGGCGCTGGTGGGCTGCAGCTGCATTGGGCAGACCGAAGGGCATGCGAACGTAGCTATGCGGTGGGCCCGTGCAACGCCTCACGCGCGAAGACCAGAAGCGCTCCCGAGACGCGACTCGATTGAGCCCTGGGTAGTCGATGCAGACGTGTAGCCCGCCATCCTCGCCTGGATGGGGAGCTACATCAAGCAGGCGGCGGTTGCCGCGCATGACCCTTGATTCCTTCAACTCCTTAGCGACCTTGGTGATGAACTCCTGAGGGTTGGGCCCTCCTTGCCTCACGCCTTCCTGAGGGAAGCATGCCGCGAAGCACGCCTCCAAGTGGTGCCCGAGTGTCTCCCTCGTGACCTTGGCAAATCCAATGGCTCCCCAAGAGAGAGCCCCCGAGCCTTGCCTGAGGAGGGCGCCGGGCACGCCTCCCTATGCAATGGAGGGTGGCGCCCCTTGGATGGGCACATGTCCGGATGTGGCGCCTCCGGAGGTGCCTGCCTCCTGAGGCCTTGGGCCAGGTGACGTCTTCTTCTTCTTGGGAGCTGCTTCAGGTAGGTTTCCACTTTTGCTGTCTGGGTCCTCGATTGACGCGGCTTGGAAGGCGCGCTCGAGAGAGTACACCGCATCCTTCTCTTCACAAGTGACCGTGATGACTCCGCCACTTCCTGGCATCTTGAGGACATTGTAACCATGGTGAGTCACTGCCATGAACTTGGCCAGGGCTGGATACCCGAGGATGGCATTGTATGGTAGGCGAATGTGGGCGACCTCGAAGTCAATGAGCTCGGTACGGTAGTTCTTGCACTGTCCAAAGGTGACAGGGAGGCGGACCTGCCCTATCAGGACAGTGGAACCATCAGTGACTCCTAAGAAAGGCTTGGTTGGTTGAAGCTGACCATATGGCACTTGAAGATTGTTGAACGTCTCGATGGACAGGACATTGAGCCCTGCTCCGCCGTTGAGGAGGGTCCTGGTAACTTGCACACAGCTGATGACTGGGGAGCAGAGCATCGGGAGGACACCGGCCGTTGCCGCGCACTTGAGCTGATCTGCTGAGCTGAACGTGAAGGCGCATGCAGACCACCTGAGAGGGCGCGTGGCCTCAAGCTTAGGAAGGACTGCATTCACCTCCCGAGCAAACTGCTTGAAGATGCACTGAGAGGCTGGGGCCTGAGCGCCGCCCAAGATGCAAGCGATTGCACGCGGCTCTAGGAAGCCCCCAGCCCCCTCGTCTTGATGATGGTCGTCATTCCTTCTTGGTGGTTGTGGCAGAGGAGGAAGCCCTGCATTACCTTGCGGGTGATCCTCATGAGGCTGATCCCTCCAAGCCCCCTCGCAAGGCTGGCCCTGCCAACGGTCCTCGCGAGGCCGGTCACGCCACCCTTGGTAAGGGCCATGGTCGTCCGATCGTCCTCCACCTCTTGCTCCGCCTCGGTCGTAGCCCCGATCGTTGCGCTCGGGGCGTCGACCGACATGGCCTTCTCGCACGGCCCTGAGCTCTTGGCATTCGTTGGTGTTGTGGGTATGGAGATCATGGTACACACAGTACCGGCTGCCCTTGGATGACTCTGGCTGGTCCCTGCCGCGCTTCATGTTCGGCTCTGCTGCGAGCACAGCTGCTCCCTTGCGCTTCGCATCCTTGGCCTTGGCTTTCTTCTCTTCTGGATATGCCGCCGGGAGCTCGAGAAGGGAGAGGCGTCCCTCCTTAGCACTTGCGCACTTGGTTGCCATGTTGAACAGCTCCAGAGACGTACACAGATCCTCGTGGATCGCCAGCGCCTCCTTCATCTTGATGTCGCGGACGCCATCAGAGAATGCCGAGATGATGGCCTCCTCGGTTACCCTGGGAATCTTGAGGCAAGTGTTGTTGAAGCGCTGGATGTAATTCTGCAAGGTCTCGTCGGGCTGTTGCATGATGCGGCGCAGGTCACCCACGGTCGGCGGACGGTCGCGAGTGCCCTGGAAGTTGGCGATGAAGCGAGTGCGCATCTCGTCCCAGGAGGAGATCGTGCCACGAGGCAGGTTCAGGAGCCAGGTGCGGGCGCCGTCCTTGAGTGCCATGGGAAACCAGTTTGCCATGACCTTTTCGTCCCCGTTGGCGGCTTCGATGCCCAGCTCGTAGAGCTGTAGGAACTCGGCAGGATCGGTAGTGCCGTTGTAGCGAGGAGGCAAGTCAGGTTTGAACTTGCCCGGTCAAGCGACACTGTGTAGCTCGGTGGTGAAGGCGCGGCAGCCTGCGGTGGCTACCGGAGCTCTCTGTTGGTGCGGGGCTTGCTCCTGGGGATTCCCGTGCGCCGCTGCTTGGAGCAGCGTGGGGTCTTGACGTGCTGGCGCAGGGATCACTACAAAAAAAATACACTTCCGTGATGATACGTGTTTGTCACAGTAGGTCGCGTTTTTTGTCATGCATGTACATCCATGACAAATTTATGACAGAATCAAGATAGTCATACCTGTGCTGTCGTAGAAGTGTTCCATGACATTACAAAATTATCATCACGGAAGTGTCCACTTCCATGACGATAAATCACGTGTCACAGAAGTGCTTTCGTCAAGGGTGACCGACATGTGGCATCCACCGTAACAGAACGCCGTTAAGCTATCGGATCGGGTTTTGGATCTGATAACCCGTTAACAGCCCCGACCAATGGGGATTTTCCACGTGTAAAATCATCATTGGCTGGAGGAAACACGTGTCGGCTCATCATTGGGACAGCTGTCATCCACTCATTGCACAAAAGGCGCCTATGATACGTCGACACATGGTATGGCCCAACAGTGGCCCATTCCTGTGAAAAGGCCGGCCCGTTTGACTTGGTCAAAAGGTGGCGGGCCGGCCCATGGAAAGCCTGTTAATGGCATGTTCGCGTATAGCCCATTTACAGCCCGCTAACCGAAGGCCCATTACGCCCTATCCGAATTAGGCCCAGTAGTGTCATCTGGGCCATCCAATATGATTCCAGCCCGTTTTCACTTCTGGCCCAAGTATGGCCCATGACGTCTTTCGGCCTATATGAGGCCCTTTATAACTATTGCCCCATTAACGGCCCGTGTTGAAACTGGCCCGTAATGAACAGTGTATCACTTTACACCCATAAACGGCCCGTGGTGAAACTGGCCCGTAATGAACAGTATATCACTTTATACCCATTAATGGCTCGTTATTTGGGCCGTTTCCAGCCCAAGTTATCTTTCGGCCTTCTGAGGGCCCATTTATTATTGGGCTCATTTGCAGCATTCGGTTACTTATGGCCCGTTACTGTCATTTTCTGGTTGTGGGCCAAATTCAGCCCATCATTACAGTCGGCCCGTTTGTGGACCATTAATCTATTGGGCCATTTTCATAGCATCACCAAATACGGCCTATTAACGGCCCGTTATGGTCAGCCCATAAAACGTACGATTTCCATTAAAGGCCCGTCTACAGCCCATTAAAGGCCCGTACAATACCCATGAATGAGTCGGCCCTTACAAGGCCCATGGATCCTACGAGACGTAGAAGGCCCATGGATCCTACGAGACGTAGAAGGCCCATGGATCCTACGAGACGTAGAAGGCCCATGGATTCGATGGCCCTTTGAAGACCCATGGAGCCGACGGCCCAATGAAGGCCCATGGGTCCGATGGCCCATTGAAGGCACATGGGTCCGACGGCCGATTGAAGGCCCATGGATCTGACGGCCCGTACATGACCCATGGGATCGTACGGCCCGTACATGACCCATGGGATCGTACGGCCTATGAAGGGCCATGGTCGGGCGAGTTGGCCCCTGTTTGAATGATATAGCATATTCAAAGAATTATCCTACTCAATACTATCACCTCTAAAAAGCATACACTATACAACAAAGATATCAAGGCATAGAAAGGTAGAATAATCCTACACTATACAATAAAGAAATTAGAGCCGATTATACCCACTGGGCATTATGGTTCGGCACAGGTGTTAATAAAGCATACACAAACAGCAAATTACATACACTGGGCAAATACAGCTCATACATCATGGACGCCATCAACTTAACTCCATTTGAACTATAATCGATTGGCAAGATTCAGGTAGCACAAATTTCGGTCTGCAAAATCTCCAATTCCTTCATGGTTACCTCAGTGTCTTGTTTCATTTTTTTGACTCCTGCATCTAATACCTGCATGTCTAGTCTCAACTTGTTGATTAAATGTTGACAATCATGTACACGTTGTCTTGCCACCTCTAGTTGATGCTCGAGAACATCAGCACATTCCAATTCCAATCCATAATCATTCGGTAATGGCCATGCCGCACTGCTCGCAGATCTTTGTGTTGATGTCACTTCATCCTGAAATGTTCTTGTAAGTACACATGACTAGGGCAAAAATATAGTTACAACAGTGAAGCGAGCAAGACACTATTTTGTACTACATAGAAAAACAGGACTAACAATTATGTTACACATCATGAACCCTAAGCAGGTGATATTTCAAAAATTATAAGAAAGATAGTCTGTGCAGCATACATACAGAAACCCCTCTTAGTTCACCAGAGGAGCATGATGTTGGGTCCCAATCGAAAACAAAGACAAGTTACAAATTTAGACAACACGTTGCGTATAAGCAAGCAGTTGGCCATTCTGTATCTCAATTAAAGTCTTAGGGAGCATAATGAACGGCAGAGGGTTTCATACAAACATACTACAGCAGGCAAAACTATGCAATCATTAGCATAGTATAAACTAGATTGTGAGCCTCATGCAACAATAGTTGGTTAATAGACTTCAAAGCTTCAGGCACACTTCGGCAGATTAATTAAATGGTAAAGGCCTTTAATTATGTCAACTAATAGTTATACAAGTACCGAACATTAGGCATGATTATTTGGGCATCTCATTAACTGAGGACAAATAAAGCAATTGAAAAGAGCAAATTAACTATGCCTGAAACAAACAAGGAATTGAATTGTTGAGTTGCATACAGTGACTTACCTTAGCAGGTTGAAGAGGCTCAGCGCAGCTCCTACTTTTCTTGCAAGGCTCCTTCCTAACATCTTGTACTTGGAAATCCTCAATCTGATCTTCATTGCACCCCCTCTGCAAGGTGACACAAACTAGTTACTCGTCTCCTTGGAAGATAAATATGCATACTTTCCAGTCTGTGAACACAAAAGGATGAGATTATAACAAAACAACACCACATAATGAAACATGCCGCATCTCTTGCACTTGCACACAATGAAATGAGCATTAGTATGTATGCACTATGTAAAAACTAGGCATACCTTCAAAATGGATCTCCAGGTACTCTTGGAGATCCTACTGTAGTGTACAACCAAACCTTTATGTCACCTATGAGTTAGACAAGGCCCCACTACAGCAGCCCTTAGTGTTTAAATTGTTGACAAGCTATGTTAGAGTGTTAGGTCAAGAACAGCAAGTAATCAAAGCAAACAGTCCTAGTATGGCTGGCTGATTCAAACAAGCAATTGAATAGATGTGTGAGCAAATCTTACATATCAAGAAAAGAAGCAAAGAAGGAGGCTTAAAGACCATCACTTGACTGACCAGATTTAAGGGGCATTTAAACATCATGTGCAATGTATGAACTAACATAAACATTGCATATTCCAAATTCTACAATGGAATGCACATGTATTAGGTTATGCCATGTATGATGATGCCTAAATGTACAGATAGCGGGTAGGAGTGATTCATCATTGCACGCACAATTGAATTGCAGGTTAAGGGCCAGTTCGATTCCGCCTTTTCAGGGCATATTGTCAAAATAAGCCATAAAAGATGTAAAGAAGTCATTTTTGAGTTATGGGTTTGGGCTTAACTAATTTTGCTTTGGAGGGGGGTGTTTCGGGTAGAACCTCACTAAACATTGAAGGGAAGGGGAATAGTGAAATGACTCTGTTGTCTGCCTATATTACACTCAAAATGCAACTGTTGACGCCCGTGTCACACCTGACCCTCAAGTAAAAACAAACATGCAAGCATTCATTGCCTGCCCACTTGCATCTACTCTCCCCTTTCCCTCTACCTCGATCCCCTGCTTGCAGCACTAGGGTTCCTCCAGCGAGCCATCGCCACTGGTCCCATCTGGCCTGGTCCTCGATGATGCTATGTCTAGCTAGGCTACATGGCCGGCGGGTAGGGGCAAATCTCCCTGGCTGCTCCTCCCTCTGGCACCGCCCCTCATTCTCATGGTCTCCATTAGCTCCTCCCCTGTGGTTTGTCCAATGCACTACTCCGACGGGCACTGCACAACTATGGCTGATGCCACACTGCAGCAGAAGGCACCTTATTCCCCCTCCCCTCCTCCCAGGCCATGGCCTTGAGGTGCTGTTGAAGGATGAGCTCATCCAACAAGGTGAGGATCTCCTCTGATATTTTGCTAAATTTTCATTCTGATCCACTATACGATGAATTGCTATGAGCTGCTTCTGCTGCTGCTATATGATGCATTGCTATGAGCTGCTCCTGCTATTTCTATATGATGAATTGCTATGAGTTGCTGCTGCTGTATGATGAGTTGCTATGAGCTGCTGCTGCTACGATATGATGAATTGCTATGAGCTGCTGCTGCTGCTATATGATGAGTTGCTATAAGCTGCTCCTGCTGCTGCTATATGATGAATTGCTATGAGCTGCTCCTGCTGCTATATGATGAATTGCTATGAGCTGCTCCTGCTGCTGTTATATGATGAATTGCTATGAGCTGCTGCTGGTATATGATGAATTGCAGACTATTGCTGCTGTATGATGAGTTGCTATGAGCTGCTGCTGCTGCTATATGATGCTTTCAGGTGGTGCTGCTATATGATAATAACCAGCGACTTGGACCATCGAATTTCAATAGATAATTGTTCTTCATTTAAATGTGGGTCATGCGTTCTTCGTTTAAATTAGGCAATGGGGTCTCTATGGAAAACATTGACCAAACTAGATTGTGCGAAGTAGATGGTATCTTTGTATTTGCATTTTGAGCAAATAGTGATGGTCTGTTTTCCCATCATATTAATTACTGCACTGGGTTCAATTTGTGATGTTTGCAAGTCAAATTAATTTCCATATGGGCAACAAAATGAAAAAAATATAATGCAATCTTGACTTTCCACTGATCATACCAAAGATAAGCTGAAAACGCAATGAAAAGAACTGGTTGGCTTATTACATGGAGCTTATATTCACAGGTGCTTATTTTCTTAGGATAACTCATAATAACTGTCACTAAGAAACTTGGCTAATTGAACTGGCATACAAATTACTGCAATGGAGGAGTGACGTACCATAGCACACTATATAGGCTCACCGCTGCCTCTCCTTTTTTGCGATGTTCCATGAAATTGCCACATACATGTTGTACTTTTTCATTGTGTAACCCTATCTGCAAGTTGGCACGGCTAATTTCAGACATCTCTACATGATACTACATTGCATATCCCTTGCACATATTTAAACCACCTATTAACGATTGTGTGCGTACCATAAACTAGCCATGACTTTGTATGCTGGACTAGCAGGCACTCTAAGGGAGCCTAATGTAGTGCACTGGAATTCCTACATGCCACCTACGATTTTGTGTAATGTGCTGCCCCTGTTCCTAAATATATGTCTTTGTAGAGATTCCAGTATGGACCACATACAGATGTATATAGATGCATTTTCGAGTGTAGATTCACTCATTTTGCTCCTTATGTAGCCTATAGTGGAATCTCTAGAAAGACTTATATTTAGGAACGGAGGTACGAGGTAGTATCATGTATGACATCTACATATCTAATTTAGCAGCCAGTAATAGAAATCATTGTCTGCACAAAGGGATTATTGGTCGAAAATCCTAGCAAAGCACGCTGGCAGGCACAGAACAATACAAGAGAGAGAGAGATGAGCTTACAAGATCATAGCAATGCCTCAGTCCAGGATCTTGGTTGGCCAAGCTGTTAGATCCAGAAGAAACATCATCCTTGTAGTTTTTGCCAGGTGCATAACAGGTAACAGCGACCGGTTAGTATATTTGAAGTACATCGGGCAGGTGATGCTGGACGGGTTTAAAGGTGACAAGTACCTAGGCCGTGGCGGGTGCTTGGCATCTCTCCAAACGGTGGGAATCAGGTTAGAAACGTCAAGGGTGATGATGCTGCGCTGGCTGACGGGGTCCAGTAAGGAGATCTAGAACCGTCGAGTAGGGTGTTTGTGGAGCGGCTCCGGTAGGGTGGACTACGGTGTGGGCGAAGCAGATCTGTGGCCGTGGACTAGGGCGTAGGTGAAGTTGCTCTAGTGGTTGGGTTAAGGATGGTGTCAACGACGTGGATCTACGGCTGTGGACGGCGCGTCAGAAGCTGCTCCGGTGGTTGGGTTAAGGATGGTGTCGACGACGCGAATCTGCGGCCATGGACGGGGCGTCAGAACCTGCTCTGGTGGTTGGGTTAAGGGTGGTGTCGATGATGCGGATCTGCGGCCGTGGACGTGGCGTCAGAAGCTGCTCCGGTAGGTTGGATGAGGGTGCGAGGAAGCGGATCTGAGGCCGTGGACTTGTGAGTTGGCAAAGCTGCCCCGTTAGGGTTGAGAATGGTGTTGGCGAAGCTACTCCGGTAGGGTTGATGATGGTGTCGGCAAAGCGGCTCCGGTACGGTTGAGCAAGGTGTCGACGAAGCGGCTCCGGTAGGGTTGAGGAAGGTGTCGGCGAAGAGGATCAGGGGCCATCAATGGGGGCGTTGGTGGGGTGGCTCCGAGGGGTGTGGACGAAGCGTCTCCGGTGGGGAGTACGAATGAGCCGCTGCAGATGCGCGGCGGTTGACGAGAGTACCGGCGAAGCAGATCCGGCACCGTGGACAAGGCCGACACTGAATGGGCTGTGGTACAGTGCTGGATGAGCAGTCTACTTGTTTCTAGGGGAGGTGGGAGGGGTAGATGCGGCCGCAGAAGCAGATCCGGCGAGGTGGACGCCGCTGGCAGTGAATGGGCTATGGTACGCCGGTGGATGAGCAGTCTAGGGTTTCGAGAGGGGAGGGGAGAAAGGGCGATGAAGTACGGACGGCGTGATGTAAGATGCTCCTGTGTTGTGGAGTTAGTCGTTTTTGCGGGAGGGGGAGAGGAAATGGGGGTGCCGTGTAGTGGGGGGAACCAGAAGTTACCAAAGCAGCCCCGACCTATCATGTAGATGAGGGCGGTATTGTAATTGTTGGTCTCCGTGCACCAAGGACAAAAGGGGGATTTCGCATGCTAAAGACTAAGGTGGCGGAAATTTTAGAAGGAGGCGGGAGATTTTGCCGCCCGTGGGATCGTTCGTATTCGGTTTCAACTAATTTTGGACCGTGCTAGCGGGAAGGTCATGCTAGACTGTGTACACGGGGCACGCGTCAACAGTTAATAACTGGTGTGAAGTCCACACCAGAAAAAAAATAACTCGGGATGATGCGCCGATAACTTGGACGTTCACACGGGCGCGGCCAATCGTACGGGTGTAGTGGCGCGTTCGCAAAAAAAGGGATCAAACGCTCAGCCTATGTATTTCTCGTGTAAATAGATAATTTAGTGCCATTGCTTATTTACTTTAAACATAATGCATTGACGTGTTAGTGTAGAGGCGCACAAAAAGAAATGGATATTGTAGTCAGCTACTTAAAAGTGTTACCTCATATTATTACATAGCCTCCATTTCATAAATTGCTTACCCGTTGAATTCATATATGAATATTACATAAATTACTTCGAAATAGAAACTTAAATCATCCAAGACTAATGAATTTGAATGCAAGAGTAACAATGGTGCATGTACATGATAGCTACATTGGTTGTTTGAAGAAACATCACCGTAACATTGGCATGCACAACTGAAAAAGTTTATTTAAATAGAAAAAAAATGTGATATGTGAGTTTCCAATCTTTATAGCGTTGAATCGATATTGTACCTTTGGCCATGATACGAAGTAGATATTGACTTATGTTCAAGCGATGCACGTCCACGATCGCTAGATAGTGATACGTGAATGAATTGTGCAATCTCTCTCACGCGCATACATATCTCATTTCCATGTGGGCATCAAAATCACGAAGGCGCACTTCGTGTATTTCTCTCCCTCCGTCAGGGTTAAATTCGTCTTTCTACCCCATCCTACAAGTCACTCACACAGAAACACACACTCTCTCTATGTCTAACACGCCCACCCCTTTAATTCCGCCCACCCACAACCACTCATGTCTCAAAGTATAATAATGTATCTCACACATATGCTATCTACCTATCCCTTAATATAGCTAGATATGTGTCACACAAACTCCTTCTCCCTACTAGCAAGATGCCCATGCGTTGCACGGAACATCAATAGGCATTTGTATGAGAAGTTTATCTTGTGGGACAAAAGGATGAACGACGGAATGCCTTATTTGCAAATGCGGAGAGGGGTGTGGGTATCTTTTTGGAAAAATGACATAATTTCCTTCCTATCCGTCGGATATAAATCGGATGGCCTATATTGCAGGATGGCAGGAACACCATCATCACCAACTCTATTTTTTATAAGAGTAGAGATATGTGAATGTCACTGCCCCCCCCCCCCACACACACACCCACACTTCCCAACACCGAAGGAGTTGGGTGACACCTCGACCTTGATACTAATCTATCAACTGGCTTCTCTCTCAAACATACACACACACACACACACACTACCCGGCACCGAAGGAGTAGGGTGGCACATCGATCTTGATAATAATCTATCTACTCCTCTTTCAAACACACACACAAACACACACACACACACACACACAAACACACACACACTCGCTAGTTGTGCCTCTATGCCTACCGCGCACACTCTCGATACGCCTTTCTCCCCCCCAACAATGACAGCAGAAGGGTGACAACTCGATCTGATCATAATCTGTCAATTGGTTTCTCTCTCAAACATTGTGTCTCGGTGCCTCTCTCGGTAGCCCCCTCGATATGTAGACTTCTCACGCGCGCACAGCTGTAGTGACGATGACGCTGAACCCAGTGTGCCTTGTTTTTACCGGCCTCATGTGATAGTTTTCACCCTGTTTTCTGTTCATTAACAAGGCAACCTTTTCTTTGTTACTACTAGTGAATCTGAAATCATTCGGGCAGACATAAAATATATAACTTCAACCCAATTACCGCAACAACTGTTTTAAAAGAAATTAACTAGCTGCACGTGCGTTGCACGGAACATCAAGATGCATTTGTATGAGTAGTTTATCTTGTGAGAGAAAAGGCTAAATGAGGGAAGGCCTTATTTGCGAATGTGGAGAGACATGTGGGTATATTTTTGCAAAATTGCCATAGTTTCTTTCCTATCCGTTAAATATAAATACGACGGCCTATATTGCAGGATATCACGCACACCATCATCACCAACTCTGTTTTCTACACCCTCCGTCCGAAAATACTTGTCATAAAAATGGATAAAAAGAGATGTATCTAAAACTAAAATACGTCTAGATACATTTCCTTTTATCAATTTTGATGACAAGTATTTCCGGACGGAGGGAGTATTTGTCTTTTTAGAGATTTCAACAACTGACTATGACCGGACCTTACCAACATACTCAAAAAAGTAGTCCATAATTTTGATGTTGCCCTCTTTTCATGGCGGTGCAGTGCCATCTGGATACCTCATAAATAAATCAAGGACAAATCTGAACCCTTCCTGAAAAGACATACAGAGCAAAATGAGTGAATCTACACTCTAAAATATGTCTACATACACATCCTTATGTGGTAGTCCATTTGAAATCTGAAAAATACAAATATTTAGGAACGAATGGAGTATATATAAGAGTAGACATGGAGATATATCTCCAGCATGGTCTACAACAAAAATGTGCTGGGCTGGTTAGCGCCGGATGCTCGCAACGCGATGACATGAGTTTGAATTTTGTCTTTTAACTTTAGATTTTTATATTATATATTACTCTACTTATTTAATATATACTTCTTTCGCTACTGTACTGGCAGTGAAACCCACAGAGTACTTAGAATACAAGATTAAGGATGGACTTGTTTCTTTTTAACTTTCTGTACGAAGCTGTAGCCACCCTGCAAGTCACGTGTACATTGTACATGCAATTAACTTTTTATAGAGGGACAATCATACAGGCAATTAACTCAAATGGATTGGATGTCACTCTATCATTTCCAGCATAAAGAGCATCTCGAACGGCAGCTGGCAAATTTCCTCCCGCTTCCTTCCGCGGAGGACGACATCAAACACCACCGACATACATTTTTACAACTCTAACCAACCAGATGAAATTCGTGCAAACACGGACTGATTTCATATAAGCATGAAGGATTTCGTATAAAAAGCCAGATCTTCATATAAACATGATGGATTTCATTACATTTACATGAACTAAGAGGTGCCAATCCAGCTCTCTTGTATAATTAATACTCCCTTCGTTCGTAAATACTTGTCCTAGAAATGGATGTATCTAGACTTATTTTAGTTCTAAATGGCCACCCATGGATCCCTTTGTCTTCCTCATGTCCGTCAGACACTTGCGGGGTCAACGAAGGTCCTCGGAAGAGACGAAGCAGCAAACAAACCACCTGAATCCACGGTCGTCACCTCGGTGGTGGCCTTCATGGGTCCCAAGTGGCGGCAGCCTCCCGTGTTCTACTTCTCCTCGATGATGGCAGCGGACACGGAGAAGCTGGCCACCGACTCGTCACTCTCCATGCACCCGGCTTTTGTCTCTGCCTGCATGGCGCTGCCGCAGGCACGGGAGGTGCGCCCACAGACACGGGAGGCGCGGCCACCACAGACACTGGTGGCGCGGTACGATGCGACAGCGACGGCGCCCGTACCGACGTGCTCGCCGCCATGCCTGCATGGAGCAACTCGCCACTCCTCATCAAGCTGAACTGGAGCGGCGAGTTGCTGAACCACGCGCCTGCTTGGGGTGGCAACTGGCTCCGTCGGGGCAAGCGAGGTTGGTGAAGCACCGAGCGGCCTCGCCCGTATCCGGTGGGCTCGGCGGGCCACCCAGCCAGGTAATATGCCAGAGAACGGCTCATCGGAAGCCATCGGAAGAGTGGAGAAAATGGTGAAGGAGGAGATGGGGGAGTGGCAGAGGGGTGCGATTCTTGCCCACTGTCTGTCTGGCCTCGTGTAAATAGAGGGCGGATGGTAGGAGCTTGGCTGGCATATGGCCTCGTTTAAACTGATGGCGGACGGGAGGAGCTCGGCCGGTGTTGCGTTTAATTCCGGCCCGCTCATGAATAGACGTTTGGCCGGAGTAGGATTCTCGGTTTTCATGCGGGTTTAATGGAGGGGTTTAATGGAGGCGTTGGGTGTGCAGCGGGCGGCGCAGTACTATTCGATTTGACAGCAGTAATGAGTCGTCAAATCACAAAGGCCCTCGCCTCTCGTGAAACCAACCGAGCTAGACTACCCCGCCCTCTAGCCTTTTAAAAAATGTATACTTTTGTATAGCAGTAGTATCGATGGATTGCGCCATGGAGCAAAACTTCAAATTAATAAAAAGGTGGTACATATAGAGAGCGCTCGTCGCCAAATTATGCATATAGTACTATTAAAAAGGCTAGTCACAATAATGGCGTCCAGCACTACCCACCCCTCAAATAAAACTAAGCATCCTGGAATTCTTTGACAAAACTAAGCACCCTGAAATTCTTTGACAACTAAACTGCTGGCTATATGATGTTGGCCATATATATTGTACATATATAATGTGAAGAAACGAGTGGTAGTACTATACCAACTAAAATATGAAATGTAAGAAATACTAGTATGTACGTACTGAAGAGTTAAAGTAACGAGAAGAAACATAACATAGTTCTGCTGGGGGCTCAGCACAACACACCCCTCAAATTAAATTAAGCACACCTGAAATTAAACTTTGCAACTATTTCGGAGACACTGCATTAGAACCACCATGAGCAACGACACTGCCACCTTACTCGGAGTCCTCGTCCACGTCCTCGACTTCGTCCTTGTCCCTCTTCCTCTTGGCCGATACTTCTTTGCTTGAACCGCACACTTGGCTCTTGCTCTTCATCCAACCCTTGTAGATATTGAAACAAAGGTAGCCATCCATTGCAGCATAGTGGATGTGGTCTATATCTAGTACATTTCACTGCCATGCATAACAATGAAACGTGTATGGAGGTTTCTCCAGTTTACCGTACGAAGGATGAACCATGGCTCCTGCTAGGGTCAGCATTGAAGGCTGACGAGAGGACACCAGCCGATTCTTCTGGAGGTCGAAGGTGTTGCCTACAACGAGGCCTATCCAACCCAGTACTTCTTTGTCGTTACCAAAGTCTACAGTAACGAATTTGACTAGGTTGCTCTCGAGGAAGTCCTTAAAATCCAGGCATTCAACGTCGGCATGGCATATGTGGTAGACCAAGCATAAGTCATGCACGCAAACCTGGATCACGGCGAGCTTCTTCCTCTCTTCGTCCTTTAGATCCTTCTCTCGTCCCAGGACTATGGTGTACTCAACATCTAGCCCAGCGACCCGCTCATCATCTGAGTCTTCGAACATGCGTCTTAGGCGAGAAAGGCATCCTTTCACCGTCGCGGAAGAACGGGTGTAGATGACGTCGAACTCATCGCCGGTGATGGTTCTAACCTTGTACTCACCGCCGATCGTGGAGATTTGGGATGCCATGGATTTGGGAGGAGGGTTAGGATTAGTGGAACTACCGTAATGTGAATGGACGGGATGACTTGGAGCGAACCGTCGTAGTATTGAAGGACGTGTAGGGACGAGTATGAGCGAACTGCCAGCGTGCGAACGGCAGGGTAGTGGCTTTCCATTCTCCCATGATACGGGCTTCCGAGAGCCCTTGGATCTGAGATCGAACGGTTGCATGGCGTGATTCTAGACCTATGGGTGAATATCCTATCCTGGAGGGTTATTCTACAAATTTTTAGCAATTTAGCATGCGACCGTTTGATCTCAGATCCAAGGGCTGCCAGCAGCCCGTATCATGGTCGCGCCTACCACGACTGTCGCATCGCTCGCGTGGTCGCGCCCTTGGAGATTTAACACGGTGCGTTATGCTATCTGATGTTGGCATGTCATACATAGTCATCACTTGATCACTCATACTACAACAAGGTTAGCTATAAGGTTGGCTATAAGTGTATTTTTTTTACTCCTCTCTATCTCTTTCTTCGTACTCCCTCTGTCCCATAATATAAGAATGTTTTTGACACTAGGACACAGGGAGTACTAATATTTATTGCATTTGCCAAGGAGTGACCTCTTCCAATGAAATGGTGTTGCTAAGTTTGCTTCATTTAATTAGCTATAGACTCAAAATTGTCTTTTCACCTAGGTACACGCGCTTAGCACCGTTTCTTCCTTGGGTCACCAAACTAGTCTCTCTCTTCTTGATTAACTTGCCACATTAGACTTTATGCCTATGTGGCAAGCTTAGCACCTGTAGGAGCAAGTAAGGCTGCTTGTAATGGGAGTAGTATCATGCATGCCAACTATGCAATCTTGATGAGGTGACGTCGAATTAAATGAAGAAAAGAGAGAGTTGAGTATCATAATATGATACTTACTGTAGTATCATATTAAATGATGTGCTACTATGTGTCATGCATGACAATAAATAAACTATCCTATGATACCAACACATGATACTATGCATTACGAATGTATTATCATACAAAAGTATCATATGCATGATACTAGTATATGATACTCTCCATTACGACCAACCTAAGTACAATAGTGCGCTTTACATGACATTTTTGCATATGTGGAGGAAAGAGAGGCAAGGAAAAAGTGGAGAAGTGGGCTCTCATGCAAGAGCCAGCCTCTACTACATGGTGGAGCATTGGGAGAGGCACATGTATGGAGGTGGTCAGGAATCGGGAGACTCGCGCCGGTCGTAGCGCTGCAGTTAAAATGATAATGACAAGTCAAATCATGGGGCCCCACCTGTCCAGCAGTAACTCGATGTCAAATCACACAGCCCTACGTTTGCAGCAGCCTACTCCCTCGTCTTGTCGCGTCTCTGTCGAACCGACTAGGCGGAACTGCCCCGCCTCCTACCACGCAGGAAAAGCCCGCGCAGTATACTCCCTCCGTCTAGGTGACCAAGGTGGAGAGGAAAATGAGAGAACTTAATGTTTAGGGAGTATTTGCTAAGGCTGGTTGTAATGGTACTAGCCTTAGCAATTTTGATGAGGTGTCATATAATTAAATGAAGAAAGAGAGAGAGTTGAGTACTATGTGTCATACATGGCAATAAATAAAGTACTACATGATACTAATATATGATACATGGCGTAGAAGTACTAAGTATTATTAATACAGTTTTGCTAGAACTCATCTAGATGAGATATAATTTGGTCTCATTCATCTTTTATAGCCATTGGATGTGATGCTATAAGATGCGTGTGTGCTGACGTGGGTTGTATTTGTTCTTGTGCAACGAACTGACCACTGCATGTCATGTTTGATAGTCTCAAGTCATTAAAAGCATACAAGCCCCACATCTCTTATTGGTTGATTCCTCTATTTATGTCAAAAAATAAGAAACAACGTGAGAGTTAATGCACCACGCCTATGTGTTTACTATTTGGTTTTCGTAAGATGACTTAATACTCACCTAGACGGGGGGAGTATTCGATTTGACAGCGGGTGGCGCAGTTCCCGATACAGCTTTAATGAAGACGAGGGAGGGAGTAGCGATTCCCGATATGTTGAACGGCCAATGCATCCTCCTTCTATTAATGCATGAGGGAAGTAATTGGAGGAGGTCCGGGAAAAGAGGTTGCACGATGTGAATGCAACGCAGTTTGCCCTCATTGCCCTCATATAAAGGCGCACCTCCATTCCAATGCATCTACCACATCGTACGCACCTAAGCATTTGCCTAGGCACCTACACTAAGCGCAAAAGAGCTCACTCCAGACCCATGGCGGCTATGCGCGTGAGCGGCCAGCGGCTGCGCCAGATGGTCCACGACGCCGGCCTGCGGCATGGCACCGAGGATCGTCTCCAGACGGTGTTGGAGACCGGCTGGTAGATGGCCGCCGTCGACGCCAACTACGACTCTCAGTTGGACCAGATGATCGTTGCCACCAGCAACAAGTTCACTGTCCTCAAGAAGCTCGCGGACGACATCGCCGTACTCCTCCAGCCCGCGCGCCTGGGCTCCTCATTGCCTGCCACCCTAATCGGCCTCCATGGCCGGAACCTCTTTCAAGCAATGGTGGCCCTGCGACTGCCCGCCGACGCCATGAAGAATGTCCACCTGGAGGTCGCGCTCGCCGCGAGGCGCGTCGCCCTGCAAGAATTCATCGACCTACACATCCACGTGTATGAGCAAATCGTGTACATAGGTATCTACAAGGCCAGTGAGGACGCTACGACGTTGGCCTTCCTCAATCGGCTGGAAGCCTTGGATGCCTTTACTGAGAAGCACCTCGACCTCGCCACAAAAGCCGACGCTTCTTAGCCGCCGGTCGGTGGCCCGGCGCACTAAGTTGAGGAGGAGTAGGTCATACGTTCATGGATCCATCTTTCTTCTTGCCTTCTATAACCACCACTGCGATCGCATCATTGTGGCCTTAATTCTTATTGTGCTGTTGCATTCTCGTTCCAGTCAATACCGACATGTGCGATCCCTTTGCTTAATTATATGCATCACTGTAAATGGTACTCCATCCGTCAATTTATAAGTTGTGATTACCTTTTCCATCAAATTCGTGCAACGCGTGGGCATCTTGCTAGAAACACTAGAATATGTCTATATAATCCGTATGTGTAGTCCATTTGAAATCTCAAAAAAGACAAATATTTAGGTATGGAGGGAGTAATATATTAGGAGTATATCAAAACAATAGTGATTTCTTTCAAGTTTGTGAACAAATACTACTATTCTACTACTTTGGATCCGTCGCAACGCACGGGCACATTGCTAGTAAAAGGAAAAGGCCTGCCGCGTTCGCGTCGCACCCCCACACGCCCGGGAATCGGGAGTACTCCACGGCCCGTCCGGCATGACACATAGCTTAGGGAAGGCATGTTGCCTAGCATTTTCACTTTCATGTGGGACCGCCGTTGAGCAATCCGACACCCCACCCACCGCCGGGTTGGAAAACAGAAACGAGGGGAAGATCTAGCTATAGCACGGAAGCCAAGAAATTTGGTGTCAGATGGGGCTCGTTGATAGAGTAGGAGCATTCCGTACTAGTACTACTCCTACTAGTACCAAGTTTGTACTCCTAAATATATTACTAGTACTACCACTATACAACTAGTAGGTACATGCACGACACAACATCGTAGGAACAAAAAACGGGAAGATCTTGTTTTGGGTGATTTATCTTTTTTTTCAATCAACGTAGTATGAATAATATGATGTGGGGGGCACCGATGAAGCTTATGTGGCTTGGTTGCATGGCTACGAAAGGTTAGAGAAAAATAAATAGATAATGTGTTTAGAGTGCACTCCACTAAATAGATATACTTTGGATCCATTGCAACGGACCGGCACATCTATGTCTATACCCCCTATATAGTGTGTGAAAAAACTTTGAAAGTTGGTCGTTGGATGAAGCCAATCCGACGGTACAAAGATGGCAAATCCAAGCACTACTGGCCGTTGGATATCATCCACCAGATTCTGCCACATGTATAATCTAGAAGACTCCATGGTTGAACTTAGGGGTTGTTTGGATTGTGACTATCTTTGTCATATATTGCCACATGATTTTTGCCACACTCGCCTTAGTTGAGTTTCCCAAATTGTTAGCCACACTTTGGCTTGCCTAAGGGAATCTTGCCACACTTTTTATGTCTATGACATGTGGGGCTCACTGCTCATAAAAAAATCCTTGCCTTAGGTGTGGCTAGAACCAAACACCTACCTAACTTGGTCAAACTTGCCTAAGGTTAGGTGTGGCAAAGTGTGGCAAGGTGTGGCTAGGAACCAAACAGCCCCTTAATTCATGACTAACTTTTCCACAACTAAGCTTAGGCAAAGTTATTAGTTCTTCAAAATGAGAGCCACAAGTTGGCAAGCCTAAGGGAATCTTGCCACATTTTTTGTGTGTATGTCATGTGGGGCCTTAGTGTGGCTTGCCTAAGGTGTGGCTTGAACCAAACACTCACCTAAGTTAATCAAACTTGCCTAACCTTACATTCCACCAGATTTTGCCACATGTTAGAATCCAGAAAACTCCACATGTATAAACATAATGCACAAACCACCAGAATCTCATGCGTGCAATGCACGTGTACCTTACTAGTACTAGTTGGTAGTAGTAAGAAACAAATTCCAGTTTTGGCACGAGCTCGTACCGCAGGAGCACCACAAGGCCTGCCGCAGGAGTTACATTTCCCTCTCGGGGCTCACGGGACCGAACTTCAGTGGCTTAGTGCTCGGCCTATGAGTCAATGACATGCGGACCTTAAATGCGGCTGGCCCACCTGTCAGTGAAGGAAAGGCAGGGCAAGGCAGTGGTAGCCACGTCAGAGGATCCATGTCCACGTCGGGGGACGTCGTGCCGTGGGTTGGAGCGGCGTCGTGGGAATCGCGTGTGGGTGTGGCAGTGGTAGAAACAAGAAACGTGATGGTCGCCGTGGTTCAACTTCCATGGACAAGCTGTCATGTCTGCTGACACATGTATATCAAAACTAGAGTTTATATATTTCAAGCACGTGAACAAGTATTATTCTACTACTTTGGATCCATTGCAACGCACGGTCCAGCACATTGGTAGTAATAGTGTCCATCTCTATCTCTAGAGGCCTTCCCTCGTTCATCCTTTTCTCTCACAAGATAAACTACTCATACAAATTCATGTTGATGTTCCATGGAATGCACGAGGATGTTTCCTTGGGGGTCTCTCCAGCGCGGCGTGGCCGTATTTGCAAGTTGACGCCCCTTGAGATGCCGACGTTGAGGGGCACTCGGATTTCCTCTGATGAGCAAGTAAGATGAGTTTGATCATGTAGTAAATGCATTCTAAAGACTACTTCCGTGTCCATTTCCAAATTCTCCCCCTGCCCATTGTTTCACAGGTTAGGCTCGGTGCGAGTGGAGATTGGCTTGCATATGTACGGGAGGGTACCAACATCAATTTGCACAACATTTACAACAGTGACACCGTTCCCGTAGAACCTTTGTCCAGCATTAGGATCAGCCATGCAACGGGCCACCGCATGAATTGGTACGATGGAACCATGGTGAGATTGAATAAGATAGCACGAACCTTGCACATGGCGGTCAAAGGCGGACCATGCTGTCTGCGGCCGATTTGTTGTCGTACGAGTAGGAAGACGTTGTGCTCCTTTCTAACCGCATCTTCGCGGTGACAAACCAGGGGACTTATTTTGTATGGGACACATCCTACGATATACTCCCTCTCTCCCAGTTTATTTGTTTTGAATCTTTTCATTTTATAAGTTTCAAATTCAAATTTTGAGCTCCCCATCACATGTTGAGATTACAATGTCCATTAAATCGTTGCGTGCATGCATAGTAAAGAAACAAATCTCGAGTTTGGCACGAGTTCGTGCTGCGGGAGCACCACAAGCCCTGGCGCAGGAGTTACATTTCCCTCTCAGGGCCGTCGGGACCGAGCTTCAACGCCTTTGAGTCAATAACATGTGGACCCGATAGGTGACTAGTCCACATGTAATGCTCCCGAAGGCAGAGGGGCAGTGGGGCCAAGAGGGGTGAGCCGCAGGTCGGGGGACGTGTGGTGTCATGGGTTCGAGCGGCGTCGTGGGAATCACGTGTGGCTATGGTAGAAACTTGATGCTCGCCGCATTTTAGGTGGCCCACATGTCATGCTCACAAAGGCAGAGGGGCGGTGCGACCAAGAGGGGTGAGGCGCACGTCGGGGGGCATGGTGCCGTGGGTTGGAGAGGCGTCGTGGGAATCGCGAGATGAAACGTGATGGTCGCCGTAGTTGAACTTCCATGGACAAGTTGTCATGTCTACGAACACATGCACTGCATACCGATCACTGGAAGGAGTAGCAGAGAAAGCTATATATGCGGATAAATAGTTCCTTATAGTCAAGCGGACCCACGCTACTACTCTGTTCCAAAGACATGCACACCATCGAAATAGTCCATCTATATCAATATACACCGAGAGAGAATATTTTTTTACAAGAGAGGAAATAGTTCATCCATCCATAATGCCCTACTGCTAGTGCAATGCTTTCTTCTTCTTCTTCTTCTTCTTCTTCTTCTTCTTCTTCTTCTTCTTGTTCTCATTCTCGTGGGAGACGGCTTCGCAACAAGCTCTTTGGACCTTGCAGCTATCTCAAAACTCACACGGGCATCGAGGGCAGCATATTTTATCCGCTCGTACGTCAAGGGATAATTCTCCCATCCAGACGACCTTAAAGCCACCGTCTCGTCACCCTTCTGAAGATTTGTACCGAGCACAAATTTTGCTACGTCAAATAGGGATGGTGTCTGTTTATCACAATCTTCTACAGGAATTTTGATTCTAGTTTGTAGGTCAGCGATGCTTTTCAAATCAAGTTTGTACGGCTCTAGCTTCTGTTTGTCCCCTTCGATGGCTGCCCCACAAAAGTATACATCCTCCCGAGACAAGAAATCCTGAAACTCACCTGATATGGAGGGCGAGTGTATGATGTGGTACACTAAAACATCATCTTCGAGGCACAGCTGAAGGACGGCGGCACGCTGGATCTTCCCAGGGGCACGCTCCATGTACTCTGTGTCAAGACCGATGACCCTCATCTCTACCTTTTCGAGGGAGTTGGATACATTATTGATCCACTGCCAAAAAACCCTTGGGTGGACGGTGACGGTGGCAACTAAGCGCATCGATCCTTCGACGAGGACATGTTGGACGCTAAAAACCTGCATCTCGATCTCTTTCGCCATTTGGAACCGCTGGAACGGAGGGCTATGGTTTGGAGAATTAGGATTAGATGGCTATTCTAACTAAAGTAGTAGATGATTATTTAAAGAGGTTAAAACAATGTGAACGTAGTGGGGTTTGGATGCAAATGAAGACGAAGGGGAGGTGAAGAAGCCGAGGAGAATCGGTTCCCGATGGAGAAGTAAATGGGAGAAGTGGCGTGCAGGCACTTGATTAGACGGCTAGGTAGACTAAACGAAAAGGCTATGCGGGTAGACTGATGAGTCGTACCTGTTCGTGTACGTGCCCATCCTTCTTGATAGGTGGGACCTATGCAAATAGATAAAAAATGTGTCGTAGCTTCTTTTTTTTGAGCGCGTGAGTGGGAGACACAACATTCTCTGGTTAAGGAATACTCCCTCCGTTTAGGTGAGTATAAGTCACCTTATGAAAATCAGGTTTTCCCAAAACTTTTAGGCGTGGAGCATTAACTTCCTGCTCGATCCCCTCCCAGACTTGTTAGCCAGCATTCTCTTCCTCTACTGCCGCATTCTAGCTTTCCATTTTTCCTCTTCTCAAGTGTGGAACGATCTGCATGCCGTCCTTGATGCACCAGAACAACCACTGCATGCATCGCGGCAGGGCATTGATTGGGCATGCACGAGAATTTGGTTATGCTCGCAATATGGATGATACCTGAACGATGAAGTGAACAGGCATGCTAGCATGGGAGACTTATTTCCGCTATACAATAATGGAGTACTCATGTTCCTACTACTAGTAGTAGTAGTACAACTGTGGTACACTTGATGGTCAAAATACTATTCATCCGGTCCTCACAGTGAAGTGACAACACCCTGCGCCTGACACTAGTCCAAGCGGCGTGTTCGGTTACCAAAGTCAGCCTCACCCTGTGCACTGTGCAGTCTGTCACCGCTGTTGTACAGCACATTGGCGCCTCGCCTCATCTCCCTCTCCGCTCTCATAGCACCACTCCATCTCCATCTCCTTCTCCATCTCCGTCTCCGTCTCCGTCTCCATCTCACTGTGCCCCCGTGTACTATCGCCTCACTCGCCTCCCCCAGTACCACTATTCCCTCAATAGTCGCTCCAGCATCGACATCCTTCTCCCTCGTAAATCAAGCCCCCCAAAACCCCCACCTTTCAAACTCCACCATGGCCGAACGCGAACCACGCAGCATCCATATGAGCCACGATTGGATCTCCCCAGTGAAATCCTCGGCCTCTGTTGTTCGTGTATGGATATGTTGAGCGCCCTGCGGCTGGCTGCATGCTCGAGGGACATGCACACAGCCATCGTCGAAGTGAGGCCTAAGCTTTTCAAGACACCCTGCTTGCTGCTATTTGGTCTTAGATTGACTCACCTTGATACGGAGGCGTACATTATGCCCCTCGACTTCAATCCGATCTCCATTAGCTGAAACTTCTTTGCAGGTATGTAGTGGCTCGTCGTACATCATTTCCCTCGACATTGATCCGATCACCATCGCCCGAAACTTCTTGGCAGGTATGTACTGGGTCGGCATGAACTCCCACTGGATGGCTGCCTTCAGAGAAGACGGTAAAAAGTTGGTGCTCGTGAACTTCCAGACCTCCCATGAGATTATCCATCCTCCATTGGATTATATAGAGTATTACCATCGCGGTCCAAGTCATCTAGATTACCACGTCAGTTGGACGGACCTTGTTTTGCAGAAGATTGTAATATGCCAAGTACCCACACGACATGAGAATTACGCAGACTTCAAGCTAATTACCTTGTTCGACTGTGGACTCGCCTATCTTTGCACCGGTGCCTTCTTTAGCTGGAGAGAACCCATCTCGCAGTGGATCATCGTCAAAGCTGATACACACTTCTGTGATGCTATTGAACACAATGGCATCATCTATGCGATCGACAAAGCAGATGGAACCACGTATTGCTGGGATGGCGCGTGTAAGTTGTTTCCGTCTCATGTTAATGATGATGCCATGACACTGTTTGAACTTTTTGTGATGATTGGCATATCCCTGTTTGAGCGGAATTTGAGTAGAACTATGGCAATGTATTAGAGACGCCGTAAATCAGCTATATTTGGAATGAGTTAATTCATGCGATTGTGACCATGTCATTACAGCCAATTTGTACACTGAATAATCAAACGGTTAGGAATATATGGATATTATCCTTATTTTAAGTAATCTATATGCTACTACTAAATATGAGTGTGTATCAATGGCCATGTTAGTTTTCCTCATTTTCATGATGTAGAAACATACACCACACTGTTGGTTTCATCTAACCATACATTAGGGAAGTAAATGTGCATATGGAGAACTCTATATTTGGAAGTAGTGAAATCATGCAATGCTTACCATGTGTACATACCTATATTCTCCCTTCAGCAATCAATGGCTAGAATAATATCCTCACAAATTTTTTGCCCACAGAACACGAGTATATAACAATGCATGGTCTGTTAGTTACCTTGAAGAATTTGTTTGTGAGGACAAAACATGATTACATAACATGCATGACATGGTAGTTTCCTGTGAAGAATCGATTGCGAGATAACATGAGTATAACCATGCATGGCACTTCTATATTTTTGAACCCGGTATACATTTCCCTGTATTTTCCTCCTAGTTCCAACAGGGACATATCAATGTTGTTTCTTGCATTATCCTACTCATACTCTGAACAATGCTGATCTTACATTAACAATGCATGTCCTTTTTGATATGATACAGTGTCCCTACAGTTACTGCCCTTTGTAATCACACCACCTTTGCCAAAAACAGGGAAGCACAACTGGTTCCTCGCTTGATCAGACGACGGCAAAAGACTGATGATCATTCGGACACATGAGCCGGAAAATTTATATTGCAAAAACCCCACTGTATACAAGCACCGTGAAATACGTGAGTATCCGGACAGTGGTTGTTACGTCTATGAGCAGGATACCAGCTTGTTGGGGCCATCAGGATTTTTTAGTTGGAGGCAGGTAAACAACCTTGGTTCACACTCTCTATTTCTCGGACTCAATTATCCGATTAACTAGGAGATCACCGTTGGCAAGGACCTTGATGGCAGAGAGGCTCTGTTTGCTATGGAAAATTGTGTCTACACAGCGAGCCCTAGGAGTTCGGGAGCAAACTCCCCTGATTGTCAACGATACAGCCTGCAGCCAAAAGAAGGTGAGAATAACAAAGGCATCCGGATTAACTTTGATCCTTGGATGTCTCAATTACGACAGGCAGTGATGTGGTTCAAGCCTTCAGGTTGATAGATAATTGGGTTGTTGCATCAAAAGGGTGGAGTACTTGTGTCTCCAGATCACTGGTCGCTGAAGCGGGGCTGCAAATTATGATGGTGTTGGATCATCTCTTCGAATGACTTTGTTGTCTTTGCTGCTGGTTCTGGATGGGTAGTTCTTTCTTTTGTTATGCATATTCCTTGTCATTTGGTCATCCTCGTCTATGTCACTCTTACTATGTAATAGTTGCTTCTGTTTAGAATGTCATTCTCGTCTGGATCACGAGAGTCTGAGCGCTGCAGATGGGTGCATTTTGGTGGTGTAGCAAGACTTCTTATGAACTATCATGTCTTGCTGTTTCTGTCAGTAGTAGTCACAAGCCAGTGTTTGAATGTTGTATATATCGTTGTTTCGAACTGTTTATTGTCTTGAACTACTTGTGGGCTAAATGAGGGCATCACCATTCTCTAGTGTTCAGAGTATATCTCCTTTTTTCAAGTTATATAATTTGAGCTCAGTGTCTTTTCGATGATGTACACTGGTTTGGGCCAGTGAGGTGTCGTTGAATATGGGCCGAGTAGTAACGCAATGCCAAACAGGTCAATTATGACTCTCAGGCCGGGCTCTCAAAAGATCCTGGGAAAAAAAAGGTCGGGCTCTCCAAAAAAGAAAGAATAAAGACTCTTAGGTTGACATGTGGGTGCCACCGGTGTTTTCGTGCGCTTGCGCGCCGAGAGCATATTGGCGCGTGCTCGAAATTCATACTACCTTTTCATCCCCAGTCTCTCGCCCCTCCCCCACCTCTAGAATCTCGATTCCTACTCCAGTTCCCCCAAATCCCCCTCCTGTACTCCATGTACTCAAGCGCACTATCATGTCGCCGGTCAACGCGGATCTTCGAGCCGGAGACCCTGAGGTCCGTCCTGCCTTCGGTCGCTGCGTGCTATCGCTTAACAGTGGCATGGCGGTGCTTGACGACCAGTTTGCCGGCAAAGTGCTGATGGTAACCAACAACGGCGACCGGCCTCCCGTCTCGCCGGATGACCTTGTCAAAGCTCTTGGCATTGCGCATGGCATCCAAATAAGTGACTTGCTTGTCGAAGTTTGTCCACCACCGGCTGATTTCTTCGTCAGGTTCCGGACAACTTTGGACTGCAGTCGTGTGTTCGAATCTTCCCGGCGTTTGTTCTGCGATGGCGCGTTGGTGAGCTTTGATCGGTGGCACCCAGGATGGGGCTCGGTGCCCTCTGAGCTTGAGTTTTTAACACAGCTTACCTTCCACGACATGCCTCGACGTGCTTGGAATAGCGAGTCCATGAACGAGCTTATCAACGACCTTGGAGGTGAGCTCGTAAGTATGTTTGTTCCTCCAGACAGCTGGGCTCTGACGGTTATGGCATGGATGAAGAAACCGTCCACCATACCGAAGGTGATTGGTGTTGAGATACCGGTGGAGGAACCGGGGTTGTACTATTCTTCGCCACCAAGGCCGCCACGGACCACATTAGGGATGTACCTGTATCGAGTGTTCAGGCATGTTGAAGAAGTGGTCAATCCATCAATCGAAGTCCTACCGCCGCTGCTGGTGCCAGGGTCCGTCGACGACGTCCATTACAGGAGTCAACGTCAGACTTCCCCGTGTTGCTCGGAACAATGGATGGCACAGGGCCTACTCCATGGCGCGGCGGAGGCCACTGCTTCTTTGGGAGAAGAGGCAGGGCTGGCTGCCTGGATGTGCTCTAATTTGAGGTAACAACTGAATCTTGTCAGGTACTAGTTAAATCCGAGCTATGGGTGTGAAGCACTGATATGCCAGTACATTTGATTATGACCTGTTCTAATTTTGTACCTAAACTTTTTTTAGAATGGGTTGTACGTCAACTTAATGTGCTAGCAGAACTTATTGTGTTGTCTGTATGTTTTCTTTGCACAACATTCAAGATATTTCCCCGTCATTGATAAAGACGATGAACCGTTATGTACGACTTCGTTGGTTCAACATAGCCCTTCCCGTAGCGATCCACTGCTTCCATCCTGATTGTGCCGCCTGCATGAAATTTTTGTATGCAAGTTTAGTGTGCTATGATGTTCTATATGATTGTGTCAACTATATAAGTTTTTACTGAGCATCAGCAATGCATATGGCTGAAAGATGTATTTACAAGCATCGACCGATGGGTCTCTATCTCTCTCTCTCTCATACACACACACACACACGCACAAGTGGGACCCATTGAATTATTTATTTGCTCGTGACAGCTTTTAATTAGGTTCCACTGTAATCTAACTTTTTTCTTAAGTTATTAATTGAGCTCAGTGACTTCAAAAAGTTGTACAGAAGCCTTGTTTGGGCCTTTCCGGCGTCGCTGAATGTGGGCTGAGTAACCATGTTAGGTTGTACTGTACTACACAGGCCTTTTTTCAACATCAACAATGCAACTGGGCCAACAGTCGTACACAATATCCGGGTCAACTTGTTATTCTCCGCCCCGCTGGGCTGCGAACTTTCTTAGGAGGTATGCATTAGGCTTAACAAGAAAATGGACTTTAAGAAATAATAAATGGGATGTAATTATAATAACTGGGCAGTAATTATGCACCAAACACGTAATTAGTTTAAAAAAATATTATTTTTGGAATTTTAAAATTTTAATTTCATTACTTGTTGCGCGCGCAATATTTTGTTGGATTTTAACGTAATACAACTTTATTTTGAAATTATATTTAACCTGAGTAGAAATTTCGGATAAAAATATTTCGGATCCCATCAAAATGTGGGAATTTTTTTTGAATTCTATTTTGAGCGGTTGTTTGAAATTATTAATCGTTGTCCTAGCTAGAAGTTGGGTTGTACTTTTAACAAACTGTAAATGGGCTGTAGTAAATTCCATTAGAATTAAAAAATGGGTTGTACATTCTTACAAATCGCAAATGGGCTATATGTTCTATGCCAAATCCGAGTTGTGGGCCTACTAAGTTGACGCGTACCAAGTGCTTTGTCTTTGCTCAAAAAAACCAAGGGCTTTATCAACTTAGTCAATATAAACGATTCTAGCTGCAGTGATCGTACGATGTCCATCCAACGGCTATAGTGCTTCTTCAACCTCTGGTCTTCTTGCTCCAGCCGCCCAAACCAGCGCCGGTCGTGCCGCATGCTCCTGCCTCCCGTGGACGGCTGTGCTGCCGCGGAGGCCTCACCGTCCCCTACTATTCCCACCGCTGGCCAGGCCCTGCGGCGACGGCAGCCTCACACCGCAGCCGAACCAATGAACCCTCGTACACCTCTCCGCGCGGTCACCTCTGCGTTCAACACACGTACGGTCTGGGAGACGTCTCCTCCTTCTTGATCCAGCAAGGGGGAAGGAGAGGTTGATGAAGATCCAGCAGCACGACGGCGTGGTGGTGGATGCAGCAGTGATCTCGGTAGGGCTTCGCCAAGCGTCTGCGAGAGGGAGAGGTGTAGCAGAGGGAGAGAGAGGTGTAGCATGGGTGCGGCTGCCCTCCCTCCCCCCTCTTTATATAGGGCCCCTAGGGGGCGCCGGCCCTAGGAGATGGGATCTCCAAGGGGGGGCGGCGGCCAAGGGGGTGGCTTGCCCCCCAAGGCAAGTGGAGGCGCCCCCCACCTCTAGGGTTTCCAACCCTAGGCGCAGGGGGGCCAAGGGGGGCGCACCAGCCCACCAGGGGCTGGTTCCCCTCCCACTTCAGCCCATGGAAACCTCTAGGATAGGTGGCCCCACCCGGTGGACCCCCGGGACCCTTCCGGTGGTCCCGGTACAATATCGATAACCCCCAAAACTTTCCCGATGGCCGAAACTTCACTTCCTATATATAATTCTTTACCTCTGGACCATTACGAAACTCCTCGTGACGTCCGGGATCTCATCCGGGACTCCGAACAACTTTCAGGTTACTGCATACTCATATCTCTACAACCCTAGCATCACTGAACCTTAAGTGTGTAGACCCTACGGGTTCGGGAGACATGCAGACATGACCGAGACGCCTCTTCGATCAATAACCAACAGCGGGATCTGGATACCCATGTTGGCTCCCACATGCTCCTCGATGATCTCATCGGATGAACCATGATGTCGAGGACTCAAGCAATCCCGTATACAATTCCCTTTGTCAATCGGTACGTTACATGCCCGAGATTCGATCATCGGTATCCCAATACCTCATTTAATCTCGTTACCGGCGAGTCACTTTACTCATACCGTAATGCATGATCCCATGACCAGACACTTGGTCACATTGAGCTCATTATGATGATGCATTACCGAGTGGGCCCAGAGATACCTCTCCGTCATACGGAGTGACAAATCCCAGTCTTGATTCGTGCCAACCCAACAGACACTTTTGGAGATACCCGTAGTGTACCTTTATAGTCACCCAGTTACGTTGTGACGTTTGGCACACCCAAAGCACTCCTATGGTATCCGGGAGTTGCACAATCTCATGGTCTAAGCAAATGATACTTGACATTTGGAAAAGCTCTAGGTAAACGAACTACACGATCTTTGAGCTATGCTTAGAATTGGGTCTTGTCCATCACATCATTCTCCTAATGATGTGATCCCGTTATCAATGACATCCAATGCCCATAGTCAGGAAACCATGACTATCTGTTGATCAACGAGCTAGTCAACTAGAGGCTCACTAGGGACACGTTGTGGTCTATGTATCCACACGTGTATTATGATTTCCGGATAACACAATTATAGCATGAATAACAGACAATTATCATGAACAAAGAAATATAATAGTAACCATATTATTATTGCCTCTAGGGCATATTTCCAACAGTCTCCCACTTGCACTAGAGTCAATCATCTAGTTACATTGTGATGAATCGAACACCCATGGAATTCTGTTGTTGATCATGTTTTGCCCTAGGGAGAGGTTTAGTCAACAAATCTGCTACATTCAGGTCCGTATGTACTTTACAAATATCTATGTCTCCATCTTGAACATTTTCACAAATGGAGTTGAAGCGACGCTTGATGTGCCTGGTCTTCTTGTGAAACCTGGGCTCCTTGGCAAGTGCAATAGCTCCAGTGTTGTCACAGAAGAGTTTGATCGGCCCCGGCGCATTGGGTATGACTCCTAGGTCGGTGATGAACTCTTTCACCCAGATTGCTTCATGCGCTGCCTCCGAGGCTGCCATGTACTCTGCTTCACATGTAGATCCCGCCACGACGCTTTGCTTGCAACTGCACCAGCTTATTGCCCCACCATTCAAAATATACGTGTATCCGGTTTGTGACTTAGAGTCATCCAGATCTGTGTCGAAGCTAGCATCGACGTAACCCTTTACGACGAGCTCTTCATCACCTCCATAAACGAGAAACATATCCTTAGTCCTTTTCAGGTACTTTAGGATGTTCTTGACCGCTGTCCAGTGTTCCTTGTCGGGATTACTTTGGTACCTTCCTACCAAACTTACGGCAAGGTTTACATCAGGTCTGGTACACAGCATGGCATACATAATAGACCCTATGGCTCAGTCATAGGGGATGACACTCATCTCTTCTTTATCTTCTACCGTGGTTGGGCATTGAGCCGAGCTCAATCTCACACCTTGTAATACAGGCAAGAACCCTTTCTTGGACTGATCCATATTGAACTTCTTCAATATCTTGTCATGGTATGTGCTTTGTGAAAGACCTATGAGGTGTCTCGATCTATCCCTATAGATCTTGATGCCTACTATGTAAGCAGCTTCTCCAAGGTCCTTCATTGAAAAACACTTATTCAAGTAGGCCTTAATGCTGTCCAAGAGTTCTATATCATTTCCCATCAAAAGTATGTCATCTACATATAATATGAGAAATGCTACAACACTCCCACTCACTTTCTTGTAAACGCAGGCTTCTCCATAAGTCTGCATAAACCCAAACGCTTTGATCATCTCATCAAAGCGAATGTTCCAACTCCGAGATGCTTGCACCAGCCCATAAATGGATCGCTGGAGCTTGCATACCTTGTTACCATTCTCAGGGTCGACAAAACCTTCCGTCTGCATCATATACAGTTCTTCCTTAAGATGACCGTTAAGGAATGCCGTTTTGACGTCCATTTGCCATATCTCATAATCATAGTATGCGGCAATTGCTAACATGATTCGGACGGACTTTAGCTTCGCTACGGGAGAGAATGTCTCATCGTAGTCAACCCCTTGAACTTGTTGATAACCCTTAGCGACAAGTCGAGCTTTATAGATGGTAACATTACCATCCGCGTCCGTCTTCTTCTTAAAGATCCATTTGTTTTCAATCGCTCGCCGATCATCAGGCAAGTCTGTCAAAGTCCATACTTCGTTTTCATACATGGATCCTATCTCGTATTGCATGGATTCAAGCCATTTGTTGGAATCTGGGCCCGCCATCGCTTCTTCATAGTTCGAAGGTTCACCGTTGTCTAACAACATGATTTCCAGGACAGGGTTGCCATACCACTCTGGTGTGGAACGTGTCCTCGTGGACCTATGAAGTTCAGTAGTAACTTGATCCGAAGTACCTTGATCATCATTGACTTCCTCTTCAGTTGGTGCTGGCACCACAGGAACATCTTCCTGAGCTGCGCTACTCACCGGTTCAGGAGGTGGTACTTCATCAAGTTCCACTTTCCTCCCACTTACTTCTCTCGAGAGAAACTCTTTCTCCAGAAAGGACCCGTTCTTGGCAACAAAGATCTTGCCTTCGGATCTGAGGTAGAAGGTATACCCAATGGTTTCCTTAGGGTATCCTATGAAGACGCATTTTTCCGACTTGGGTTCGAGCTTTTCAGGTTGAAGTTTCTTGACATAAGCATCGCATCCCCAAACTTTTAGAAACGACAGCTTAGGTTTCTTCCCAAACCATAATTCATACGGTGTCGTCTTAACGGATTTAGACGGTGCCCTATTTAAAGTGAATGTAGCTGTCTCTAGAGCGTATGCCCAAAAAGATAGCAGTAAATTGGTAAGAGACATCATAGATCGCACCATGTCCAATAAAGTGCGATTACGACGTTCGGACACACCGTTATGCTGAGGTGTTCCAGGCTGCGTGAGTTGTGAAACGATTCCACATTTCCTCAAGTGCGTACCAAATTCGTGACTTAAATATTCTCCTCCATGATCTGATCGTAGGAACTTTATCTTTCGGTCACGTTGATTCTCTACCTCATTCTAAAATTCCTTGAACTTTTCAAAGGTCTCAGACTTGTGTTTCATCAAGTAGACATACCCATATCTACTCAAGTCGTCAGTGAGAGTGAGAACATAACGATATCCTCCGCGAGCCTCAATGCGCATTGGACCGCACACATCAGTATGTATGATTTCCAATAAGTTGGTTGCTCGCTCCATTGTTCCGGAGAACGGAGTCTTGGTCATTTTGCCCATGAGGCATGGTTCGCATGTGTCAAATGATTCATAATCGAGAGACTCTAAAAGTCCATCAGCATGTAACTAAAAATCCGTTTTTACCATTAAATCCATCTCGACGAGATCTTCAAAACTAGACTTCATGTTGATATGTTTCGACAAATTTTTTTTTTGGCAGAAGTTGCCACGATGTTTACACTGCAGTTGCCATAGGGCTTAAACTAAAGTTGCCATGTGACAATTTTAGTTTGTAGATCATGGCAATTTTAGTATTTTAATGATGGCAACTCCAGTACTTTGACCATGAAAATTATTTTTTGTATGAACCATGGCAATTTTACGTGTATGTATCATGGCAATTTTAATTTATGGTTCATGGCAAGTCTAGTTTCTTAATTCCCCGTTTTATAAATGTCAAAATTTACATTTAAATGTAGAAGAAAATAGCTGAAAAATATCATGGCAACTTCAGTGTAAATATCATGGCAATTCATATGCAATAGACATGGCAACTTTTGATCCAAAAAAATTTTCATCAAAACATATCAACATGGGATCTAGTTTCGAAGATCTCATCGCGAGGGATTTAATGATGAAAACGGATTTTCAATCGGATTTTTCGTTTAAGAGATAAAACATTTTAAAAACTGAAAATCCAAAAAAATTCCTGCATGCATGCATGCGATGACGTGGCAATCTGTTTACATTAGAGACGTGTGATGCGTCTCCCTTTCTGCCACACGTGTGACAGTTAGCACGACCCCATTTTAATGCCCAGGCACGGGTCACATAGTGTAGGTCACACCAGATTAATATCTCGCAAACTGACGGTTCACTGTAATAGTATGAATGGAAAACTCTGGACTATACTGGCCACCGTTGTACTTGAAGCACCCAGGCATGCAGAAAATCCCCTTTCTCTTACTGTTCTTTGGATCGAGGTGTGGCCGAGGCAGGGATGGCGCAAAGCTTCTGGCCGCGGATCTAGCGCTGCTCGCCTTCCCATGATGCGCATCTCATTCTCATCTCTGCTGAACTGGAGAGGCAGACGCCGGGACAGAGAGCTGGGTCATCGCGTTCGACGACCATCTCCTCCAAAGTTTTCCTCGTCGTTCTCGTATTATCCAATCGCCCAGGTCGGCTTTAGCATGTCCGTTAATTTTCACCATTTTACTTTCATTTTTAGATTGTAAATAATATTATTTTTTTTATGCTTCAAACGGGATGTGATTGATTTCAATTATTGGATCTGCGACACAGGATAGAGATCGGCATGCCGGGCATGGTCGATGCGGCATAGATACGCATCATTCCTACTTCCTCCGTAGCGCCCAATTCTTCACAGGTTTGTTTCCCCTACTAGTTGGATTAAAAAGTATATACTTTTCTATTTGATGTAACAACATATTAGCAAGTTGTATAACTCATACATTTATTTAAGAGAAAGCAAAAACGCTTGCATGTTTTAACTAAAATTTGCTTCATATGCCTTAATTGACATGCAGCCAATTCTCGACTGGCTTACTGGGTGTAGGTGATACTTGTGATGCGTCTAGGTGAATCGGCACATAAATACCTATGTCGATCTTTGCTTCCAGTGGAAACTTTGGGAGTTCTTTGTACGAATTAGCACTGTGTGAGTTCTTGTTGCGTGTGCATTCATAGGATCCTTGCTTATTCTTGCAGCCTCCCTCGCAAGGGTAGTGGTCATGATGCTCACTCTCACTGATATATGCATTATTTATCAACTGTAACCATCAGAACAAACTATTTTTACTGACCATACATGCATACATTGAGGCCCTTGGGCTAGTTGTCTGCGCGTAATTAGCTTTGTTTGTCTAGTTTTCTTTTCCTTCTTTGTTCTTTCCCTGCTGGTAACAGCATGTACAGTTTTTCCCCCCACTGTAATGAATTGGCAGAGCTCCTGCAGTTACCCGTCAAAAAATAGGGGAAAATAATATTTTTCAAGCCAACTTTTGACAGAGTAAATAAGCTTAGTCACTACAATCCAAAACCTAATTTAACCTCACCATTAGATGCCGGCAGAGCGAGCACATGAGTCTTCATCTTTAAGCATTGTACTTTCGACATTTGCTTTGACAATAATATTTGGTTTCCATGCTCATATTCATTTACTATAGTCCCATCAGTACCATGTGGTTCCTCTATCACAGACATCAGTCCATATTCCTTTTGCCTAGTTGAATCTTTATTATTCTGTGACTGCAAAATAAAAATATATTTGAAAATTAGACATATCTTTGAAATGCAAAAGTATATATTGGAAAAACCTATTACTCTTATAGCCGGCATGTTCTTATTTCCTTATTTGAAGATGTTGTCGACTTCATCATTCATCAAATCCTATGTGGCATGCAAGATATACCAATGAAGAAAACTAGACCCACAATACTTAATTTTTAAAGAACATATTGTTCAAGTACATCATATCTCCTTTTTGAAAAAAAGTACATCATATCAAGCCCATCATCAGGTATGTATGTTCATTTTACTGCATAGTTTTGCATGCCGAAGCGAAAGATAAATCTTCTTCCATATAATTTTTGTATAATCTTTGGCGCTGCTTTAGATTTCCTTCACATCCAATGAATTTAGCAAATTCGAGACAAATGTATTAAGCAACTTTTTGTCCTCGTCAAATAAAGTGTAACTTGTAGTAATTGTACAGTGCTAATTTGGAGTTGAATATGGCACCTACCATACCATTGTTATCAGTGCAAAGCAAATAATATAGAAAAGTTCCTGTTCAAATTAGTAGATTTCTAAAATCAATGAACACATAGTCCTAAAAATTACCAAGAAAATCAAAGTTCGCATTTTAAAGAAACTGTTAGACATATATAAGTCAAGATGCTATTATAACATATATGACTGAATTGTGACTACCTGATTTCTCTAGTTTTTTTTGCCTCATCTAAGGAAGTTCTTGTAATGCCCTTCCATAAAACATTTGCTCTTCTAGTGTGTTGTAGTACTATATCGATCATTTTCGATAAAGATTCTTCCGCTGGGTGCCTGTATATATGGATTGACATTGAGTCACAGTTAATTAGTCGATAAATCAGAATAGCTGGTGTTTCGTACCAGTTAAGAAGTTCCTGAGGTTATGCTCCTGTGGCATTGGTTGACTATAGGCACAAACGTATCAAGAACAAATCTGTTAGATATTTTTCTTTTTGTAAATAACATATCAGGTTTTAAAATTGCTGGACTTACCATTGAATTTTTGCAGTATTGTTGAGGTCACAATAGACACTTTGGTTGTCGATGAGTATGTATAGCATAAACCTGCTCATCCATCAAGATCACATCAAGGCTCATAAGTTCATTGATTGGAGGATTGATTGTATCCCATGTTCTCATTACTTTCACTTAAACATCCCAGTTTTGGTCTCTTGTTGAAATCTCTCAGCTTCTTGTATTCCCTAGCGTTTTCACTTCAAAAAGATTAAAATGCATTGCTTCAAAAGGATTGAAAACATAGTTGTCAATTGATAATGTACATATGAAGATTTTAGCTGAAAGATTGAGTTCATAGTAATGATACTTACTAACCTTGTTGGTTCAGGTGAGAAGGAAACTCAGATGGTTGGGTGTGACTTATGTAGAAAATAGTAGCATGCCACTTCATAATTTGGGCTGGCTTCGATATTGGTTGAGCGCCAAGTCTGAACATCTCGGATCATGGCGTGTTTGCCTCAATCGTCCATGTGGTGGGATCGTCGAGTCACGGCGTCCTAGAGTTGGTTGGCTTCAATTTTCCTGGTCGTGGTGCTGAGTCGCGACTTGCTGTGTCTTTGATTTCCAGGCGGATGGTGGGCATGTGCTGGCTGCTGGGTACGGCCGGCTATGTATTCTGATGGATGAGTTCTGGCCGTGTCCTTATGGAGTCCTTGTATGTTTATATTCTTTTTTCCAATTAAAGGCTATAAGTGACATTACACTGATGGGTGCGGCCAGATTTGTATTTTTATGGAGACTCTTTCCATAAGCAATCTTTGTATGTGTTTACGTGTCCTTGGCTCACCGAGTGTCCGAGTTATGTATGTGTCCTTCAGAGTCCCGGTTAGGAATTGCACGTGACAATAGTTGGACATGTAAACGTCTATATCTAATAGTAGTGGTTAGAGATAATTTATTCTGTGTTGTGTTATTTTTGGGAAAAGCATGTACGTCTTCTATCCCTTAACCGGTGCTTCCCTCTACGATTCTGTTTTTTAGGGACCTTCTACGATTCTATTGATGAGCCTTGTGTGCGTATCCATATAGACGTGACAGTTCAATTTGCTGACACATACATATTACCATGTTACGTAAAATCTTTTAAATCTGAGCCATTGTTATTCTAATCAAACGGTGGTAATAATAGTAGTATATGTGGATTAACATGGTATCTTAGGCCCTGTTTGTTTCATAAGTTCTAGGACTTTTTTAAGTCCCAACTTATAAGTCATAAGTCTCTATCTGTTTGTTTACAGGGACTTATAAGTCCTGAGTCCCTACCTGTTTGTTTACATGGACTTATAAGTCCATGTTGCACAGCTGCAACGAGGCTCAGGAGAGGGCCTGTCCGGCAATTGGAGGCACCGCTGCAACGAACCGAGGCAGAACGAACTGAGGCGGGGCGGCGACGGGGCGGCGAACCGAGGCAGAACGAACTGAGACGGGGCGAGAGGCAGGGCGGCGACGGGGTGAGAGGCGGGGCGGCGACGGTGATTGGACCGAGAGGCAGGCGACGTGTGGGGAACGAGCCTAGAGCGACGCGGGGTAGGTCCGACTCGGGATAAGTCCCAATAAGCTCTTCCCTGAGAGTCTTATTTGATAAGTCCCAAATCACCACAATAAGTCCTAATAAGTCCCTTGTGTTTGGTTTAGGTGGGACTTATAGGGACTTTTTTAAGTCCCTAAACCAATAAGTCCCTGGAAACAAACAACCTCTTATTTATCTTCTGTTTTAATTATATAATAGATTGCTATGAGCTGCTGCTGCTGTATGATGAGTTGCTATGAGCTGCTGCTGCTGCTATATGATGAATTGCTTTGAGCTGATGTTGCTGCTATATGATGAGTTGCTATAACCTGCTCCTGCTGCTGCTATATGATGAATTGCTATGAGCTGCTCCTGCTGCTGCTATATGATGAATTGCTATGAGCTGCTCCTGCTGCTGCTATATGATGAATTGCTATGAGCTGCTGCTGGTATATGATGAATTACAGACTGCTGCTGCTGTATGCTGAGTTGTTATTAGCTGCTGCTATATGATGCTTTCAGGTGGTGGTGCTATATGATAATAACCAGCCACTTGGACCATCGAATTTCAATAAATAATTGTTCTTCATTTCAATGTGGGTCATGCGTTCTTCGTTTAAATTAGGCAATGGGATCTCTATGGAAAACATTGACCAAAGTAGATTGTGCCAAGTAGATGGGATCTTTGTATTTGCATTTTGAGCAAATAGTGATGGTATGTTTTCCTATCATATTAATTACTGCACTGTGTTCAATTTGTGATGTTTGCAAGTCAAATTAATTTCCATATGGGCAGCAAAATGAAAAAAATATAATGCAATCTAGACTTTCCACTGATCATACCAAAGATAAGCTGAAAACGCAATGAAAAGAACTGGTTGGCTTATTACATGGAGCTTATATTCACAGATGCTTATTTTCTTAGGATAACTCGTAATAACTGTCCCTAAGAAACTTGGCTAATAGAACTGACATACAAATAACATGTCACGATGATTGCAATGGAGGAGTGACGTACCATAGCACACTGTATAGGCTCACCGCTGCCTCTCCTTTTTTTGCGATGTTCCATGAAATTGCCACATACATCTTGTACTTTTACATTGTGTAACCCTATCTGCAAGTTACATGGCTAATTTCAGACATCTCTACATGATACTACATTGCATATCCCTTGTGCATATTTAAACCACCAATTAACGATTGTGTGCGTACCATAAACTAGCCATAACTCTGTATGCTGGACTAGCAGGCACTCTAAGGGAGCTTAATGTAGTGCACTGGAATTCCTACATGCCACCTACGATTTTGTGTAATGTACTGCCCCTGTTCCTAAATATATGTCTTTGTAGAGATTCCAGTATGGACCACATACAGATGTATATAGATGCATTTTTGAGTGTAGATTCACTCATTTTGCTCCATATGTAGCCTATAGTGGAATCTCTAGAAAGACTTATATTTAGGAACGGAGGTATGAGGTAGTATCATGTATGACATCTACATATCTAATTTAGCAGCCAGTAGTAGAAATCTTTGTCTGCACAAAGGGATTACTGGTCGAAAATCCTAGCAAAGCACGCTGGCAGGCACAGAACAATACAAGAGAGAGAGACACGCTTACAAGATCATAGCAATGCCTCAGTCCAGGATCTTGGTTGGCCAAGCTGTTAGATCCAGAAGAAACATCGTCCTTGTAGTTTTTGCCAGCTGCATAACAGGTAACAGCGACTGGTTAGTATATTTGAAGTACATCGGGCAGGTGATGCTGGACGGATTTAAAGGTGACAAGTACCTAGGCCGTGGCGGGTGCTTGGCATCTCTACAGGCGGTGGGAATCAGGTTAGAAACATCAAGGGTGATGACGCTGCGCTGGCTGTCGGGGTCCGGTAAGGAGATCTAGAACCGTCGAGTAGGGTGTTTGTGGAGCGGCTCCGGTAGGGTGGACTACGGTGTGGGCGAAGCGGATCTGTGGTCGTGGACGAGGGCGTAGGTGAAGCTGCTCCGGCGGTTGGGTTAAGGATGGTGTCTACGACGCGGATCTGCGGCGGTGGACGGGGCGTCAGAAGCTGCTCCGGTGGTTGGGTTAAGGATGGTGTCGACGACGTGAATCTGTGGCCGTGGACGGGGTGTCAAAAGCTGCTCCGGTGGTTGGGTTAAGGGTGGTGTCGACGATGCGGATCTGTGGCCGTGGATGGGGCATCAGAAGCTGCTCCGGTAGGTTGGATGAGGGTGCGAGGAAGCGGATCTGAGGCCGCGGACTTGTGAGTTGGCAAAGCTGCCCCGGTAGGGTTGAGAATGGTATAGGTGAAGCTACTCCGGTAGGATTGACGATGGTGTCGGCGAAGCGGCTCCGGTAGGGTTGAGGAAGGTGTCGGCGAAGCGGCTCCGGTAGGGTTGAGGAAGGTGTCGACAAAGAGGATCAGAGGCCGTCGACGGGGGCGTCGGTGGGGCGGCTCCGGGGGGTGTGGATGAAGCGTCTCTGGTGGGGAGTACGAATGAGCCGCTGCAGATGCGCGGCGGTTGACGAGAGTACCGGCGAAGCAGATCCGGCACCATGGACAAGGCCGGCACTGAATGGTCCGTGGTACAGCAGTGGATGAGCAGTCTACTTGTTTCTAGGGGAGGTGGGAGGGGTAGATGCGGCCGCAGAAGCAGATCCGGTGAGGTGGACGCCGCTGGCAGTGAATGGGCTATTGTACACCGGTGGATGAGCAGTCTAGGGTTTCGGGAGGGAAGGGGAGAAAGGGCGATGAAGTACGGACGGCGTGATATAAGATGCTCTGGTGCTGTGGAATTAGTCGTTTTTGCGGGAGGGGGAGAGGAAATGGGGGTCCCGTGTAGTGGGGGGTGTCGGTGTCAAAACCGGCGGATCTCGGGTAGGGGGTCCCGAACTGTGCGTCTAGGCGGATGGTAACAGGAGACGAGGGACACGATGTTTTTACCCAGGTTCGGGCCCTCTTGATGGAGGTAAAACCCTATGTCCTGCTTGATTAATATTGATGATGTGGGTTACAAGAGTAGATCTACCACGAGATCAAGGAGGCTAAACCCTAGAAGCTAGCCTATGGTATGATTGTTGTTCGTCCTACGGACTAAAGCCATCCGGTTTATATAGACACCGGAGAGGGCTAGGGTTACACAGAGTCGGTTACAATGGTAGGAGATCTACATATCCGTATCGCTAAGCTTGCCTTCCACGCCAAGGAAAGTCCCATCCGGACACGGGACGAAGTCTTCAATCTTGTATCTTCATAGTCTTGGAGTCCGGCCGATGATGATAGTTCAGCTATCCGGACACCCCCTAGTCTGGGACTCCCTCAGTAGCCCCCGAACCAGGCTTCAATAACGACGAATCCGGCGCGTATGTTGTCTCCGGCGTTTGCAAGGCGGGTTCTTCTTCATGCTCCATGTGTTTGCCGGATAGTGTCCGGTTGCTTCATAAATGCTGCGCTCCTTGGCTTTCGCGTCCAATAATGGTCTTCTTCGACGCGTCGCATGAATGCGAAAAGCCAGGGTATTTTTATGTTTTACCCCCTAGCTACACAAGTAAGCTGCCTATAAGAAAGGCGAGGATCCAGATCCAAATCACATCCTCCTCCTTCCGCAAGCACGCATCGAGGCGCATCTGACACCAAACCCATTCCAACATGGACATTCGACGCGGCTCCTCTTCTCGCACTCCCAGCCCTAAGCCAGGAGATTGGAGGAGATGCTCAGTCCCGCACAGCGAGTTAGTGACGCTCCAAGCAGAGGGATATCTTCCCCCGGCCTTCATGGTTCCGGTTCGAGCCGGACTGGCCACCTACAAAGGAGGGAAGCAGGCGGAGAGCGCCCCCAATCCCTCCAAAGGAGAGCGGGTGTGCTTCGTCTCCTACTTAATAAGGGGACTCGAATTTCCTACACATCCGTTTCTCCGGGGGCTCCTAGAGTTCTACGGACTCCAGCTTCATCACCTTACACCTGCCTCCATTTTGCACATCGCGGGCTTCGTAGCTCTGTGTGAGCTGTTCTTGGGCATTGAGCCCCATTTTGCGCTGTGGAAGAGGCTGTTTTGCCTCGTACCCCGCTCTCACGAGGGGTCGATATATCAAGTGGGCGGAGCCGAAATATGGCGCATCGCCGGGACCGGATACCTGTCCGGGACCCCAAAGAAGACGTCCGAAGATTGGCCTTCGGAGTGGTTTTATATGGAGGATGCTCCGCTGCCGGATCCAGTCCGGATCGGCCTTCCGGAGTTCAGCAACGCTCCCCTGAAGAAACGCCTAAGTTGGCGCCCACGGAGCCCTCGACGAGAAGATGATAGTAGCGTCCATTACTTGATGGGTCGGATACGACTGCTAGCCCATTCCGGATTAACCATGATCGGAGTCATGGCCACATGCATTATGCGTGGGGTGCAGCCGCTCCAATATAGGGGCCACCCCATGTGGGACTTCAGCGGAGACGACGACGCCACCCGTCACGGCCGCAAGGGACCTGGCTCGGCCGACGATCTGGTGAAGATCCTGTACGGCTTGTACAAGGGGGAGAAGGAGGACTTCCTCCGCACGAATCCTCTGAACGGATTTTCCATGAACAACCCTCGGAGCTGGGTAAGCGGTCGCATGCATATCTGAACCGTGCCTTTAAAGGCAAATGTCTTATTGCATGATTTTGACACAGGAACTGCGTCGGGATGTGGAGGGCATAAAAAGCCCAGCCCCACAACCCGAAGACCCAGAAAGGTCCCTTGATCCGGCCTCCGAAGAGGATCCGGACTTAGCGGTGGAACTGATCGACGGGGTGTACCACCAGCTCAGCATAGATAATACTTTAGTCGCCATTATGGCTGACTACCCCGGTTTGTGTCCGGCTTCCCCGGTGAGTATGACCGAAGTCCTGGCACCGTTACTTTTTTAATGCTTAGTTCTGACCACCGTGCACCAATGGTGTTCCGCAGGAAGCGCCTTTATGGCAGGAAGTCGAGCCCGCGGCGACTGGCCAACAAGGGTCAGTCCGGCCCAGCAGGCGGAAGAGGAGTGCGACACGAACTGAAACGTCGCCGCAACGGTACGGAGCACCGCTATTTTTTAAGGGAAGGATTCCCAGGAGGTATATTAATGCTCATAACTTTTCCAGAAAGAACGCTCGCCGGACAGTGTCCAGAGAGGTTGCCAATCAAGCCTCCGCCAGCCATGCTCCAACGCATGGCCCGGAAGGGGAGGCGAATACAAGGCATGAGTCGGACGCTCCTCCGATGGAGGATGCCGACAGGCTGTCCGCCACCCGGTCTGAGGTGGAGAGCACCATGAATCACAGGCATCACCGGACAGTTCTTCGTGACGCATGTTTCTCCCCGGAGGCGTTAAATGCCTTTGATGCGGGAAACGCGCACCTCCGTGCCGCTCAAGATGGGTTAACCAGAGCCACGGAGCAGTATGTGAAAGACATACACGTAAGTAATTTTAATAGTTATATATGTCAGTAGCCCCCGAGACTTAAAATGGTTAAAATAACTGATTTAAGGATCAATTTTTATGCAGGATCTTATGGAGAAGAATACCCATCCGTCCCAGGAGCTCCAAGAGTGCAAGGCCCAACTTGAGGCCGCACTGGCCGCCACAGGGGGAGCCACAGAGACCCCCGCTGGTAAGACGTACTTTGAAAAGATAATTAATTAACAAAGTGCGGCGTGAATCTGACAATAATATTGCAGAGGGCGCCGGACTAGATCCGGACAAGCAACAGCTACTGTGTCAGCTAAAGGCTGGCGAGAGGGTGCTTATGAAGGTGCAGCAGGAGAGAAACAAGCTCCAAGATGCCCACACCCAGCTAGGAGAAGAGCTGAAAGGTGTTCGGGCCCAGCTGTCTGGCTCCTTGAAGGAGAATCAGCGACTTCGTCGCGGCATTTATAGTAAGTGCTTGAGAAAATTCCTTTGAAAAGAAGAATTCGGCAAGGAAGTCGTTTGACAGAAATATGTCTTTAGGTGTGCTCACAGGTCGCCCTGCGGAGGAATGCCTGGGTCAACAGGTGACCAACTTCCCGAGCTGGCGCAATTGTTCGAACGTGTTCGGCAGGCGATGAGTGGCGGCGTTCGGGCTTTATGGCCATCCGTCTCCCTACCCGAGGGCCTTGGTGAGCTTGCTGAGAAGCTCCAGGGAGCACGGCGACGCCTCCATTTGTGGAAGATATCGGCCTGCCGTCAGGGCGCCAGGGAGGCCTGGGCCATGGTGAAGACGCGCTACCCGAAGGCTGACCCAAACCACATGGCCGAGGTCGGACCTGCGGGGCCTGATGGGAAGGAGATCCCTCTGAGCTTGATGTATGGCCAAGTAGAACTGGTCGCGAAATATTCCCAACAGGACTGTAAATTAGACAGCCTATTAGATGGGATTGAGGAGGAGTACAATCAGTCGGTTTGACGATATAATTTGAAATGACATGTAAGATGCCTTCTAGCCGGATTGTAGATCGTTTGTCTTTGCGGACCGTTTCGCTTCAACCTCGGGACCCAACAGTCCGGAGTGTGTCCGAATACCCCTACGGTTATAAAAGAACCGGGGCATGCATGGAGACAAGGCGTCGGGGTCATAATTGCTTTATCAGACAAGTGCCCAACTAGTTATGTTATATTACATGGTTAGTAAGAAACATCTTCCAGGGAGAATAGTTCCGTTAAGGGTTCCTTTCCCTGGGAGGCATGCCCTAAGGTGCAATGCCGGACTGCGAAAATAGCAGAAAAAGCATCTGGGGGCTTATAAATAAGTAAGTAATAAATCATCTTTCAAGTCATCGACCGAATATTCTCTTAAGAACGCTAGCTTTCGGCTTCACCCAGTCTGAGGTACACATCCGGCTGACCCGGCAGTAACAATCGCAGAGGTGCTCCCTTTACCTCCTAGCCGAACAATCGGGAACGTAGGGGTAAGCACAGGAGCCAGGCAACCCAGCTTGGCCAAAACTTAAGTCATGTCGATGCATATAATGGTGAATAAAAGGTACATGCGGAAGTATGACACATGTATTGGGCGTGAAGCCCATATTAATAAGCTTCTGGTAAAGAAGCCCCCAGGTATAATGAGTGCTAGGAGCACATCAAGTGTGTGCGAACAAAGCGCAAATCAGCCTATAAAAGGTGTTGAAAAAAAGGTGGGAAGAAGGAGGGGGACAAGAGATAGTAAAAATATAAAAAGGTGGACGGGGGAGGGAGACGAACTCTGAGTCCGGTGTTTAGGCGTAGAATCTTCGGAGACGGGTTGCGTTCCATGGGTTCGGCTCGAGTCGGTTGTCAGATGCTTTACGTAGACGGTATGCTCCGCCGGTCAGGACTTGGTCGATGATGAAGGGACCTTCCCACTTGGGCTTAAGTTTGTCCTTTTTCTTGTCCGGCAGGCGTAGAATGAGTTCGCCGACATTGTAAGTTTTGGCCCGTACTTCTCTGCTTTGATATCTTCGAGCCTGTTGCTGATAGAATGCGGAACGAGCCTTTGCCACGTCCCGCTCCTCCTCTAAGGCGTCCAAACTGTCCTGCCGATCCAACTCGACTTCTCTTTCTTCGTACATGCGCACACGAGGTGAGTCATGAATTATATCGCAAGGCAGAACTGCCTCTGGGCCGTACACCATGAAAAATGGTGTGAATCCAGTAGTTCGGTTTGGCGTGGTCCGCAGCCCCCAGAGTACGGAGTCGAGCTCCTCTACCCAGTGCGTATTAGATTCCTTGAGGGACCGCACTAGTCTGGGTTTGATGCCGCTCATGATTAGACCATTTGCTCGCTCGACTTGACCGTTAGTTTGGGGGTGATAGACTGAAGCGTAATTTAGCTTGATGCCCATGTTTTTGCACCAGAGTTTAACCTCGTCGGCAGCGAAGTTCGTGCCGTTATCAGTGATGATGCTGTGGGGGACGCCAAAACGGTGTACTACCCTGGATAGGAAGTCTATCACCGGTTCGGATTCTGCCGTTTTAACCGGCTTGGCCTCAATCCATTTGGTGAATTTGTCCACCATGACCAATAAGTATTTGTGCTTGTGGGTTCCCCCTTTAAGGGGTCCAACCATGTCAAGCCCCCAGACCACGAACGGCCAGGTAATGGGTATAGTTTTGAGGGCGGTGGGTGGCATGTGGCTCTGATTAGCAAAGAGCTGGCAACCGACGCATCGTTGGACTAAGTCCTGAGCATCTGCCCGGGCTGTCGGCCAATAAAATCCTGTACGGAAGGCCTTGCCTACGAGTGCCCGGGCTGCAGCGTGGTGCCCGCCGAGTCCGGCGTGAATTTCAGCCAGGAGATTCCGCCCCTCCTCTTCGGAGATACACCTTTGAAAGACTCCGATTGTGCTTTTCTTATAAAGTTCTCCCTCATGGACCTTGTAGGCTTTCGATCGCCGAACTATGCGGCGGGCCTCATTTTGGTCTTCGGGAAGTTCCTGCTGAATTAAGTAGGCTAGGAATGGTTCTGTCCACGGGGCAATTACTGCCATTATTTCATGGGCTGAAGGTGTTATTTCGTTGGCTGAGCCGCCGATTGTGTCAGAATGGTCTGAGTTAGGTGATGCAGCTGGCTCCAGATTGTTATTTCCGGACTCCTCTTCCCATAACATGGATGGCTTGAAGAGTCGTTCCAGGAAGATGTTTGGAGGGACAGCGTCTCTTTTCGCGCCGATGCGTGCTAACATGTATGCTGCCTGGTTATTATCCCGACCTACATGGTGGAATTCGAGTCCTTCGAACCGAGCTGACATTTTTAGGACGGCGTTGCGGTAAGCTGCCATTTTTGGATCTTTGGCATCAAAGTCTCCATTTACTTGGGATATTGCGAGGTTTGAATCCCCGCGCACCTCTAGGCGTTGAATGCCCATGGAGATTGCCATCCGGAGGCCATGTAGAAGGGCCTCGTATTCGGCTGTGTTATTGGAGTCCATGTACATTATTTGAAGTATGTATTGGATTGTGTCTCTAGTTGGGGACGTCAGGACGACGCCAGCCCCCAAGCCAGCCAACATTTTGGATCCGTCGAAATGCATGATCCAATTGGAGTATGCGCCGTACTCTTTAGGGAGTTCGGCTTCGGTCCATTTGGCGACGAAGTCAGCCAGAACCTGCGATTTTATAGCTCGTCGTGGTTTATAGGTTATGTCAAATGGTAAGAGCTCAATAGCCCATTTTGCAATCCTGCCCATTGCGTCGCGATTGTTTATAATATCGTTGAGAGGTACTTCGGAGGCCACCGTTATGGAACACTCTTGAAAGTAGTGTCGCAGCTTCCGGGATGCCATGAACACCGCATATGCTATCTTTTGATAATGTGGGTACCGGGACTTGCATGGAGTTAGAACAGTGGATACGTAGTACACTGGTTTTTGAAGAGGGAATCCGTGCCCTTCTGTCTCTCGCTCGACGACGAGTACCGCACTGACAACTTGATGTGTTGCTGCGATATATAATAACATAGGTTCGCCCAGGTTGGGCGCGGCCAGGACCGGATTTGTTGCCAGTATGGCCTTTATTTCTTCGAGTCCGGCTATGGTAGCATCCGTCCATTCAAAATGTTCGGTGCGCCGGAGGAGGTAGTAGAGGGGCAGAGCCTTTTCTCCCAAACGAGAGATGAAGCGGCTTAAGGCCGCTACGCATCCAGTTAGTTTTTGTATTTGCTTGAGGTCTTTTGGAATATCCAATTGTGACAGAGCTCGGATTTTGGCCGGGTTTGCTTCAATTCCTCTACCGGATACGATGAAGCCCAAGAGCTTTCCGGCTGGTACGCCGAAGACGCATTTTTCCGGATTGAGCTTAATGTCATATGCTCGGAGGTTGTCGAATGTCACCCTCAAGTCTTCTACTAGAGTTTCGACGTGTTTGGTCTTGACGACCACATCGTCTACGTATGCCTCTACTGTTTTGCCTATATGGGTAGCCAGACATGTTTGAATCATGCGATGATATGTTGCGCCGGCGTTTTTGAGTCCGAAGGGCATTGTGTTGAAGCAGAATGGCCCATATGGAGTAATGAATGCCGTTGCAGCCTGGTCTTTCTCTGCCATCTTGATTTGATGGTATCCGGAGTATGCATCGAGGAAGCACAATTAATCGTGCCCTGCGGTAGCATCGATGATTTGGTCGATGCGAGGGAGGGGGAAAGGGTCCTTTGGACAGGCCTTGTTAAGGTCTTTAAAATCGACGCAGAGGCGCCAGGATTTGTCCTTTTTTGGTACCATTACTAGATTGGCTAGCCAGTCCGGATGTTTTATATCTCTGATGAATCCGGCTTCTAAGAGTTTGGCTAGCTCTTCTCCCATTGCCTGTCTTTTGGGTTCGGAAAATCGCCGAAGAGCTTGTTTGACCGACTTGAATCCTTTTAGGATGTTTAGGCTGTGCTCTGCCAGCCTGCGTGGGATTCCTGGCATGTTTGAAGGGTGCCAGGCAAAAATGTCCCAATTTTCCCGAAGGAATTCTCGTAGTGCGGCTTCGACATCAGGACTTAATTGTGCCCCAATGGAGGCCGTCTTTGTGGGGTCCGTTGGATGGACCTGAAATTTGACTATTTCGTCTGCTGGTTTAAAAGAGGTGGACTTGGACCTCTTATCGAGTATCACATTGTCCCTATCCACCGTGGAGCATAGCGTGGTTAGTTCCTCTGCCGCTAGGGCTTCGGACAATGCCTCTAGGGCCAGTGCGGCTGTCTTATTTTCGGCGTGGAAGATTGTGAATGCCTCTCGCCCTAACAAAGCGTGATATCCGCTGCCGAATGAGGCCACTTGGAACGTGACCTCCTCGGACCTGTAATTGTCCGGTGAGCCGAACACTACATCTAGTGTGATTTTTCCTGTGCAGCGTACTTCTCGACTAGGGATTATCCCTTTGAAGGTTGTGCTGCTTCGCTCGATGCGGCTCCAGTCAATATCCATTTTCTGAAGGGTTTCCTCATAGATGAGGTTTAATCCGCTGCCGCCATCCATGAGTACCTTGGTAAGGCGAAAGCCGTCCACTATCGGACTGAGGACCAATGCGGTTGGTGCTCTAGCTGTTCAGAATTTAGGTTCGTCGCTGGCGTTGAAGGTGATAGCCATGTCACTCCATGGATTTGCTGTTGCTACTTGGTAGACTTCGGCGAGGCCGCGGATTGTTCGTTTTCGCATGTTATTTGATGCGAAAGTCTCGAAGACTGTTAATACCGTGTCAGTACTGCTGGGCTGTTTGCCCGGGGCTAAAAAGCCTTCGCCACTTTTGGCCACCTGCCGTAGTATCCAACATGCTCAAAGGCTGTGTGTTGGAGTGGCGCCCTCCGTATGTGGATTTTGCAGGGTCCGCTGAGCCAGCCCTCCAGTACGGTTCCATGCCCTTTAGGGGGTCTTTGCCTTTTGGTTTTTAACCCAGGTGCTTGAGTATGGCGCAGCCTTTTACTTCGGACTAGGGTTGTGGTCAAGGCCGGACTGTCCCAAAACCTAGTTTCGGTGTTCCTGGCACTCTCTACCGCACAGTATTTTTGTACGATAGTCGCTAGGTCAATGAAGCGTGTAACTTCACGACGACTTATGGCATTCATGATTCCCTTGTCTGTGCAATTGTTGCAGAAAATTGAAATCGCGCTTTCTTTGCAGCAGTCCTTTATCCTGTTCATAACCAGGAGGAATCTGGCCCAGTAATGATGTACTGTTTCATCGGGCTCTTGCCGTATTCGAGATAGATCGCTTATGTTTGGGTGGGCGGGTGGAATCAAGTTCGGAACCCCGCCCGATCTGAGGCTCAAAGGCCAAGAAGTTTCTGGATTTGGAAGCTTGACTTGCTGGATGCTTTCCAACAAATCTAGTCCGATGCCTGACTCTAAGTTCAGTATTTGATTAGCGTCCGTCCCTTCGCGGGAATCCGGCTTGGAGGGATTGGGGGTCCGGACATAGTTGGTTTTCAATGTAGAAGAAGGGTTACCGCATTGTTCCTCTACCACGACAACGTGGTGGGTGGCCTGAGGAGAGTTAATCTCTCTCAGATCGGGTTTAAGCCCAATCTGATCGTAGTCTGTAGCGACTCCCAGGGCGGCAATGCGATCCAAGAGCTCGTTTACAGAGGAAAGCTCAATCGGATCTAACTGCCCGGCGAATTCCGGGCTGACGTGAAGATCGCTTTTGATGACCTGAGAGGTCATCGTCGGAGCGGTGGCCGAACAGGCGGTCATAAGAAAACCGCCTAGCCGGACAGTTTGGCCGGCGGCCAAAGCTCTCTTGACGATGGTGCCATCTTTAAAGGCGGGAGAAGGCATCCTTCCTGATCCCGACGGCACAGAGGAACTCTCAATGAAAGCACCAATGTCGGTGTCAAAACCGGCGGATCTCGGGTAGGGGGTCCCGAACTGTGCGTCTAGGCGGATGGTAACAGGAGACGAGGGACACGATGTTTTTACCCAGGTTTGGGCCCTCTTGATGGAGGTAAAACCCTACGTCCTGCTTGACTAATATTGATGATGTGGGTTACAAGAGTAGATCTACCACGAGATCAAGGAGGCTAAACCCTAGAAGCTAGCCTATGGTATGATTGTTGTTCGTCCTACGGACTAAAGCCATCCGGTTTATATAGACACCGGAGAGGGCTAGGGTTACACAGAGTCGGTTACAATGGTAGGAGATCTACATATCCGTATCGCCAAGCTTGCCTTCCACGCCAAGGAAAGTCCCATCCGGACACGGGATGAAGTCTTCAATCTTGTATCTTCATAGTCTTGGAGTCCGGCCGATGATGATAGTTCGGCTATCCGGACACCCCCTAGTCCGGGACTCCCTCAGGGGGAACCGGAAGTTACCAAAGCAGCCCCGACCTATCATGTAGATGAGGGTGGTATTGTAACTGTTGGTCTCCGTGCACCAAGGACAAAAGAGGGATTTCGCATGCTAAAGACTAAGGTGGCGGAAATTTTAGAAGGAGGCGAGAGATTTTGCCGCCCGCGGGATCGTTCGTATCCAATTTCAACTAATTTTGGACCGTGCTAGCAGGAAGGTCATGCTTGTCGGAGTTATGGGCCACAGGTAGGCTAACCCGAGCCCCAGAACCTTTCAAGACATTGGGATCAGTAGCACCGCTTATGCCGAGTCCCAGGGACGACTCCAAGATATGCCGAGTCCCAGGGACGACTCCAAGATATGCCGAGTCCCAGGGACGACTCCAAGTTATGCCAAGTCCCAGGGACGACTCCAAGATGAGCCGAGTCTCAGACGGCGACTCCAAGATAAGCCGACTCATGGACGGCGACTTCCGGAGAGGCCGGCTATGGAGAGTCGGCCCGTGACTCCACCCACGTATCGAAGGGCGAGGTAGGGTGCGGCCACGACATGGCTGTCCCCCCTGCTTACAAGGGGCCGGCGTGGCTACAGTAAGCTGTATCGCTGAAGATCTCCGGCGAGGCGCGGCACTGTTGCCATGCCTGCCCTGACCTCAGCCACAGTGGGCAGCGCACTGTGCCCACTGCGCCTGCCTGTACGACCGAAGGACGGCAGGGCCGCCTGTCAGTGGGTAGACAGAAGGCGGCACGAGCGCCCTGAAGGCGGACCCGTGGGAGTCGCCCCCCTGGAGTCGGCCGCCATTCCCTCGGGCCCCGCACGCCATTAATCAGACAAGATATGGAATGGCGACAGTGAACGCACGCCAGACGGCGGCGCTGTTGCCATGTCCATATGACCAAGCTAGCGTCATTAGGAGTACCGCTACAGTATCAGGCCTATCCGCGGGGCCCGCCAGTCGGCGGGCCCCAGTAGTTGGCAAAGAGGACGACGGCCTAAGAGACAGACGGCTGGGACCCGCGCCCAGCCAGATTACCATTGTACCCCTGGGGGATAGGCCTATATAAACCCCCCGGGAAGCCCATGCAAAGGGTTCAGACCCAGATAGGAATAGACCTTAGATCATAGGAAGGAGAGAGCTAGCCTTTCCCTCTCCTACCTCCAGAAACAGCTCCAGGAGCACCATTGTAACCACTTTGCCATAGTGACCATGCGGAGACCCCACAGAGCAGCAGTAGGGGTGTTATCTCCTCGGAGAGCCCTGAAGCTGGGTAAGTTCCGTCGGCGTGCATGTCTTCGCCTCATCCCGCTTCCGGGCACCGGTGATGTTCTACTCGCTCCCACCATGATAAGCCATCCTTTGGCATATGTCGTACCCAACCCCCGACATTTGGTGCCCACCGTGGGGCGAGGTGCACCATCGTCCGGAGACCTGCTCTGGACGAGAACCCTTTTCCTCCCTGGCGAGTGCAGCCAGTCCGACACGCCAGATGGAGTTTGCGTTGATGCGCTGCACGGCGCTAAGATCGCCTGCGCGGCCAGTAGCCTCACCGAGCTTATTGGTGAGGTTCGCCTCTCCGGCGAGCCTGCATCCGACGCACGCACGAGCGGCCCCGAGAGCCTCCTCGCGGGTTTCCTCGACCAACTCCACGTCGCCGGTGAGCCTGCCGTGGACCTGGAGTCCATAGGATCCACCGATCCGATGCTGGTCGACTCAGACATGGCGTCGCTCGACGCATTTCCCACCAACGTGGTGGTCTACGACGAGCCGCTCCCTTGCGAGGGGAGCGGCGGGAGCACCATCACGGAGGTTCTCGTCCTCGATCACGGCGAGCATTCCGGTGAGGGAGCGCACGACCCGCTCGACGCGGCTCTGCGAGACCTCACCGCGCCGATTCCGGGAGACACCAACGGCGAGACGCTGGAGGCACGCCGCCTTCAGCTTATCGAGGGTGCAAAGAAGCTGGCAAGCATGAGGTGCTTGTCAGAAGCCTACCAACGCGAGATGGATCGCGACGTGGGCGGCTCGCCGGCTCCGACTGGGCCTAGCCGCCTAGGCGCGGTCCGACAACGTGGCGCGGCAATCGCCAATCTGTTCGGGGCTGATCGCCCTATGTATGCCACGCCTGCGGAGAACATCCGTGCCGCCCAGGCAATGGCAGACGAGCTCGACAACTTCGAGGGCGAAGAGCGCCGCATGATGACGGAGAGAGTTCAGCAGCTCCTCGACGCGGCTGCCGCACAGAGGCGCCGTAGCGACAAAACGACGACCCGCCACCTCGCCGAGACCAAGGCGCGATGTCCCGAACACCGACTGGCGGGGCCCGCGGAAAGAAGGACAAGGAGCCGGCTGTTAGCCACAGTCGGACTCGCATTACCATCGAGCACGACTAAGACGACCGTCCCAAAGCGGTGGAACGGCGGGACGACTATCTGCCTCCACCTCCTCGCAGAGAAAGGCGAGTCTACCCGACGCCCGTGGAACATCCGACTCTCGGCGACCGTCTTGGCCGCCGAGAGGGAGTCGAAGAGAACGATGCCCGCCACCGGATCGACCCTCCCTGCTTTGGACCCTGCATCCGAGATGAGCCCTTCCCTAAAGGGTTCACGCTCCCCCGAGACACGCCCAAATATACCGGCACCGTGAAGCCGGAGGACTGGCTGATCAATTACTCCACCGCCGTCAATATAGCGAACAACAACAAGCGTGTTGCCGTAAGATATGTCCCACTCATGCTCCAGGGCTCGGCCCGGACATGGTTGAACAGTCTAAAGCCTCGCAGCATCAACAGCTGGGTCGACTTCACCGAGGCCTTCGTCCGCAACTTCACAAGCACGTACAAGTGACCTCCCAAGCCTCGCCAACTCTCCTTGTGCGTGCAAGGCCCCAACGAATCCACTCGCGACTATCTCACGCGCTGGGGCGAGCTCCAGAACTCCTGCGAAGGTGTGCACGAGGTGCAGGCTATCGAGTACTTTACTGCCGGGTGCAGAGAAGGCACCCTCCTCAAGCACAAGCTTCTCTGCGACGAGCCGGAGACCCTCGATGAACTGCTGATCACGGCAGACAAGAACGCCACGGCCGACTCCTCCATGAAGGCGGAGATTCAAGTCAGCGCGACTGGCAAAGTCGCTCCTCAGGCTCCAAGAACTCCGGCTGGGGACACTAGTCGGCGGCAACAGCAGAACGACCACAAGCGCAAGGCCCCGCAGTCGGCTTCCAACAGCCGGCAAGTGGCGTCAGTCGAAGACCAACAGCCGGCAAGTGGTGACAGTCGAAGACCAACAGCCAGAGGGACCGCCTCCGGCGAAGCGGCAGAAGGGCGGCAAGTCCAACTGGTTACCGGCTTTCTCCTACGAGCAGACCCTGGATGGCCCCTGCAAGTTCCACAGCGGCACGAAGCCGTCAAACCACACCACCCGGAAATGCCACTGCCTGACCAGAATCGCCAAGGGAGACGGCCTACTCCCTCCCCCGCCTGCTGGGCCGCCTCCGCCACAGCTGCCCCAGCAGCCGGCTGTCAGGCCAGTCGGCACGATACAAGACGAGTTTCCGGATGAACACGGAGCCTATGTGGTGTTCACCAGTGTGGTAGACGATCGGTGCAGCAGGCGCCAACAGCAGCAAGAAGTGAATGTAGTCGCGTCAAGCTCCCCAGAATTCATGCACTGGCCGAAAGGCCCATCAGTTGGAGTAGAGCCGATCACCCAGAGGTGATGCCGAGTCCAGGCTCCTACGCTTTGGTCTTAGGCGCCACACTCGCCACAGATAGGCGGGCCGCTCGCTTCTCGCGAGTGCTGATAGACGGAGGAAGCAGTATCAACATCCTGTATAAGGATACGATGGAGAAGTTAGGAATCAAGCGAAGACAGCTTCAAAGCAGCCGGACTGTGTTCCACGGCATTGTCCCCGGCCTTTCCTGCTCACCAATCGGCAAGATTCTGATAGACGTCCTCTTTGGGGACAAAGATCATTTCCGCTGAGAGCCAATTTGGTTTGAGGTGGTGGACCTTGAAAGCCCGTACCATGCGTTGCTTGGCCGACCAGCGTTGGCCAAGTTCATGGCAGTCCCCCACTATGCCTACCTCAAGATGAAGATGCCGAGTTCCAAGGGATTCCTAACCGTAGCCGGAGACTACATAAAGTCGTCTGCTTGCGCGGCCGAGAGCAGTCGGCTGGCCGAGTCCTTGGTGATCGCGGCTGAGAAACGGCTTCTTGATCGGGTCGTGGCGATGGCCGGCAAGCAGCCCGAGTTATCGCCCGACCCCAAGGAGTCGGAAGTAGAAGGATCATTCAAGCCGTCCAGAGAAACAAAGAAGATACCTTTGGACCAGGAGCACCTAGAGAGGTACGCCGTCATGGGTACAAACCTTGACAGCAAATAGGAAGGCGAGCTCGTCGATTTCCTCTGTGAGAATCGAGACATCTTCACATGGTCCCCTAAAGACATGCCTGGTGTACCGACGGAATTCGCCGAGCACAAATTACATGTCCGGCCTGATGTGAAACCCGTCAGGCAACCCTTGCGCCGCCTGTCAGAAGAGAAGAGAAGAGTTGTTGGAGAAGAAATAGCCCGGCTCCTGGCAGCCGGCTTCATCATGGAAGTGTTTTTCCCAGAGTGGCTAGCAAACCCAGTACTGGTGCTGAAGAAGAATAAGCAGTGGCGGATGTGTATTGACTACACAAGTCTCAATAAAGCCTGCCCCAAGGACCCCTTTGCTCTGCCAAGAATTGATCAGGTGATAGACTCCACAGCCGGATGCGAGCTGTTGAGTTTTTTGGATGCATACTCTGGATATCACCAGATCAAACTGAACCCGGCTGATCGACTGAAGACCGCCTTCATCACGCCGTTTGGTGCCTTCTGCTACCTGACCATGACGTTCGGCTTGAGGAATGCCGGTGCCACCTTTCAGCGTTGCATGCAGAAGTGCCTCCTCAAGCAACTCGGCAGAAATGCCCATGTCTACGTGGATGACGTGGTGGTGAAGACGGAGAAACGTGGGACTCTGTTGGAAGACCTCAAGGAGAACTTCAAGAACCTGCGCCGATTCCATATCAAGCTCAACCCCGAGAAGTGCGTCTTCGGAGTACCAGCCGGCCAGCTACTTGGTTTCCTGGTCTTCGAACACGGCATAGAGTGCAACCCTGTGAAGATCAAGGCCATCGAGAGGATGGAGGCACCCAGACGACTGTTAGACGTGCAGAAGTTCACCGGTTGTTTGGCGTCCATCAGCTGATTCATCAGTCGGCTGGGCGAGAAGGCTCTCCCCTTGTACCAACTCATGAAGAAGACAACCTTTTTTGAGTGGACTCCCAAGGCGGACGAGGCCTTTCTCCAACTGAAGAAGATGTTGACTACTCCCCCTGTGCTGGCGGCTCCGACTCCCAAAGAGCCCATGCTCCTATACATTGCCGCCACCAACCGGGTAGTCAACACAGTCATTGTAGTCGAGCGCAAGGAGGAAGGCAAGACGCTACTTGTCCAGAGACTGGTATATTACCTGAGCGAGGTACTGTCGGCCTCTAAGAAGAACTACCCCCACTACCAGAAGATGTGCTATGGCGTGCATTTTGCCGCCAATAAATTGAAGCCTTACTTCCAAGAGCATCCAATCACTGTGGTCTGCACAACCCCACTAGCCGAGATCATCGGAAGCCGAGATGCTTCTGGCCGAGTGGCCAAATGGGCCATCCACTTGGCTCCCTACACCATCTACTACGAGCCCCGCACCGCCATCAAGTCACAAGCGCTGGCCGACTTCCTCATCGATTGGGCCGAGACCCAGTATCTGCCGCCAGCGCCCGACTCCACCCATTGGCGGATGCACTTCGATGGCTCCAAGATGCGCACCGGCCTGGGAGTCAGCGTCGTCCTCACTTCCCCCAAGGGTGACAAGCTCAGATATGCGCTGCTGATCCATTTCGCCGTCTCCAACAACGTGGCCGAGTATGAGGCGCTCATCCACGGGATCCGACTTGCCAAAGAACTCGGCATTCGCCGGATCTTGTGTTATGGCGACTCAGACTTGGTGGTCCAGCAATCATCTAGCGATTGGGACGCCAAGGATGCAAAAATGGCGAGCTACCGCTTCCTTGTGCAGCAACTCAGCCGATACTTCGAGGGGTGCGAGTTCCTCCACGTGCCAAGGAACGACAACGACCAAGCAGACGCCTTGGCACGAATCGGCTCCACCCGCCAAGCAATACCATCCGGAATCGCCCTTCGGCGCCTCCTCAAGCCTTCTATCAAGCCATCACCAGAATCAGACTCAATATTTGTGCCGGCTCCACCCGAAAAAGTCGGATCCGACTCCAAGAAAGACACAGTCGAAGCCGGCCCGGGGACTTCAGAACCCGGCCCGGGGACTGCAGTGGCAAGATCGAAGACTCCAGAGCCCGGCCCGGGGACTGCTCCAGTCGGCCCGGGGACTTCGTCAAGTCAACAAGCGGCTGCGGACTCCAACCCGCCGCCTCCCAGCCCAACCGTCCTTGTCCAAGTCGCACTAGTATCAATTGAAGAAATAGCAGCACCCTCATGGGCCCAGCCCATCCTCAAGTTCCTAGTAAACAGAGAGCTGCCAACTGATGAAATCTTGGCTCGGCAAGTACAATGCCGAGCAGCAGCTTATACCATAGTCAACAGAGAGCTGGTCAGGCGCAGCGTCACTGGCGTCTACCAATGCTGCGTCAAGGCAGAACAAGGCCAAGCAATCCTAAGAGACGTCCACGAAGGCGAGTGCGGTCACCATGCGGCCTCAAGAGCACTCGTCGCCAAAGCCTTCCGGCATGGTTTTTTCTGGCCGACTGCCCTAGAAGAGGCCAAGGAATTAGTCCAAAAGTGCAAGGGGTGCCAGATGTTCCGTTCCAAGCCACTTCAGCCAGCTTCCGCACTCAAGACTATCCCCATCGCCTGGCTCTTTGCAGTCTGGGGCCTGGACATGGTGGGACCATTCAAAACGGCACGAGGTGGCTTGACTCATCTACTTGTCGCAGTGGACAAGTTCACCAAGTGGATAGAAGTGAAACCCATCAAGAAATTGAATGGTCCGACTGCAGTAACTTTCATCACCGACATCACGACTCGGTACGGCATCCCGCACAGCATCATCACCGACAATGGCACAAATTTTGCCAAAGGCGCCTTGGCCCGTTTCTGCGCGACGCAGGGCATCCGACTGGACTTAGCGTCCGTTGCCCATCCGCAGTCAAACGGTCAGGTGGAGCAAGCAAACGGCCTCATCTTATCCGGCATCAAGCCTCGACTGGTCGTGCCACTGGAGCGATCGGCCGACTGCTGGCTTGAGGAACTACCGGCCGTCCTCTGGAGTCTGCGCACGACTCCAAACAAGTCAACCTGCTTCACACCTTTCTTCCTCGTCTACGGCACTGAAGTCGTCATCCCAACGGATATAGAGTTTGACTCCCCGCGAGTCACTATGTACGCCGAGGAAGAAGCAGAAGAAGCACGTCAAGACAGCGTTGATCTGCTGGAAGAGGGCCGGCTGTTGGCACTCAGCCGGTCCAGCATCTACCAGCAGAGTCTGCGTCGATACTACAACAGGAAGGTCAGGCCAAGATCTTTCCAAGAGGGCGACCTTGTGCTCCGACTGATCCAGCGAACAGTCGGCCAACACAAGCTGTCGGCACCTTGGGAAGGCCCCTTCATCATCAGCAAGGTGCTGGGAAATGACTCCTACTACCTGATCGACGCCCAGAAGCCCCGAGCGCGCAAGAGGGACGACTCCAGCAAAGAGATAGAATGCCCGTGGAATGCAAATCTTCTCCGAAGATTTTACAGTTGATGCAGTATGTATCATGCTCCCCTTTTGTATTAAAGTACCAAGACTTTGCCCCCCCCCCCCGAGACGAGCTCGGGGACTGCCTTCTTTTGTTATCTGTATGATAAGAATTATGCCTTCGAGTATATTACTCTTCGTTAATGCCGCTTGGCACCGGGTCCGACCAGTCGGCCCGAGGACTCGCAGCCTCGCACTATGAGGAAGTTCCCGCGGTCAGACAAGTAGTGTGCGGTGCCTAATCCATCTCCTGACAAAGCTGCAGCTCGCAGAGCGACTGTTTGGTGGCCAGGAGTGAGGAAGAACGAGCGCCCACACGAAAAATGGCTAAGGACCCAAAGCACGAACATAGCGTAAGACGGCTTCCAGCATCTCTGAAGCAAAAAGCTGACTCATGAGTAGTCGGCTTGCCGCTTCTACTAGCCTCTATTAAGGATAGCCAACTCTTGGGTAGTCGGCTTGCCGCTTTCTATCCGACTTGCTAAAAGAAACTCTAAAATGGCCGAGTACTTGCCTTCCCAAAGTAGCCAAGCATTTGATCCAGCGACAGTCCGCAGAGCGGTTGTCCGACTGCCAAGGCGGCGACTAAGGAAAGGCGGCAAAGGGAAAAGCCTAAAGAGCAATGAGCAAGGAAAGATAGAACGCGGATTAATATTTACATAGGCCCTTGGCCGAATCTTCGAGTAGAAGTTCAAAATACACCCCGCGGGTGGAACTGTTCGAATTTAACAAAGTTTTCCAAAAGATTACTAAGATAGATAAAGCAGAGGCGAAAACGGCAGCCTAGGAGGCGGCATCTGGGATCGGAGGATCGGAGGAGATGGCGGTGTCAGGCGCCGGGGCGACCGGCTGGGGGGTCTCGGTTTGATCGCCTCCGGCGGCAGTCGCCTTCTCTAGACGTGGCTCGTTGCTGGAGGCGCGGTCAAGCTGAGGCTGGTTGCCCACTCCGACTCCTGGCACCTCCGTCTCACCTTCGTCCTCCGCCTCGCCCTCCTCCTCGGTGCTGGAGTCAATCACCTCCGCCGAGTCCTCACCGAAGTCCAGGTTCATCCTGAACCACTCTGGCGGCACCTCCTCGCCGCCTGCAGCCCGCTCGGGGACGAAGACACTAGTGTCCGTGTAGTCGGCAATCGCCGCCGCACGCTCGACAAGGGCACCCTCCACTGCCACCAGTTCTGCCTGGGCCTCTGACCGGAACGCGACCAGCCGGTCCAGATCCAACCCTGGATACCATGCCTTGACAAATTCCAAGGCCCGGCGCGCTCTGGCCCGGGTCGAGGAACCCTTCCAAGCTTCAAGACGGCCAGCTACGACCTCCAGCTAGTCGGCGGTCCGACTAGCGGTGCGCAGGGCTGGCATGTCTGGCCACAGAGCGGCAACCGCCTGGGCGCCGGCACTCTGAAGCCGGCGCATCAGCCGATGGGCCGGACGAAGACGGGCCTCGATGCTCAGAAGCTGCTCGTCGACGGTTCGGGGGGCGTTAGCGGCGATCTCCGCACCGCTTGCTCTCTACAACTCGCGATCAGCCTCGATGGCCTGAGTGACTGCCTGCGAGTGGCCAGGGAAGAAGTCTGCCAAGACAAAAAAGAACCGAGTCGAAAAAATCAGAAGTCAGCCCGACCTATAGTCGGAAACTCGAAGAAAGAAAGAAAGAAAAGAAACTCACCGTCGACGATGTCCTCGATCTCATGGAATCCGGAGGTCAGCATCACCTCCTATCAGTCCAGGAGGAGCGCTCGCTCTCGAACTCGGCCAGGAGAGCGGCCTCCTCTTCTCGGCCTCGTCCTGCGCCTTCTTGAGCAGCCCCTTCTGCTCGGCCAGCTGCGCGACCAGCAGGTCGCGCTCTGTGGCGAGTTGTTGCACTCCTCCTCCTTGGGCCGCAAGGCGGTGTTGGCCTCGCCCAGCTGCTGCTGAAGAGCGGCGTTGGCCCCTGAAGAAGAAAAAAGAGAAAAGATGATAAGTCGTCAACAAAGAAAGGTCGCTGAGAAGATCCGGCCCGACTGCTCAGCAGTCGGCCCGAATCTCGGGGACTACAGCCCGCGGGTGCGCCAGCGCGCCCCCTGTGAAAAAGAAGAACGACTCACCCCGGCTCTCCGACAAGTCGGCAGTCCGCCTGCCTAGCTCCTCAACATTGCGGTTGAAGGCGGTAGCACGGAGGTTGTGATACCAGTAAAGCATTTCAGACAAAGTTAATATTTGGAACTCGCCAGAGGGAGTTCCGAACCGCCTGCTCAGCAGCCGGCCCGAAACTCGGGGACTACACCCAGTGGGTGCGCTGGCGCGCCCCCACAAAGAAAAACAAGAATCAAAAGATAGAGACATACTCGAACGGCCGTTCACGCTGCCAGATGCGCCTTGGTGCAGTTTTGAAGGGCGTCGCCTTCAGCTCGCAGCTTCGCCCGGACGTCCAGAAGCGCTTGGTTCAGCATCCCTGTGCCGCCTCCGCGCAACCACCCAATGGGCGCAGCGCTCGTCGCCTCGGTGTCTGGGATTGCCGATCTGGCGGCGCCAGTCTCCCGGGGTCGTGGCGCCGAGGTTGCCCTCTCAAGACGACAGCGCACTGGCGAGGTGACTTGGAGAAGCAGCCTCGCCTCGGACTCGTCCGCAGTCGGCAGCACCGGCAGGCCCGCTGGCTGTTTGCCATGCGCTCTCCCAGACGGCGGCGGAGGCGGCGGTGGCGGCACGAGCATGTCCGACATGGAGGCCTCGCCGCTTTCCTTCTCCACGACGGGGTTCTCGGCGCCGGCTTCTCCAGTCTGCCCCGTGAACTCCGGGGGCGGCGGCGCCAAGGACAGCAGGATGACGAGCAGCGCCGATTGGCGGTGAGCGACCTCCTCGGCTTGCCGCCTTGCTGTTGCGGTGGCTTCGGCCTCTTCCAGTTTTTTCTGGGCAGAGGCCGCTGCCTTCTCAGCCTCCGCTTTCTCCAAACGGGCGGCCTCCTCCTCGTAGCGCCTCCGCCGACCCCATGACGGAGGGGACGACGACCCTCTCAAGGGTGAGAGGATCCCTGAAGCAAAAAAAGGAATGAAAAAGAGAAACTCGGACGAGATTCACCAAAGAAAAATAAGGACAAAGGAGGAAACACTTACGCAGAGACTAGCGGCGGCCTCTTCACTTCCTTGCGGAAGCGGTTGGCCCTCGCGGCCGCCTCCTCCCGTTTGGTCGCGGCGGCCGCCCCCTTGAGCTTCTTCGGCTTGCCGCCGAGTGAACTCGGCCCAGTCTGGCGCCTCTTCAAGCCGCCTTGGCCGGCCAAGCCGGCGGAGGAACCCGCGCCCGATGAGCCGACCCTTGGCTGGTGGCGCGGGACGACTTCCCCTTCGGCGTCGTCATCAGGCCAGTCGGCGAAGGTGGCCGAGGGCCTGAGGCCCCCTCCCGCTCCTCCTCCCCCGCCTTCGGCATCGGCTTCCATCGCCGCTGCCCCCAAGTCGAGGTCGTCAACGTCGCTCTCCGCTCGGTCGGGGACGAACTCACGGGGCGGTCTCGAGATGCTGGCTGCGGGCTGCATGAGGAGATTCTAATTCAGAGAAGCCAATGAAAATCAAAAGTCGGAGTCGGCTATGAAGATGACAAAGCAACAAAGAGATGCGACTTACCACTGGAGGGGGGTTGGCGCGCTAGTACGGCTCCTTGCCGAATTGCCAGTCCTCCCCGAGCTCGCAGTTCACGATGTGGTTCACCATGTTTGCCACCTCTGCGTGGGGCATTTCCCTGGTGCACATCCGACTCGGGTCTCGGTGGTCGCTCATCTGACTAATCAGACGAGGCCGGCCTTGAAGAGGGAGGGCTCGGCGCATCACGAAGGCGGCCAGCAAGTCGGCCCCAACGAGGCCCTCCGATTGCGTCAGAACTCGGAGCCGCGCCACGGCGGCGGCTCCGGCGGGAGTCAGCGTCTTGGCCCGATTAGACCAGCTGGGGAGCCTCCCAGCCGGCGGGCCGGCTTCATAAGGCGGCAGATTGACCCAGTCCCCGTCGGGGGCAACGCTCTTCACATAGAAGTATGACCGCTGCCACATCTTCACCGATTTGATTAACGCGATGGCAGGAAACGGATTGTCGGCCGTCGACCGCCGCATCGCGATGAAGGCGCCGCATTGAGCCGGCACACCGGCGACGTGCGTGCCAAGCTTGGAGGAGAAGAATTCTCCCCACAGCTCGATGGTGGGAAGGACGTTGAGGAAGCCTTCACACAGGGTGGCGAAGACAGACAATAGCACCACCGTATTCAGGGTGAGGTGGTGCGGCTGGAGACCGTGGAACTCCAGGAAGGAGCGGAAGAAGCCGCTCGCCGGCAGCCCCAGGCCGCGCATGAGGTGCGAGCGGAAGATGACCCGCTCGCCCTCCTCCGGCACCGGCAATATCTCTCCCGCCAACCCGGCGCGAGCACGCACGAGGTCTGCGCCGGGGAGGTGGCGCGTCCTACGAAGGAACTCGATGTGGTCGTGATCCACCTCCGAGCCGTCCCACACGCCGGAGTGCACGGCGGGAGCCGCGGCGGCGGAGGAAGAGCTCATCGCTGTTGGAGCGGTGTGTTCCTGCTCGACGGCGGCAAGAGGAAGGAAAGGAAGCAAGAGGAGGCGGGGGAGCAGGGAAGATGGGCGCGCGTGCTTGCCACTCCAATCCTCCCCCCCCCCCCCCCGCCTACTTATAGCCTTGACGGCTGAGAAGCCGATGGGGCGGGTGTGGGATTAATTGCGCGCAGGACCCCACGCCCCCCACGATTTACCCCACGAAGTTACTGCACGCTGTAACGACGTGGGAAACCCAACCGTCCGCACGGCCACAATGGATCCGTTCGTGTGCTGAGGCGCGGTAGTGGCGGGCCCCGCCTGACGGCCCGTCCCGTCGCGTGCGTGGGTAGGCAGACTATCCTCGCCGCGTGGCACCACGCGATAGGACCGCATCGGGCGGCCATGGGGAAGCGTATCAGGCACGCCGCCTGGTCTCCCGCCACGACTTTCGAACTCTCTACGAAGCAAGACGGCCCTCTGCGAATCCGACTTTCGGACAGTCGGCCTGAAGGAAGACGGCATGCGAAGTCCTAAAGAATGAAACTGTTGAGGCCCCACGACACAGTACCCATGGAGCCTCACCAGCTTCGGGGACTACTGTCAGAGTTATGGTCCACGGGTAGGCTAACCCGAGCCCCAGAACCTTTCAAGACATTGGGATCAGTAGCACCGCTTATGCCGAGTCCCAGGGACGACTCCAAGATATGCCGAGTCCCAGGGAGGACTCCAAGATATGCTGAGTCCTAGGGACGACTCCAAGATATGCCGAGTCCCAGGGACAACTCCAAGTTATGCCGAGTCCCAGGGACGACTCCAAGATGAGCCGAGTCTCAGACGGCGACTCCAAGATAAGCCGACTCATGGACGGCGACTTCCGGAGAGGCCGGCTATGGAGAGTCGGCCCGTGACTCCACCCATGTCTCGAAGGGCGAGGCGGGGTACGGCCACGACATGGCTGTCCCCCCTGCTTACAAGGGGCCGGCGTGGCTACAGTAAGCCGTATCACTGAAGATCTCCGGCGAGGCGCGGCACTGTTGCCATGCCTGCCCTGACCTCAGCCACAGTGGGCAGCGCACTGTGCCCACTGCGCCTGCCTGTACGACCGAAGGACGGCAGGGCCGCCTGTCAGTGGGTAGACAGAAGGCGGCATGAGCGCCCTGAAGGCGGACCCGTGGGAGTCGGCCGCCCTTCCCACGGGACCCACGCGCCATTAATCAGACAAGATAGGGACTAGCGACAGTGAACGCACGCCAGACGGCGGCACTGCTGCCATGTCCATATGACCAAGCCAGCGTCATCAGGAGTACCGCTACAGTATCAGGCCTGTCCGCGGGGCCCGCCAGTCGGCGGGCCCCAGTAGTCGGCAAAGAGGACGACGGCCTAAGAGACAGACGGCTGGGACCCGCACCCAGCCAGATTACCATTGTACCCGTGGGGGGTAGGCCTATATAAACCCCCCGGGAAGCCCATGCAAAGGGTTTAGACCCAGATAGGAATAGACCTTAGATCATAGGAAGGAGAGAGCTAGCCTTGCCCTCTCCTACCTCCAGAAACAGCTCCAGGAGCACCATTGTAACCACTTTGCCATAGTGACCATGCGGAGACCCCACAGAGCAGCAGTAGGGGTGTTATCTCCTCGGAGAGCCCTGAAGCTGGGTAAGTTCCGCCGGCGTGCATGTCTTCGCCTCATCCCGCTTCCGGGCACCGGGGACGTTCTACTCTCTCCCACCATGATAAGCCATCCTTTGGCATATGTCGTACCCAACCCCCGACAATGCTAGACTGCGTACACGGGGCACGCGTCGGCAGTTAATAACTGGTGTGAAGTCCACACCAGAAAAAAGACAAGAACTTGGGGTGATGCGCCGATAACTTGGACGTTCACATGGGCGCGACCAATCGTACGGGTGTAGGGGCGCGTTCACAAAAAAAGGGATCAAACGCCCAGCCTATGTATTTCTTGTGTAAATAAATAATTTAGTGCCATTGGTTATTTACTTTAAACATAATGCATTAACGTGTTAGTGTAGAGGCGCACAAAAAAATGGATATTGTAGTCAGCTACTTAAAAGTGCTACCTCATATGATTACATAGCCTCCATTTCATAAATTGCGTACCCATTGAATTCATATATGAATATTACATATATTACTTCAAAATAGAAACTTAAATCATCCAAGACTAATGAATTTGAATTCAAGAGTAACAATGGTGCATGTACATGATAGCTACATTGGTTGTTCAAAGAAACATCACTGTAACTTTGGCATGCACAACTGAAAAGGTTTATTTAAATAGAAAAAAAATCTGATATGTGAGTGTCCAATCTTTATAGTGTTGAATCGATATTGTACCTTTGGCCACGGTTCGAAGTAGATATTGACTTATGTTCAAGCGATACACGTCCACGATCGCTAGATAGTGATACGTGAATGAATTGTACAATCTCTCTCACACGCATACATATCTCATTTCCCTGTGGGCATCGGAACCACACATGCGCACTTCGTGTATTTCTCTCCCTCCGTCAGGGTTAAATTCGTCTTTCTACCCCGTCCTACAAGTCGCTCACACAGAAAAACACACGCTCTCTATGTCTAACACAACCACCCCTTTAATTCCGCCCACCCACAGCCACTATTGTCTCAAAAGTATAATAATGTCTCTCACACATATGCTATCTACCTATCCCTTAATATAGCTAGATATGTGTCACACAAACTCCTTCTCCCTACTAGCAAGATGCCCATGCGTTGCACGGAACATCAAGATGCATTTGTATGAGAAGTTTATCTTGTGGGAGAAAGGGATGAACGAGGGAATGCCTTATTTGCAAATGCGGAGAGGGGTGTTGGTATCTTTTTGCAAAATTGCCATAGTTTCCTTCCTATCCGTCGGATATAAATCAGATGGCCTATATTGCAGGATGGCAGGAACACCATCATCACCAACTCTTTTTTTATAAGAGTAGAGATATGTGATTGTCACTGCCCCCCCATACACACCCCCACACACCCACACTTCCCAACACCGAAGGAGTAGGGTGACACCTCGATCTTGATACTAATCTATCGACTGGCTTCTCTCTCAAACATACACACACACACTACCCGGCACCGAAGGAGTAGGGTGGCACATCGATCTTGATAATAATCTATCTACTCCTCTTTCAAACACACACACACACGCTAGTTGTGCCTCTGTGCCTACCACGCACACTCTCGATACGTCTTTCTCCCCCCCCCCAACAATGACAGCAGAAGGGTGACAACTCGGTCTGATCATAATCTGTCAATTGGTTTCTCTCTCAAACATTGTGTCTCGGTGCCTCGCTCGGTAGCCCCCTCGATATGTAGACTTCTCGCGCGCGCACAGCTGTAGTGGCGATGACGCTGAACCCAGTGTGCCTTGTTTTTACCGGCCTCATGTGATAGTTTTCACCCTGTTTTCTGTTAATTAACAAGGCAACCTTTTCTTTGTTACTACTAGTGAATCTGGAATCATTTGGGGCAGACATAAAATATATCACTTCAACCCAATTATCGCAGCAACTATTTTAAAAGAAATTAGCTAGCTGCCCGTGCGTTGCACGGAACATCAAGATGCATTTGTATGAGTAGTTTATCTTGTGAGAGAAAAGACTGAACGAGGGAAGGCCTTATTTGCGAACGTGGAGAGACGTGTGGGTATATTTTTGCAAAATTGCCATAGTTTCTTTCCTATCTGTTAGATATAAATCTGACAGCCTATATTGTAGGATGGCACGCACACCATCATCACCAACTCTGTTTTCTACTCCCTCCTTCCAAAAATACTTGTCATCAAAATGGATAAAAAGATATGTATCTAAAACTAAATTACGTCTAGATACATTTCCTTTTATCCATTTTGATGACAAGTATTTCCGGACAGAGGGAGTATTTGTCTTTTTAGAGATTTCAACAACTGACTATGACCGGACCTTACCAACATACTCAAAAAAGTAGTCCATAATTTTGATGTTACCCTCTTTTCTTGGCGGTGTAGTGCCATCTGGATACCTCATAAATAAATCAAGGACAAATATGACCCCTTCTTGAAAAGACATACGGAGCAAAATGAGTGAATCTACACTCTAAAATATGTCTACATACACATCCGTATGTGGTAGTGCATTTGAAATCTGAAAAAGACAAATATTTAGGAACAAATGGAGTATATATAAGAGCAGACATGGAGATATATCTCCAGCATGGTCTACAACAAAAATGTGTTGGGCTGGTTAGTGCCGGATGCTCGCAATGCGATGACATGAGTTCGAGTTCTGTCTTTTAACTTTAGATTTTTATATTATATATTACTCTACTTATTTAATATATACTTCTTTCGCTACTGTACTGACAGTGGAACCCACAGAGCACTTAGAATACAAGATTAAGGATGGACTTGTTTCTTTTTAACTTTCTGTACAAAGTTGTAGCCACCCCGCAAGTCATGTGTACATTGTACATGCAATTAACTTTTTATAGAGGGACAATCATATAGGAAATTAACTCAAATGGATTGGATGTCACTCTATTATTTCCAGCATAAAGAGCATCTCCAACGACAGCCGGCAAATTTCCTCCCGCTTCCTTCCTCGGAGGATGACATCAAACACCAGCGGCATACATTTTTACAACTCTAACCAACCAGATGAAATTTGTGCAAACATGGACTGATTTCATATAAGCATGAAGGATTTCGTATGAAAAAGCCGGGTCTTCATATAAACATGATGGATTTCATTACATTTACATGAACTAAGAGGTGCCAATCCGACTCTCTTGTATAATTAATACTCCCTCCGTCCAGAAATACTTGTCCTAAAAATGGATGTATCTAGACTTATAGTTCTAAATGGCCGCCCACGGATCCCTTTGTCTTCCTCGTGTCCGTTAGACACTTGCGGGGTCGACGAAGGTCCTCGAAAGAGACAAAGCAGCAAAGAAACCACCTGAATCCGCGGTCGTTGCCTCGGCGGTGGCCTTCATGGGTCCCAGGTGGCGGCGGCCTCCCGTGTTCTACTTCTCCTTGATGATGGCGGCGGACACAGAGAAGCTGGCTGGCCACCGACTCGTCGCTCTCCACGCACCTGGCTTCTGTCTCTGCCTGCATGGCGCTGCCACAGGCACGGGAGGCGCGCCCACAGACACGGGAGGCACGGCCACCATAGACACTGGTGGCGCGGTACGACGCGGTAGCGACGGCGCCCGTACGGGTGTGCTCGCCGCCGTGCCGGCGTGGAGCAACTCGCCACTCCTCATCGAGCTGAACTGGAGCGGCGAGTTGCTGAACCACGCGCCTGCTTGGGGCGGTAACTGGCTTCGTTGGGTCAAGCAAGGTTGGTGAAGCACCGAGCGGCCTCGCCTGTATCCGGAGGGCTCGGCGGGCCACCCAGCCGGGTAATATGTCGGAGAACGGCTCATCGGGAGCCATCAGAAGAGTGGAGAAAATGGTGAAGGAGGAGATGGGGGAGCGATGGAGGGGTGCGATTCTTGCCCGTTGTTTGTCTGGCCTCGTGTAAATAGAGGGCGGACGGTAGGAGCTTGGCTGGCGTCTGGCCTCGTTTAAACTGAGGGCGGACGGGAGGAGCTCGGCCGGTGTTGCGTTTAATTCTAGCCCGCTCATGAACGGACGTGTGGCCGGAGTAGGATTCTCGGTTTGCATGCGGGTTTTATGGAGGGGTTTAATGGAGGCGCCGGGCGTATAGCGGGCGGTGCAGTACTATTCGATTTGACAGCAGTAATGAGCCGTCAAATCACAAAGGCCCTCACCTCTCGTGAAACCGACCGAGCTAGACTGCCCCGCCCTCTAGCCTTTTAAAATATATATATACTCCACTTTTGTATAGTAGTAGTATCGATGGATTGCGCCATGGAGCAAAACTTGAAATTAAAAAAAGGTGGTACATATAGAGAGCGCTCGTCGCCAAATTATGCATATAGTACTATTAAAAAGGCTTGTCACAATAATGGTGTCCAGCACAAGTGCACAACCCACCCCTCAAATAAAACTAAGCACCCTGGAATTCTTTGACAAAACTAAGCACCCTGAAATTCTTTGACAACTAAACTGCTGGCTATATGATGTTGGCCATATTTATTGTACATATATAATGTGAAGAAACGAATGAAAGTACTATACCAACTAAAAGACGAAATTTAAGAAATACTAGTATGTACGTACTGAAGAGTTAAAGTAACGAGAAGAAACATAACATAGTTCTGCTGGGGGCTCAGCACAACACACCCCTCAAATTAAACTAAGCACACCTGAAATTAAATTTTGCAACTACTCCGGTATACACTGCATTAGAACCACCATGAGCAACGACACTACCACCTTACTCGGAGTGGCTTTCCATTCTCCCATGATACGAGCTTCTGAGAGCCCTTGGATCTGAGATCGAACGGTTGCATGGCGTGATTCTAGACCTATGGGTTAATATCCTATCCTGGAGGTTTATTATGCAAATTTTCAGCAATTTAGCATGTGACAGTTTGATCTCAGATCCAAGGGCTGCCAGCAGCCCGTATCATGGTCGCGCCTACCACGACCGTCGCGTCGCACGCGCGGTCGCGCCCTTGGAGATTTAACACGGTGCGTTAGGCTATCTGATGTTGGTATGTCATACATAGTCATCACTTAGTCACTCATACTACAACACGGTTAGCTATAAGGTTGGCTATAAGTGTATTTTTTTTACTTCTCTCTATCTCTTTCTTTGTACTCCCTCCGTCCCATAATATAAGAACGTTTTTCACACTAGTGTAGTGCCAAAAACGTTCTTATATTATGGGACACAGGGAGTACTAGTATTTATTGCATTTGCCAGGGAGTGACCTCTTCCAATGAAATAGTGTGCCTATTAGTTTTTTGTTGCTAAGTTTGCTTCATTTAATTAGCTATAGACTCAAAATTGTCTTTTCACCTAGGTGCATGCGCTTAGCACCGTTTCTTCTTTGGGTCACCAAAATAGTCTCTCTCTTCTCGATTAACTTGCCACATCAGACTTTATGCCTATGTGGCAAGCTTAGCACATGTAGGAGCAAGTAAGTACAATAGTGCGCTTTACATGACATTTTTGCATATGTGGAGGAAAGAGAGGCAAGGAAAAGGTGGAGAAGTGGGCTCTCATGCAAGAGCTAGCCTCTACTACAGTCTACATGGTGGAGCATTGGGAGAGGCACCTGTATGGAGGTGGTCAGGAATCTGGAGACTCACACCGGTCGTAGCGCCGCAGTTAAAATGATAATGGCAAGTCAAATCACGGGGCCCCACATGTCCAACAGTAAATCACTGTCAAATCACACAGCCCTACATTTGCAGCAGCCTACTTCCTCGTCTTCTCGCGTCTCTATCAAACCGACTAGGCGGAACTGCCCTGCCTACCGCGCAGGAAAAGCCCGCGCAGTATACTCCCTCCGTTTAGGTGACCAAGGTGGAGAGGAAAATGAGAGAACTTAATGTTTAGTATTTGCTAAGGCTGGTTGTAATGGTAGTATCATAGCTATATCATGCATGCCAACTAGGCAATTTTGATGAGGTGTCATAGAATTAAATGAAGAAAGAGAGAGAGTTGAGTACTATGTGTCATACATGGCAATAAATAAAGTACTACATGATACTGATATATGATACATGGCACAGGAGTACTAAGTATTATTAATACAGTTTTGCTAGAACTCATCTAGATGAGATATAATTTGGTCTCATTTGTCTTTTATAGCCATTGGATGTGATGCTATAAGATGCCTGTGTGCTGACGTGGGTTTTATTTTTTCTTGTGCAACAAACTAACCACTGCATGTCATGTTTGATAGTCTCAAGTCATTAAAAGCATACAAGCCCCACATCTCTTATTGGTTGATTGCTCTATTTATGTCAAAAAATAAGAAACAACGTGAGAGTTAATGCACCACGCCTATGTGTTTACTATTTGGTTTTCGTAAGATGACTTAATACTCACCTAGACGGAGGGAGTATTCGATTTGACAGCGGGCGGTGCAGTTCCCGATACGGCTTTAATGCAGATGAGGGAGGGAGTAGCGGTTCCCGATATGTTGAACGGCCAATGCATCCTCCTTCAATTAATGCATGAGGGAAGTAATGGGAGGAGGTCCAGGAAAAGAGGCTGCACGATGTGAATGCAATGCAGTTTGCCCTCATTGCCCTCATATAAAGGCGCCCCTCCATTCCAATGCATCTACCACATCGTACGCACCTAAGCATTTGCCTAAGCACCTACACTAAGCACAAAAGAGCTCACTCCAGACCCATGGCGGCGATGCGCGTGAGCAGCCAGCGGCTGCGCCAGATGGTCCACGACGCCGGCCTGCGGCATGGCACCGAGGATCATCTCCAGACGGTGTTGGAGACCGGCTGGTGGATGGCCTCTGTCGATGCTAACTACGACTCTCAGTTGGACCAGATGATCGTTGCCACCAGCAACAAGTTCACCGTCCTCAAGAAGCTCGCGGAAGACATCGTCGTACTCCTCCAGCCCGCGCGACCGGGCTCCTCATTGCCTGCCACCCTAATTGGCTTCCATGGCCGGAACCTCTTTCAAGCACTGGTGGCCCTACGACTGCCCGCCGACGCCACGAAGAATGTCCACCTGGAGGTCGTGCTCGCCGCGAGGCGCCTCGCCCTGCAAGAATTCGTCGACCTACACATCCATGTGTATGAGCAAATCGTGTACATAGGTATCTACAAGGCCAGTGAGGACACTATGACGTTGGCCTTCCTCAACCGGCTGGAAGCCTTGGATGCCTTTGCTGAGAAGCACCTCGACCTCGCCACAAAAGCCGCTGCTCCTTAGCTGCCGGTCGGTGGCCCGGCGCACTAAGTTGAGGAGGAGTAGGTCGTATGTTCATGGATCCATATTTCTTCTTGCCTTCTGTAACCACCACTGCGATCGCATCATCGTGGCCTTAATTCTTATTGTGTTGTTGCATTCTTGTTCCAGTTAATACCTACATGTGCGATCCCTTTGCTTAATTATATGCATCACTGTAACTAGTACTCCATCCGTCAATTTATAAGTTGTGCTTACCTTTTCCATCAACTTCGTGCAACGCGCGAGCATCTTGCTAGAAACACTACAATATGTCTATATAATCCGTATGTGATAGTCCATTTGAAATCTCAAAAAATACAAATATTTAGGTACGGAGGGAGTAATATATTAGGAGTATATCAAAACAATAGTGATTTCTTTCAAGTTTGTGAACAAATACTACTATTCTACTACTTTGGATCCGTCGCAACGCACGGGCACATTGCTAGTAAAAGGAAAAGGCCTGCCGCGTTCGCGTCGCACCCCCACGCGCCCAGGAATCGGGAGTACTCCATGGCCCATCCGGCATGACACATAGCTTAGGGAAGGCGTGTTGCCTAGCATTTTCACTTTCATGTGGGACCGCCATTGAGCAAACCGACACCCCGACCGTCGCCGGGTTGGAAAACAGAAACGAGGGGAAGATCTAGCTGTAGCACGGAAGCCAAGAAATTTGGTGTTAGATGGGGCTCGTTGATAGAGTAGGAGCATTCCGTACTAGTACTACTACTACTAGTACCAAGTTTGTACTCCTAACTATATTACTAGTACTACCACTATACAACTGGTAGGTACGTGCACGGCACAACATCGTAGGAACAAAAAATGGGAAGATCTTGTTTTGGGTGTTTTATGTTTTTTTCAATCAACGTAGTATGAATAATATGATGTGGGGGGCACCCATGAAGCTTATGTGGATTGGTTGCATGGCTACAAAAGGTTAGAGAAAAATAAATAGATAATGTGTTTAGAGTGCACTCCACTAAATAGATATACTTTGGATCCATTGCAATGGACCGGCACAACTATATCTATACCCCCTATATAGTGTGTGAAAAACTTTAAAAGTTGGTCATTGGATGAAGCCAATCCGATGGTACAAAGATGGCAAATCAGAGCACTACTGGCTATTGGATATCATCCACCAGATTCTACCACATGTATAATATAGAAGACTCCATGGTTGAACTTAATTCATGACTAACTTTGCCACAACTAAGCTTAGGAAAAGTTATTAGTTCTTCAAAATGAGAGCCACAAGTTGGCAAGCCTAAGGGAATCTTGCCACATTTTTTGTGTGTATGTCATGTGGGGCCTTAGTGTGGCTTGCCTAAGGTGTGGCTTGAACCAAACACTCACCTAAGTTAATCAAACTTGCCTAACCTTACATTCCACCAGATTTTGCCACATGTTAGAATCCAGAAAACTCCACATGTATAAGCATAATGCACAAACCACCAGAATCTCATGTGTGCAATGCACGCGTACCTTACTAGTACTAGTTGGTAGTAGTAAGAAACAAATTCCAGTTTTGGCACGAGCTCGTACTGCGGGAGCACCACAAGGCCTGCCGCAGGAGTTACATTTCCCTCTCGGGGCCCACGGGACCGAACTTCAGTGGCTTAGTGCCCGGCCTATGAGTCAATGACATGCGGACCTTAAATGTGGCTGGCCCACATGTCATTCTCATGGTGGTGGCGTGGTTCGTGACTCACTCGTTCGAGATGAACCGGCCGATGGTGGCGTGGCCGTGGAGAGGGTGCCACAGCTGGGTGTCGGGGCGTTACGAGGCGTAGATGGCCACACCGGCGGGTACTACCTGTAGTACATAAGTACTCCAGCTGAGGATTGATGCCCGGGACGAAATGTGTCACAGCCGCTGGATGAAAATTTGATGGTGCGGGAGTACGGATCGGAGCACAGCAGCGGAGCAGGCAAACCGCGTCCAATCGGGTGTGTCTGTGGTAGAAAGTTGATGGTCGCCGCAGTTCAGCTGGCCCGCATGTCATGCACACAAAGGCAGAGGAGCGGTGGGGCCGAGAGGGATGAGGGGCATGTCGGGGGGATGAGGATCCCCTGACGCGAACAATCCTACCATTCTGTCACTGACATGTGGGACCCATAAGCGTGGGTCCCACCTGTCAGCGAAGGAAAGGCAGGGCAAGGCAGTGATAGCCACGTCAGAGGATCCATGTCCACGTCGGGGGACGTCGTGCCGTGGGTTGGAGCAGCTTCGTGGGAATCGCGTGTGGGTGTGGTAGTGGTAGAAACAAGAAACGTGATGGTCATCGTGGTTTAACTTCCATGGACAAGCTGTCATGTCTGCTAACACATGTATATCAAAACTAGAGTGTTTATATTTCAAGCACGTGAACAAGTATTATTCTACTACTTTGGATCCATTGCAACGCACGGGCCAGCACATTGGTAGTAGTAGTGTCCATCTCTATCTCTAGAGGCCTTCCCTCGTTCATCATTTTCTCTCACAAGATAAACTACTCATACAAATGCATCTTGATGTTCCGTGGAACGCACGAGGATGTTTCCTTGGGGGTCTCTCCAACGCGGTGTGGCCCTAGTTGCAAGTTGACGCCCCTTGAGATGCCGACGTTGAGGGGCACTCGGATTTCCTCCGATGAGCAGGTAAGATGAGTTTGATCACGTAGTAAATGCATTCTAAAGACTACTTCCGTGTCCATTTCCAAATTCTCCCCCTACCCACTGTTTCACAGGTTAGGCACGGTGCGAGTGGAGATTGGCTTGCATATGTACGGGAGGGTACCAACATCAATTAGCACAACATTTACAACGATGACACCGTTCCCGTAGAACCTTTGTCCAACATTGGGATCAGCCATGCAACAGGCCACCACATGAGTTGGTACAATGGAACCACAGTGAGATTAAATAAGATAGCACGAACCTTGCACATGGCGGTCAAAGGCGGACCATGTTGTCTGCGGCCGATTTGTTGTTGTACGAGTAGGAAGACGTTGTGCTCCTTTCTAACCGCATCTTCACGGTGACAAACCAGGGGACTTATTTTGTATGGGACACATCCTACGATATACTCCCTCTCTCCTAGTTTATTTGTTTTGAATCTTTTCGTTTTATAAGTTTCAAATTCAAATTTAGAGCTCCCCATCACATGTTGAGATTACAATGTCCATTAAATCGTTGCGTGCATGTATAGTAAAGAAACAAATCTCGAGTTTGGCACGAGTTCGTGCTGCGGGAGCACCACAAGCCCTGGCGCAGGAGTTACATTTCCCTCTCAGGGCCGTCGGGACTGAGCTTCAGCGCCTTTGAGTCAATAACATGTGGACCCGATAGGTGACTGGTCCACATGTAATGCTCCCGAAGGCAGAGGGGCAGTGGGGCCAAGAGGGGTGAGCCGCAGGTCGGGGGACGTGTGGTGTCATGGGTTCGAGCGGCGTCGTGGGAATCGCGTGTGGCTGTGGTAGAAACTTGATGCTCGCCGCATTTTAGGTGGCCCACATGTCATGCACACAAAGGAAGAGGGCGGTGCGGCCGAGAGGGGTGAGGCGCACGTCGGGGGCGTGGTGCCGTGGGTTGGAGAGGCGTCGTGGGAATCGCGAGATGAAACATGATGGTCGCCGTAGTTGAACTTCCATGGACAAGCTGTCATGTCTACGGACACATGCACTGCATACCGATCACTGGAAGGAGTAGCAGAGAAAGCTATATATGCGGATAAATAGTTCCTTATAGTCAAGCGGACCCACGCTACTACTCTGTTCCAAAGACATGCACACCATCGAAATAGTCCATCTATATCAATATACACCGAGAGGGAATATTTTTTTACAAGAGAGGAAATAGTTCATCCATCCATAATGCCCTCCTGCTGGTGCAGCCTTTCTTCTTCTTCTTCTTCTTCTTCTTCTTCTTCTTCTTCTTCTTCTTCTTCTTCTTCTTCTTCTTCTTCTTCTTCTTCTTGTTCTCATTCTCTGTGGGAGACGGCTTCGCAACAAGCTCTTTGGACCTTGCAGCTATCTCGAAACTCACACGGGCATCGAGGGCAACGTATTTTATCCGCTCGTACGTCAAGGGACAATTCTCCCATCCAGATGACCTTAATGCCACCGCCTCGTCACCCTTCTGAAGATTTGTACCGAGCACAAAATTTGCTACTTGGAATAAGGATGATGTCTGTTTATCACAATCTTCTATAGGAATTTTGATTCTGGTTTGTAGGTCAGTGATGCTTTTCAAATCAAGGTTGTACGGCTCCAGCTTCTGTTTGTCCCCTTCGATGGCTGCCCCACAGAAGTATACGTCCTCCCGAGACAAGAAATCGTGAAGCTCACCTGGTATGGAGGGCGAGTGTATGATGTGGTACACCAAAACATCATCTTCGAGGCACAACTGAAGGACGGCGGCGCGCTAGATCTTCCGAGGGGCACGCTCCGTGTACTCTGTGTCGAGACCGATGACCCTCATCTCTACCTTTTTGAGGGAGTTGGATACATTGTTGATCCACTGCCGAACAACCCTTGGGTGGACGGTGACGGTGGCAACTATGCGCATCGAGCCTTCGACGAGGACATGTTGGACGCTAAAAACCTGCATCTCGATCTCTTTCGCCATTTGGAACCGCTGGAACGGAGGGTTATGGTTTGGAGAATTAGGATTAGATGGCTAGTCTAACTGAAGTAGTAGATGATTATTTAAAGAGGTTAAAATAATGTGAACGCAGTGGGGTTTGGATGCAAATGAAGACGAAGGGGAGGTGAAGAAGCCGAGGAGAATCGGTTCCCGATGGAGAAGTAAATGGGAGAAGTGGCGTGCACGCAGTTGATTAGACGGCTAGGTAGACTAAACGAAAAGGCTATGCGGGTAGACTGATGAGTCGTACCTGTTCGTGTACGTGCCCATCCTTCCTGATAGGTGGGACCTATGTAAACAGATAAAAAATGTGTTGTAGCTTTTTTTTGAGCGCGTGAGTGGGAGACACAACATTCTCTGGTTAAGGAATACTCCCTCTGTTTAGGTGAGTATAAGTCACCTTATGAAAATCAGGTTTTCCCAAAACCTTTAGGCGTGGAGCATTAACTTCCTACTCGATCCCCTCCCAGCCTCGTTAGCCAGCGTTCTCTTCCTCTGCTGCCGTGTTCTACCTTTCCATTTTTCCTCTTCTCAAGTGTGGAACGATCTGCATGCCGTCCTTGATGCACCAGAACGACCACTGCATGCATCGCGGCAGGGCGTTGATTGGGCATGCACGAGAATTTGGTTCTGCTCGCAATATGGATGATACCTGAACGATGAAGTGAACAGGCATGCTAGCACGGGAGACCTATTTCCGCTATACAATACTGGAGTACTCATGTTCCTACTACTAGTAGTAGTAGTACAACTGTGGTACACTTGATGGTCAAAATACTATTCATCCAATCCTCACAGTGAAGTGACAACACCCTGCGCCTGACACTAGTCCAGGCGGCGTGTTCGGGTTACCAAAGTCAGCCTCACCCTGTGCATTGTGCAGTCTGTCACCGCTGTTGTACAACACATTGGCGCCTCGCCTCGTCTCCCTCTCCGCTCCCATAGCACCACTCCATCTCCATCTCCTTCTCCGTCTCCGTCTCCATCTCACTATGCCCCCGTGTACCGTTGCCTCACTCGCCTCCCCCAGTACCACTATTCCCTCACTAGCCGCTCCAGCACCGACATCCTTCTCCCCCGTAAATCAAGCCCCCCAAAAACCCCACCTTCCAAACTCCACCATGGCCGAACGCGAACCGCACAGCATCCATATGAGACGCGATTGGAGCAATCTCCCCAGTGACATCTTCGACCTCTATTGTTTGTGTATGGATATGTTGAGCACCCTGCGGCTGGCTGCATGCTCGACGGACATGCACACAGCCATCATCGAAGTGGGGCCTAAGCTTTTCAAGACACCCTGCTTGCTGCTATCTGGTCTTGCGAGATTGGCTCACCATGATACGGAGGCGTACATGATGCCCCTCGACTTCAATCCGATCTCCATTAGCCGAAACTTCTTTGCAGGTATGTAGTGGGTCGCCGTACATCATTTCCCTCGACATCGATCCGATCACCATCGCCCGAAACTTCTTGGCAGGTATGTACTGGGTCGGCATGAACTCCCACTGGATGGCTGCCTTCAGAGAAGACGGTAAAAAGTTGGTGCTCGTGAACTTCCAGACCTCCCATGAGATTATCCTTCCTCCGTTGGATTATATAGAGTATTACCATCGCGGTCCAAGTCATCTAGATTACCACGTCAGTTGGACGGACCTTGTTTTGCAGAAGATTGTAATCTGCCAAGTGCCCACACGACATGCGAATTACGCAGACTTCAAGCTAATTGCCTTGTTCGACCGCGGACTCGCCTATCTTTACGCCGGTGCCTTCTTTAGCTGGAGAGAACTCAGCTCGCAGTGGATCATCGTCAAAGCTGATACACACTTCTGTGATGCTATTGAACACAATGGCATCATCTACGCGATCGACAAAGCAGATGGCACCACGTATTGCTGGGACGGCGCGTGTAAGTTGTTTCCATCTCATGTTAATGATGACGCCATGACACTGTTTGAACTTTTTGTGATGATTGGCATATCCCTGTTTGAGCAGAATTTGAGTAGAACTATGGCAATGTATTAGAGACGCCGTAAATCAGCTATATTTGGAATGAGTTAATTCATGCGATTGTGACCATGTCATTACAGCCAATTTGTACCCTGAATAATCAAACGGTTAGGAATATATGGATATTATCCTTATTTTACAGTAATCTATATACTACTACTAAATATGAGTGTGTATCAATGGCCATGTTAGTTTCCTCATTTTCATGATGTAGAAACATGCACCACACTGTTGGTTTCATCTAACCATACATTAGGGAAGTAAATGTGCATATGGAGAACTCTATATTTGGAAGTAGTGAAATCCTGCAATGCTTACCATGTGTACATACCTATATTCGCCCTTCAGCAATCAATGGCTAGAATAATATCCTCACAAAATTTTTGCCCACAGAACACGAGTATATAACAATGCATGGTCTGTTAGTTACCTTGAAGAATTTGTTTGTGAGGACAGAACATGATTACATAACATGCATGACATGGTAGTTTCCTGTGAAGAATCGATTGCGAGATAACATGAGTATAACCATGCATGGCACTTCTATATTTTCGAACCCAGTATACATTTCCCTGTATTTTCCTCCCAGTTCCAACAGGGACATATCAATGTTGTTTCTTGCATTATCCTACTCATACTCTGAACAATGCTGATCTTACATTAACAATGCCTGTCCTTTTTGATATGATGCAGTGTCCCTACAGTTACTGCCCTTTGTAATCACACCACCTTTGCCAAAAACAGGGAAGCACAACTGGTTCCTCGCTCGATCAGACGACGGCAAAAGACTGATGATCATTCGGACACATGAGCCGGAAAAGTTATATTGCAAAAACCCCACTGTATACAAGCACCGTGTAATACGTGAGTATCCGGACAGTGGCTGTTACGTCTATGAGCAGGATACCAGCTTGTTGGGGCCTTTAGGATTTTTTAGTTGGAGGCGGGTAAACAGCCTTGGTTCACACTCTCTGTTTCTCGGACTCAATTATCCGATTAACCAGGAGATCACCGTTGGCAAGGACCTTGATGGCAGAGAGGCTCTGTTTGCTATGGAAAACTGTGTCTACACGGCGAGCCCTAGGAGTTCGGGAGCAAACTCCCCTGATTGTCAACGATACAGCCTGCAGCCAAAAGAAGGTGAGAATGACAAAGGCATCCGGATTAACTTTGATCCTTGGATGTCTCAATTACGACAGGCAGTGATGTGGTTCAAGCCTTCAGGTTGATAGGTAATTGGGCTGTTGCATCGAAAGGGTGGAGTACTGGTGTCTCCGGATCACTGGTCGCTGAAGCGGGGCTGCAAATTATGATGGTGTTGGATCATCTCTTCGAATGACTTTGTTGTCTTTGCTGCTGGTTCTGGATGGGTAGTTCTTTCTTTTGTTATGCATATTCCTTGTCATTTGGTCATCCTCGTCTATGTCACTCTTACTATGTAATAGTTGCTTCTGTTTAGAATGTCATTCTCGTCTGGATCACGAGAGTCTGAGCGCTGCAGATGGGTGCGTTTTGGTGGTGTAGCAAGACTTCTTATGAACTATCATGTCTTGCTGTTTATGTCAGTAGTAGTCACTAGTCAGTGTTTGAATGTTGTATATATCGTTGTTTCGAACTGTTTATTGTCTCGAACTACTGGTGGGCTAAATGAGGGCATCACCATTCTCCAGTGTTCAGAGTATATCTCCTTTTTTCAAGTTATATAATTTGAGCTCAGTGTCTTTTCGATGATGTACACTTGTTTGGGCCAGTGAGGTGTCGTTGAATATGGGCCGAGTAGTAACGCAATGCCAAACAGGTCAATTATGACTCTCAGGCCGGGCTCTCAAAAGATCCTGAAAAAAAGGCCGGGCTCTCCAAAAAAGAAAGAATAAGGACTCTTAGGCCGACATGTGGGCGCCACCGGTGTTTTCGTGCGCTTGCGCGCCGAGAGCATATTGGCGCGTGCTCGAAATTCATGCTACCTTTTCATCCCCAGTCTCCCGCCCCTCCCCCACCTCTGGAATCTCGATTCCTACTCCAGTTCCCCCAAATCCCCCTCCTGTACTCCCTGTACTCAAGCGCACTATCATGTCGCCGGTCAACGCGGATCTCCGAGCCGGAGATCCTGAGGTCCGTCCTGCCTTCGGTCGCTGCGTGCTGTCGCTCAACAGTGGCATGGCGGCGCTTGACGACCAGTTTGCCGGCAAAGTGCTGATGGTAACCATCAACGGCGACCGGCCTCCCGTCTCGCCGGACGACCTTGTCAAAGCTCTTGGCATTGCGCACGGCATCCAAATAAGTGACTTGCTCGTCGAAGTCTGTCCGCCACCGGCTGATTTCTTCGTCAGGTTCCGGACAACTTTCGACTGCAGTCGTGTGTTCGAATCTTCCCGGCGTTTGTTCTGCGATGGCGCGCTGGTGAGCTTTGATCGGTGGCACCCAGGATGGGGCTCGGTGCCCTCTGAGCTTGAGTTTTTAACAAAGCTTACCTTCCACGGCATGCCTCGACGTGCTTGGAACAGCGAGTCCATGAACGAGCTTATCAACGACCTTGGAGGTGAGCTCGTAAGTATGTTTGTTCCTCCAGACAGCTGGGCTCTGACGGTTATGGCATGGATGAAGAAGCCGTCCACCATACCGAAGGTGATTGGTGTTGAGATACCGGTGCAGGAACCGGGGTTGTACTATTCGTCGCCACCAAGGCCGCCGCGGACCACGTTAGGGATGTACCTGTATCGAGTGTTCGTGCATGTCGAAGAAGTGGTCAATCCATCAATCGAAGTCCTGCCGCCGCCGCTGGTGCCAGGGTCCGTCGACGACGTCCATTACAGGAGTCAACGTCAGACTTTCCCCGTGTTGCTCGGAACGATGGATGGCACAGGGCCTACTCCATCGCGCGGCGGAGGCCACTGCTTCTTTGGGAGAAGAGGCAGGGCTGGCTGCCTGGATGTGCTCTAATTTGAGGTAACAACTGAATCTTGTCAGATACTAGTTAAATCCGAGCTATGGGTGTGAAGCACTGATATGCCAGTACATTTGATTGTGACCTGTTCTAATTTTGTACCTGAACTTTTTTTAGAAAGGGTTGTACGTCAACTTAATGTGCTAGCAGAACTTATTCTGTTGTCTGTCAGTTTTCTTTGCACAACATTCAAGATATTTCCCCGTCATTGATAAAGACAATGAACCGTTATGTACGACTTCGTTGGTTTCAACATAGCCCTTCCCGTAGCGATCCACTGCTTCCATCCTGATTGTGCCGCCTGCGTGAAATTTTTGTATGCAAGTTCAGTGTGCTATGATGTTCTATATGATTGTGTCAACTATATAAGTTTTACTGAGCATCAGCAATGCATATGGCTGAAAGATGTATTTACGAGCATCGACCGATGGGTCTCTCTCTCTCTCTCTCACACACACACACACACACACGCACACGCACAAGTGGGACCCGTTGAATTATTTATTTGCTCGTGACAGCTTTTAATTAGGTTCCACTGTAATCTAACTTTTTTCTTAAGTTATTAATTGAGCTCAGTGACTTCAAAAAGTTGTACAGAAGCCTTGTTTGGGCCTTTCCGGCGTCGCTGAATGTGGGCTGAGTAAGCCATGTTAGGTTGTACTGTACTACACAGGCCTTTTTTTCAACATCAGCAATGCAACTGGGCCGACAGTTGTACACAATATCCGGGTCAACTTGTTATTCTCCGCCCCGCTGGGCTGCAAACTTTCCTAGGAGGTATGCATTAGGCTTAACAAGAAAATGGACTTTAAGAAATAATAAATGGGATGTAATTATAATAACTGGGCAGTAACTATGCACCAAACACGTAATTAGTTTAAAAAATATATTATTTTTGGAATTTGAAAATTTTAATTTCATTACTTGTTGCGCGCGCAATATTTCGTTGGATTTTAACGTAATACAACTTTATTTTGAAATTATATTTAACCTGACTAGAAATTTCGGATAAAAATATTTCGGATCCCATCAAAATGTGGGAATTTTTTTTGAATTCTGTTTTGAGCGGTTGTTTGAAATTATTAATCATTGTCCTAGCTAGAAGTTGGGTTGTACTTTTAACAAACTGTAAATGGGTTGTAGTAAATTCCATTAGAATTAAAAAATGGGTTGTACATTCTTACAAATCGCAAATGGGCTATATGTTCTCTGCCAAATCCGAGCTGTGGGCCTACTAAGTTGACGCGTACCAAGGGCTTTGTCAACTTAGTCAATATAAACGATTCTAGCTGCAGTGATCGTACGATGTCCATCCAACGGCCGTAGTGCTTCTTCAACCTCTGGTCTTCTTGCTCCAGCCGGCCAAAGCAGCACCGGTCGTGTCACGTGCTCCTGCCTCCCGTGGCCGGCTGTGATGCCGCGGAGGCCTCACCGCCCCGTACTACTCCCACCGCTGGCCAAGGCCATCCCTCTACTCACCCACACCCCTGTTATTCTGCGGCGACGGCAGCCTCACACCGCAGCCGAACCAGTGAACCCTCGTACTCCTCTCCGCGCGGGCTTCCACTGCTGCGTCTTCCCTGGCTCCGTGTCGTCCCCTTCCTAGGCCTCGCCGTTGTCCACCGCCCTGGTGCTCTCGGTGCGGCGTGGTCAACATGGTCAATGACCGACTTCCATCGGAAGAGTACTGTACATGGAGAGGCTGACAGCTGGGTCCAGGCGGCCGCAAGGAAGTGCCTCCTTATTATGCGCAAAATAATTATTCCTCCACCTAACAGCAGGGACCCACCGGACGGGCCACCTTATTTCGCGATAAAATGTTTCCCCCCTGACTGCTAGGACCCACCGGACGGGCCACCGTATTTTGCAAAAAAAACGTTCCCCCCGCTGTCAGCTCGGACCCACCGGAAGTGCCTCCTTATTACGCACACAAAATGAATACCCCTGCTAGCTGGGACCCACCATGGTGGGAGGCTGACTTGTGGGCCTACTAAGTTGACTAGGACGGGGGCCTTTGTCAACTTTAGTCAATATGAACGATTCTAGCTCCAGTGACCGTACGATGTCCATCCAACGGCCATAGTGCTTCTTCAACCTATGGTCTTCTTGCTTCATCCGCCCAAAGCAGCGCCTGTCATGCCGCATGCTCCTGCCTCCCGTGGCCGGTTGTGCTGTCGCAGAGGCCTCACTGCCCCCTACTATTCCCACCGCTGGCCAGGCCCTGCAGCGATGGCAGCCTCACACCACAGCCGAACCAGTGAACCCTCGTACTCCTCTCCGCGCGGGCTTCCACTGCCGCGTCTTCCCCGGCTCCCCGTCGCCCCCTTCCTAGGCCTCGCCGTCGTCCACTGCCGTGGTGCTCTCGGTGCGACGTGGTCAACGTGGTCGAGGAACGACTTCCATCGGACGTGGACTGTATGTGGAGAGGTTGTCAGCTAGGTCCATGGCCGCAGCAAGGAAGTGCCTCCTTATTACGCGGAAAATAATGATTCCTCCACCTGACAGCTGGGACCCACCGGACGGGTCACTGTATTTCGCGAAAAAAACGTTTCCCCCTGACTGCTGGGACCCACTAGCTACATCTTCGTACGCAAGGAAGTGCGTCCAGAAAAAACGATTCGCCCCCCTGACTGCTGGGACCCACCAGCTACATCTTCGCACGCAAGGAAGTGCCTGACAGACGGGACCCACCTGGTCGAAGTGTACGTAGCGTTGTCATTCTGGTCGCGAACGTGTACGTACATACTGGTGGATGTAGAGGTGCGCACGTGTCGTAGTAAAGGAACGCACGTGTTGTAGTAGAGGCGCGCACGTGTCGTAGTAGAGGCGCGCACGTAGCATTTACACGTACGTACAACAGCAAGGGCGCAAGAAAGAAAATACAGCCACGTATGTGTACATACGGGCGGGGTCTCGAACACCTACTTGCGCATACGTACGGCCAGGACTCGTGTACATGGCTGGGTCAGAACGAAGAAACAGCGTCGTCATCGTGTTCATGGGGAGCCAACCGGCTGGGTCGAAACGAAATGCATGGTCATGTTCATCGGGAGGGCTTGGACGGAACAGGCGATGGAAACGAGGTCTCGCGTACCGCAGAACGGAGGAAATGGCCTTGTGTTCGACAGGCCATGTTCGAAACGGGATCATGTTCATTGAGAGGGGTCTGGCATACCGCAAAACGGAGGAAATGGACCTCCTACGGTCGAAACGGGGGTCATGTTGATCGGGAGGGGTGTGGCGTACTGCAAAACGGATGAAACGGACCTCCTACGGTCGAAACGGGGGTCCTGTTGATCGGGAGGGGTGTGGCGTACCGCAAAACGGACAAAATGGACTTGTGTTGGAGCACTACGGTCGAAATGGGGGTCCTGTTCATCGGAAGGGGTGTGGCGTACCGCAAAACAGGACTCCACGGGAAACTGTTCATCTCCACCGTCGACCTCCTCCAGCCTCCACGGGCTCCTATTCATCCACCCTCCACCGCGCGCTACTCCACCGGCTACTGTTCAACCACCCCTCCACGGGCACCCCTCCACCATCTACTATTCATCCAGCCCTCCACACCACGGGGTCCTGTTCATCTAGAGGCAACGCCACCGCTCACTGTTCATCCAACCCCCCCCCCCCCCCCGCAATGCTCACTGTTCATCCCAGAGGCAGCATCGATTGGCTTTAGTTAGCAGCAGTAGTGAAGGAATCGCTCGATTGGGTTCATTTAACAGCCATCGATCGATCGCTCGGGTTCAGTAACGCGTAGCTTGTAGTGCAATCGCTCGGGTTCAGTTAGAGCCCAACGCCTCACTCGGGTTCAGTTAGAGCGAGCGCCTCGCACACACGCGCGTACGTGTACGAGAGAAACGTGCATCGCTCGGCCCCCGACCGCCCACCGTAACCGGGAACTCCCCGAAATTTTCCTCGCCCTCGCTTCTACCACGGTTTTTTCCATCATGGACGGCCCAAAGAATGTCATGCAGCTGCGTCTCCGGCCCGCCCAGGATGAAAAGGCCATTTTCTGTCATGAATTTTTGTCGTAGAAGTAGGAGCCCACCACATCTATGATGATACCGGGTTTGTCACAATTATCGTCATAGAAGTGTCATATGTATGACAGAAAAAAATTTAGTTCGGCCCAAAATGTCATGGATGTGTCTTTTTTTGTAGTGTTGTGGGAGAGTGGACCGCTGAATATAGATGGGGGAATGTGATGACGATGTTGGTGAAGATGACGGAGGTGTTGGTGTAGATTGCGGTGATGTTGATGGCCTCGGCGGTGTTCCACCGCCACCGGGACAGAGCCCCCTTCTTCTTCTTCTTCCTTGACCTTCTCCCTAGATGGGAGAAGGGTTTCCCCTCTGGTCCATGGTCTCCATGGCGTGGGAGGGGCGAGAGCCCCTCCGAGATTGGATCTGTCTCTCTGTCTCTCTCTGTTTCTGCGCTCCTGGTTCTGCCCTTCCACCGTTTCTTATATTCCCGGAGATCCATAACTCCGATTGGATTGAAACTTTGTACACGATTTTTTTCCGGATATTAGCTTTCTTGCGGCGAAAGAAGGGCAACAACCGCCTTACGGGGTGTCCACGAGGGTCGGGGCGCCCCCACCCCCCTGGGGCACGCCCCCTGCCTCATGGGCCCCTCGAGCATGCTCTCGTGTTGATTCCACTTCCCAAAATTCATAAATATTCCAAAAATAATCTCCACCTGTTTTTATCCCGTTTGGACTCCGTTTGATATGGGGTTTCTGCGAAACAAAAAAAATGCAACAAACAGGAACTGGCACTAGGCACTAGATCAATATGTTAGTCCCAAAAATAGTATAAAAAGTTGCCAAAAGTATGTAAGAGTTGTAGAATATTGGCATGGAACAATCAAAAATTATAGATACGACGGAGATGTATCAGCATCCCCAAGCTTAATTCCTGCTCGTCCTCGAGTAGGTAAATGATAAAAAAGATATTTTTTGATGTGGAATGCTACCTAGCATAATCTTGATCATGTAATCTAATCATGGCATGAATATTAAGATATGAGTGATTCAAAGCAATAGTCTATCATTTGACATAAAAGAATTTAATACTTGGGCATCCCAACAAACAATCATGTCTTTCAAAATATCGATGCTAAAGAACGTTATCCCTACAAAATCATATAGTCTTTTATGCTCCCTTTTCTTAACACAAGGTACCCTTCATTCCCATCCCGGTGTCAGCCAAGCAATTGGTTCATACTTTTTAACGCGTTTCAGCTTTTACAACCCTCACGCAATACATGAGCGCAAGCCATGGATATAGCACTACAGGTGGAATAGAGTATGATGGTGGAGGTTGTGTGGAGAAGACAAAAGGGAGAAAGTCTCATATCGATGCGGCTAATCAACGGGCTATGGAGATGCCCATCAATTGATGTCAATGCGAGGAGTAGGGATTGCCACAACCGATGCACTGGAGGTATAAGTGTATGAAAGCTCAAACTGAAACTAAGTGGGTGTGCATCCACCTTGCTTGCTCATGAAGACCTCGGGCATTTGAGGAAGCCCATCATCGGAATATACAAGCCAAGTTCTATAATGAAAATTCCTACTAGTATATGAAAGTGATAACTCAAGAGATTCTCTATATGAAGAACATAGTGCTATTTTGAAGCACAAGTGTGGTAAAAGGATAGTAACATTGCCCCTTATCTCTTTTTCTCTCATTTTTTATTTTCTTTTTTCTTTTTATTGGTGGGCTTCTTTGGCCTCTTTTTTGGGGGGCTTATTTGGCCTCTTTTATTTTTCATAAAGTCCAGAGACTCATCCCAACTTGTGAGGGAATCATTTCTTCCATCATCCTTTCCTCACTGGGGCAATGCTCTAATAATGATGATCATCACACTTATATTGACTTACAACTCAATATTACAACTCGATACTAGAACAAAAATATGACTCTATATGAATGCCTCTAGCAGTGTACCGGGATGTGCAATGATCTAGCATAGCAAAGATATCAAAAAACAGACAAGCCATGAAAAAATCATGCTAGCTATCTTACGATCATGCAAAGCAATATGACAATGAATGCTCAAGTAATGTATATGATGATGATGAAAGTTGCATGGCAATATATCTCGGAATGGCTATGGAAATGCCATAATAGGTAGGTATGGTGGCTGTTTTGAGGAAGATATAAGGAGGCTTATGTGTGATAGAGCGTATCGTATCACGGGGTTTGGATGCACCTACGAAATTTGCACGGTACCGTAGAGGCTAGCAAATTGCGGAAAGGTAAGAGTGTGTATAATCCATGGACTCACATTAGTCATAAAGAACTCATATACTTATTGCAAAAGTTTATTAGCCCTCGAAGCAAAGTACTACTACGCATGCTCCTAGGGGGGAGGTTGGTAGGAGTTAACCATCGCGCGCCCCCGACCTGCACGCAAAGATAAACAATCAAAATACAATGCACGCCAATTTGGTTACATAGTTAGGAGACCATTGCATGCTTCGGGAATCACAAACTTAACACCAATATTCTTACTAAACACAACCATTTACTAGAACCTCCCACATTTATCATCTCTATATCACAAAACTATTGCAAGGAATCAAACATATCATATTCAGTGATCTACAAGTCTTATGTAGGATTTTATGACTAAGCATGTGAATGACCAATTCCTGTCATCTCTCTAAATAGATATAAGTGAAGCAAGAGAGTTTAGTTCTTTCTACAAAATATATGCCCACGCTCTAACAAATATAAGTGAAGCAGAAGAGCATTCTACAAATGGTTGTTTTCTATGTGAAGAGAAACAGGCAATCCAAACTTCAAATTATATAAGTGAAGCACATGAAGCATTCTATAAAGCCATACTCAAAAGATTTAAGTGAAGTGCAATGAGCATTCTATAAATCAACCACGGACTATCTCATACCAGCATGGTACATAAAAGAAAAGTGAAAACTAAATGCAAAAGACGCTCCAAGATTTGCACATATCACATGAATGAAACGAATCCGAAAACATACCGATACTTGTTGAAGAAAGACGGGATGCCTTCCGGGGCATCCCCAAGCTTAGACGTTTGAGTCTCCTTGAATATTTACTTTGGGTGCCTTGGGCATCCCCAAGCTTGAGCTCTTGCTTCTTCTTCTTCTTCTCACATCGAGACCTCCTCGATCTTCGAACACTTCATCCACACAAAACTCAACAGAAAGCTCGGTAAGATCCGTTAGTATAATAAAGCAAATCACTACTCTAAGTACTGTTGAAAACCAATTCATATTTTGTTTTTGCATTGTAGCTACTGTAATATAACTTTTCCATGGCTTAATCCACTGATAGAAATTTATAGTTTCATCAAAACAAGCAAACTATGCATCAAAAACAGAATCTGTCTTAAACAGGGCAGTCTGTAGTAATCTGAACATTAACCATACTTCTGGTACTCCAAAAATTCTGAAAAAATTAGGAAAAATAAAAAACATTGTATAGAAATACAGTGAAAAAAGTTTCAGAACCGTTTGACGTTCCAGTAAAAAATGTAAAATCGCGCATTACAGCCAAAGTTTCTGTCCTGCACCGCACAAACAAACAAGCATTGTAAACATCCAGGTTGTCTCCCTGGCAGCGCTTTATTTTTATTATATAATGGAATTGTACAAGGGAATAATTATTTTTGATGAAAAGTTTCTGTAATTAAGATTCACAAAGTTTTTGTGAGCATGAACAAAGTTCAAGGAGCTCCCCCACTTCAACAATGCTTGTCTTTCTCACTTTCACTTTCCTTTTTGAAAAGTTTTGGGTTCCCCTATTTATTTTTATTTATTTTTGTTTTTAGACTATATAAAAGCACTCAACAGAAATAAATGACTCTCTAAAACTTCCAGGTTGTCTCCCTGGTAGCGCTTTCTTTAAAGCCATTAAGCTAGGCATATAGTGCTCAAGTAATGGATCCACCTGGATCCCAAGGTATATCAAAGCCAATTTTAATTAACAATGATTTTTAATTTAGTAGTGAGCACAAAGTAACATATATCATGCAACAACGAAGTCTAACTCTCTTCCTATGCATCAGCATGTCATAAAAGGACAATTTATGCACACAAAGTAAAGGCCAATGCATAGTATAAACAGTTTCTTGCAATTTTATCATATTGGAAACATAGAGAGGTGGAGATATAGTTCCTCTCTCATAATAATTGCAAGTAGGAGCAGCAAGCACATGCATATTATATCTATCAAAAACATCATGTGTAGTAGTAAAACGCAACCCATCAATATAATCCTTAATAAGGGCAAACTTCTCCGATATAGTGTAGTAGGGAGAATTCAAAAAGATGATAGGACTATCATGCGTGGGTGCAATAGCAACAATTTCATGTTTAACATAAGGAACTATATCAAGTTCATCTTCATAAGCATAATTCATATTGTCATCTTGGCCACAAGCATAGCAAGCATCAAGTTCATCTAAAAGGGATATTTCAAAAGAATCAACGGGATAATCACAATCATTATAGCAATCATCCTTCGATAAGCATGAAGGGAAATTAAACAATGTATGAGTTGAAGAGTTACTCTCACTAGAAGGTGGGCATGGGTAGCTAATAAGCTCTTCCTCCTTTTGTTCTTCACTCTCCTCATCGTATTTTTCATCCAATGAGCTCACAGTTTCATCACTTTCTTCTTCTATAGACTCCTGTAAAATATTAATCTCTTCTTGGACAGCGGAGGAGTCCTCAATATATGGTTTAATATAAGTATTAGAAGCATAATTATCATAACAATATTTGAGTATGGCAAAATTTTCAGATTTGTAAAGAGTAGCATCATACTTTCCAATCAAAGAAGCAATTTCATAAGCACCCTTAAAAGCAACAAATTCTTCAATTTGTTGAACATCATAGTAATTATAAACACCCTTAGCATACGAAGATACGATACCATTATCACTAAACTCACATTGGTAGGGAAGGTTTTTCTTAGGGTCTTCAGAACAACAAGTAAAATCATATATTTCACATAAATTCCAAGCGTAGCATTGCAAACATGAATTTGATGTAGTAAAAGTTTCCCTTTTTCTGATATGCGGTGTCGCACATAACAAGCATGTTCATCTAAAGATTTGCCCTCAACTAAGCTAGTTGGGGTTTCAGCATGAGCACATAGGGATCGAAGATGATCCAAGTAAAAAGCTTCAGTGGTGTGATAGATTTTGAGTGGTTCTTCAACCATTGGTGTAGTAGGTACAACTAATTTTTTTTGGTATTTTGCGTTTCCTACCCATAACTAAAGATAGAAAACAACTAAGAACAGCAAATAAAAATTACTTAGTGATAAAGCAAACAAGCACACACGAGAATATTCACCCCACGCTATGACTCCCCGGCAACGGCGCCAGAAAAAGGTCTTGATAACCCACAAGTATAGGGGATCTATTGTAGCCTCTTTCGATAAGTAAGAGTGTCGAACCCAACGAGGATCTAAAGGTAGAACAAATATTCCCTCAAGTTCTATCGACCACCGATACAACTCTACGCACGCTTGACGTTCGCTTTATCTAGAACAAGTATGAAACTAGAAGTACTTTGCAGGTGTTGCTGGATAGGTTTGCAAGAATATAAAGAGCACGTAAATATAAACTAGGGGCTATTTAGATAAATAAGCAATAAAGTTAGTATAGCGAGTGTGGAAAAGTGGTGGTAGGAGTTGTGAAATTGTCCCTAAGCAATTGACTACTTTACTAGACCGATAGCAAGTTTTATGTTGGAGAGGCCACTGCTAGCATGTCATCCCTGACTTGGAATTCTATGCACTTATGATTGGAACTATTAGCAAGCATCCAGCAACTACTAACGTTCATTAAGGTAAAACCCAACCATAGCATTAAGATATATTGGTCCCCCTTCAATCCCGTATGCATCAATTTCTATGCTAGGTTGAAGCTTCTATCACTCTTGCCCTCCAATACATAGTCCTATCAACATACAACTAACCCTATGTGTGATCCACGTGCGCGCTCATATGATGGGCACCAAAGGACAGCAACATAACCACAAGAAAATTAAACCAATCATAGCAATTCACCAATTACCGATAGGACAATGAAAATCTTCTCAGACATCATAGGATGGCAACACATCATTGGATAATAATATGAAGCATAGAGCACCATGTTCAAGTAGAGAGTACAGCAGGTTGCGGGAGAGTGTACCGCTGAATATAGATGGGGGAAGGTGATGACGATGTTGGTGAATATGACGGAGGTGTTGGTGTAGGTTGCAGTGACGATGATGGCCCCGGCGGCATTCCGGCACCACCGGGAGAGAGGGAGAGAGAACCCCCTTCTTCTTCTTCTTCTTCCTTGACCTTCTCCCTAGATGGGAGAAGGGTTTCCCCTCTGGTCCATGGTCTCCATGGCGTGTGATGTCTACTACACAACCTTCTTCTTGTAGACGTTGTTGGGCCTCCAAGTGCAGAGGTTTGTTAGGACAGTAGCAAATTTCCCTCAAGTGGATGACCTAAGGTTTATCAATCCGTGGGAGGCGTAGGATGAAGATGGTCTCTCTCAAACAACCCTGCAACCAAATAACAAAGAGTCTCTTGTGTCCCCAACACACCCAATACAATGGTAAATTGTATAGGCGCACTAGTTCGGCGAAGAGATGGTGATACAAGTGCAATATGGATGGTAGATGTAGGTTTTTGTAATCTGAAAAACAGCAAGGTAACTAATGATAAAAGTGAGCGTAAACGGTATTGCAATGCTAGGAAATGAAGCCTAAGGTTCAAACTTTCACTAGTGCAAGTTCTCTCAACAATAATAACATAACCAGATCATATAACTATCCCTCAACATGCAACAAAGAGTCACTCCAAAGTCACTAATTGCAGAGAACAAACGAAGAGATTATTGTAGGGTACGAAACCACCTCAAAGTTATCCTTTCTGATCGATCTATTAAAGATTCCATAGTAAAATAACATGAAGCTATTCTTTCCGTTTGATCTATCATAGAGTTCGTACTAGAATAACACCTTAAGGCACAAATCAACCAAAACCCTAATGTCACCTAGATACTCCAATGTCACCTCAAGTATCCGTGGGTATGCTTATACGATATGCATCACACAATCTCAGATTCATCTATTCAACCAACACAAAGTACTTCAAAGAGTGCCCCAAAGTTTCTACCAGAGAGTCAAGACGAAAACGTGTGCCAACCCCTATGCATAAGTTCATTGAACCCGCAAGTTGATCACCAAAACATACATCAAGTAGATCACGTGAATATCCCATTGTCACCACAGATAAGCACGGCAAGACATACATCAAGTGTTCTCAAATCCTTAAAGACTCAATCTGACAAGACAACTTCAAGGGGAAAACTCAATTCATCACAAGAGAGTAGAGGGGGAGAAACACCATAAGATCCAACTATAACAGCAAAGCTCGCGATACATCAAGATCGTATCACCTCAAGAACACAAGAGAGAGAGAGAGAGATCAAACTCATAGATACTGGTACATACCCTCAGCCCTGAGGGTGAACTACTCCCTCCTTGTCATGGAGAGCGCCGAGATGATGAAGATGGCCACCAGCAAGGGATCCCCCCTCCGGCAGGGTGCGAGAACAGGGCCCCAATTGGTTTTTGGTGGCTACAGAGGCTTGCGGCGGCGGAACTCCTAATCTATTATGATCCTCGATGTTTTTAGGGTATATGGATATATATAGGCGAAAGAAGTCGGTCAGGGGAGCCACGAGGGACCCATGAGGGTGGGGGCGTGCCTAGGGGGGTAGGGCGCGCCTTCCTGCCTCGTGGCTTCCTCGTTGCTTCCCTGACATCTACTCCAAGTCTCCTCGATTGCTTCCGTTCCAAAAATAACTCTCCCGAAGGTTTCATTCCGTTTGGACTCCGTTTGATATTCCTTTTCTGTGAAACACTGAAATAGGCAAAAAACAGCAATTTGGGCTGGGCCTCCGGTTAATAGGTTAGTCCCAAAAATAATATAAAAGTGTATAGTAAAGCCCATTAAACATCCAAAACAAGTAATATAATAGCATGGAACAATAAAAAATTATAGATACGTTGGAGATGTATCAAGCATCCCCAAGCTTAATTCCTGCTCGTCCTCGAGTAGGTAAATGATAAAAACAGAATTTTTGATGTGGAATGCTACCTAGCATATTTCTCAATGTAATTTTATTTATTGTGGCATGAATGTTCAAATCCAAATGATTCAAGATAAAAGTTCATATTGACATAAGAGTAATAATACTTCAAGCATACTAACAAATAATCATGTCTTATCAAAATAACATAGACAAAGAAAGCTTATCCCTACAAAATCATATAGTTAGGCTATGTTTGATTTTCATCACACAAAATACTCCCATCATGCACAACCCCGGTTTTAGCCAAGCAATTGGTTCATACTTTTTAACGCGCTTCGGCTTTTTTAACTCTCGCGCAATACATGAGCGTAAGCCATGGATATAGCACTATGGGTGGAATAGAATATGATGATGGAGGTTGTGTGGAGAAGACAAAAAAGGAGAAAGTCTCACGTTGACAAGGCTAATCAACGGGCTATGGATATGCCCATCAATTGATGTCAACATGAGGAGTAGGGATTGTCATGCAACGGATGCACTAGAGCTATAAATGTATGAAAGCTCAACAAAAGAAACTAAGTTGGTGTGCATCCAACTTGCTTGCTCATGAAGACCTAGGGCATTTTGAGGAAGCCCATTGTTGGAATATACAAGCCAAGTTCTGTAATGAAAAATTCCCACTAGTATATGAAAATGACAACATAGGAGACTCTCTATCATGAAGATCATGGTGCTACTTTGAAGCACAAATGTGGAAAAAGATAGTAACATTGTCCCCCTTTTTTTATTTTCTCCCTTTTTTTGGGCCTTCCTTTTTTTTATTTGGCCTTTCTCTTTTTTTTATTTGGCCTTTCTCTTTTTTTTGTCCTTTCTTTTCAAGGGACAATGCTCTAATAATGATGATCATCACACTTCTATTTACTTACAACTCATTACAACTTGATACTAGAACAAAATATGACTCTATATGAATGCCTTCGGCGGTGTACCGGGATATGCAATGAATCAAGAGCGACATGTATGAAAAATTATGAAGGTGGCTTTGCCACAAATACTATGTCAACTACATGATAATGCAAAAGCAATATGACAATCATGAAACGTGTCATAATAAATGGAACGGTGGAAAGTTGCATGGCAATATATCTCGGAATGGCTATGGAAATGCCAAAATAGGTAGGTATGGTGGCTGTTTTGAGGAAGATATAAGGAGGTTTATGTGTGATAGAGCGTATCATATCACGGGGTTTGGATGCACCGGCGAAGTTTGCACCAACTCTGAAGGTGAGAAAGGGAAATGCACGGTACCGTAGAGGCTAGCAATGATGGAAGGGTAAGAGTGCGTATAATCCATGGACTCACATTAGTCATAAAGAACTCATATATTTATTGCAAAAGTTTATTAGCCCTCGAAGCAAAGTACTACTACGCATGCTCCTAGGGGAAGGGTTGGTAGGAGTTAACCATCGCGCGATCCCGACCTCCACTCATAAGGAAGGCAATCAAAAGGGCACTCCATGCTACAAATTTGTTACACAACTTTTACCATACGTGCATGCTACGGGACTTGCCAACTTCAACACAAGTATTTCTCGATTTCATAATTACCCAACTAGCATGACTCTAACATTACCACCTCTATATCTCAAAACAATTATCAAGTGTCAAATTGATCATGGCATCCAATGCACTCTCTATGATAGTTTTTATTATACCCAACTTGGATGCCCATCATTCTAGGACCAATTTTATAAACATAGCAAATACCATGCTGTTCTAAAAGACTCTCAAAATAATATAAGTGAAGCATGAGAGATCAATAATTTCTACAAAATAAAACCACCGCCGTGCTCTAAAAAGATATAAGTGAAGCACTAGAGCAAGATTGTCTAGCTCAAAAGATATAAGTGAAGCACATAGAGTATTCTAATAAATTTCGAATCATGTGTGTCTCTCCAAAAACGTGTGTACAGCAAGGATGATTGTGGTAAACTAAAAAGGAAAGACTCATATCATACAAGACGCTCCAAGCAAAACACATCTCATGTGGCGAATAAAAATATAGATCCAAGTAAAGTTACCGATAGACGAAGACGAAAGAGGGGATGCCATCCGGGCATCCCCAAGCTTAGGCCCTTGGTTGTCCTTGAATATTACCTTGGGGTGCCTTGGGCATCCCCAAGCTTAGGCTATTGCCACTCCTCATTCCATAGTCCATCGAATCTTTACCCAAAACTTGAAAACTTCACAACACAAAACTCAACAGAAAACTCGTAAGCTCCGTTAGTATAAGAAAATAAAACCACCACTTAGGTATTGTTGTGAACTCATTCTAAATTCATATTGGTGTAATATCTACTGTATTCCAACTTCTCTATGGTTCATACCCTCCGATACTACTCATAGATTCATCAAAATAAGCAAACAACACATAGAAAACAGAATTTGTCAAAAACAGAATAGTCTGTAGTAATCTATAACTCTTGAATACTTCTGTAACTCCAAAAATCCTACCATATTAGGAAAACCTGAGAAATTTTTGTACCAATCCATATAAAAAAGAATCAGATCAAAATCACGTTTCTGTGAATTACAAAACTAATTTACTGGGTGCAAAAGTTTCTGATTTTCAGCAGGATCAACACAACTATCACCGTAAGCTATCCTAAAGGTCTTACTTGGCACTTTATTGAAACAAAAGCTATAAAACATGATTACTATAGTAGCATAATCATGTGAACACACAAAAACAGTAAGGGTAAATATTGGGTTGTCCCAACAAGCGCTTTTCTTTAATGCCTTTTTAGCTAGGCATGAAGATTTCAATGAGGCTCACATAAAAGATAAGAATTGAGACATGAAGAGAGCATCATGAAGCATATTACTAACACATTTAAGTCTAACCCACTTCCTATGTGAGGGAGTCCTGGATTAAGGGGTCCTCGGACAGCTGGACTATATGCTTATGCTGGACTGTTGGACTATGAAGATACAAGGTTGAAGACTTCGTCTCGTGTCCGGATGGGACTCTCCTTTGTGTGGAAGGCAAGCTTGGCAATTCGGATATGTTGATCTCCTTCTCTGTAACTGACTCTGTGTAACCCTAGCCCCCTCCGGTGTCTATATAAACCGGAGGGTTTAGTCTGTAGGACAAGAACAATCATAATCATAGGCTAGCTTCTAGGGTTTAGCCTCTACGATCTCGTGGTAGATCAGCTCTTGTAATACTCATATCATCAAGATCAATCAAGCAGGAAGTAGGGTATTACCTCCATCGAGAGGGCCCGAACCTGGGTAAAACATCGTGTCCCCTGCCTCCTGTTACCATTAGCCTTAGACGCACAGTTCGGGACCCCCTACCCGAGATCCGCCGGTTTTGACACCAACATCGGTGCTTTCATTGAGAGTTCCAATGTGTCGTCGCGATAAGGCTTGATGGATCCCTCAATCATCTTCAACGCCGCAGTCCAGGGGGGAGGTTTTCCTTCCCGGACAGATCTTCGTATTCGGCGGCTTCGTACTGCGGGCCAACTTGCTTGGCCATCTGGAGCAGATCGATAGCTACGCCCCCAGCCATCAGGTCAGGTTTGGAAGCTTAAACTATACTTCCGACATCCGCGGAGACTTGATCTTCGACGGATTCGAGCCCATGTCAGGTGCGCCGAACAGTCACGACGGGCATGACTTTGATCTGCCATCAGACAATATTCGGGAGATTGCGCCTGCGGCGGCGGCGGGAATCAATCCGGAGCAGATCGTGCCTTCCGAGGACGGGTGGATGGACCCCGCCACAGAGGCCGCACACTCATCGGCATCGAAGCCGAACACTGATCCCACCTCCTGTGAGGGTGGAGTCATCGGACCCTCGGACTCGTCTCCGGCTACAGGATCTGAACCGCGTGGGTCCGTGCCTATCGAATCTGATTGGGCACTGGTCATGGAGTTCACCGCCGCGGATATTTTTCAGCACTCGCCCTTGGGTGACGTGCTGAACTCATTAAGGTCTCTTTCCTTGTCGAGAGATTCTTGGCCGAACTATGTCCGGCTCAAGTGGGAAGCGGACAACAAAGAAATTCGTTTCCCACCCACCACCCACTTAATAGCCACTGTCGATGACTTAACTGACGTGCTTGACTTCAACTCCGAAGGCATCGATGGTATGGACGACGATGCAGGAGAAGAATAGGAACCACCGCCTACAGGGCGCTGGACAACCACTTCATCATACGATATATATATACATGGTGGACACCCCCAAAGAAAGAAATGGCAATGAGGCAACGGACAATAACCCCTTGGAGAAGCAATCTAAGCACCAGCGTCATAGGCGCCGCTCCAAGCCCCGCCACAGCAAAAATAGCGATACCTGCACAAGAGATAACAATCCGGATGGTGCCGAAGATGAAAACAATCCTGCCCAGCCAGGCTTCGAGTAGGCCAAGCAAGAGGATGGGCAAGCTAGCCCTAAGGAACAGGCGACAGATGGAGAATCAGAGGACGATAATTACATGCCTCTCTCCGAAGACAAAGTGAGCCTTGGCGACGAAGAATTCATCATGCCTGAGGATCCCGTCGAGCAGGAGCACTTCAAACACCGGCTTATAGCCACTACAAAAAGCCTGAAGAAAAAGCAGCAACAGCTTCAAGCTGATCAAGATCTGCTAAGTGACACATGGACCGAGGTCCTGGCTGCCGAGGAATACGGACTCAAGCGCCCTAGAAAAAACTACCCAAAGCGCATTTTGCTACCTCAACTCGTGGAGGAGGCTTTAAAGCCAATGCTACCAGTGCATGATGCGGCTGACCGGCCACCCCGTGGCCGCGACAAAGTGGCGTACCAGCCCGAAGTCTAGACCGCACCCCGTCGCCAATCAAATGATAATACTAAGGCCCCGGGCTACACGAAGGACCTGCGAGATGTATTGGAAAACAAAGTAGGACAGTCAAGATCGATCTACAGATCACGGGGGTGTGCCACAAGACATGACGATGACCGTCACGCCGGATACAATAAACCAAAGTCCGGTCGGGCTGAATACAATAGACTAGACTCATTTAAACTACGTCGGGATGTAGCCCGGCATAGAGGCGCCGCACACCCCCTATGCTTCACCGATGAAGTCATGGATCACGAATTCCCAGAAGGGTTTTAACCCGTAAACGTTGAATCATATGATGGCACAATAGACCCCGCGGTATGGATCGAAGATTTTCTCCTCCACATTCACATGGCCCGCGGTGATGACTTACATGCCATAAAGTACCTACCACTTAAGCTCAAAGGACCGGCTCCACATTGGCTAAATAGCCTACCGGCAAGCTCCATTGGCAGTTGGGAGGACTTGGAAGACGCATTCCTCGACAACTTCCAGGGCACTTATGTGCAACCACCGTATGTTGATGACTTAAGCCACATAACCCAACAGCCCGGAGAGTCAGCCAGGAAATTCTGGACTCGTTTCCTAACTAAAAAGGACCAAATTGTCGACTGTCCGGATGCCAAAGCCTTAGTAGCCTTCAAGCATAACATCCGTGATGAATGGCTTGCCCAACACCTCGGCCAAGAGAAGCCAAAGTCCATGGCAGCCCTCATGACCCTCATGACCCGCTTTTGCGCGGGCGAGGACAGCTGGCTGGCTCGTAGCAACATCACACCAAAAAACTCAGGCGATTCAGATGCTAGGGATAGCAACGGAAAGCCACGACAAAATAGACACAAGCATCACAATAATGGCGACAATGCCGAAGACACGGCAGTCAATGCCGGATTCAGAGGCTTTAAATCCGGACAGGGGAAAAATCCATTCAAAAGAAACAGTCCGGGCTCGTCTAGTTTGGACCGCATACTCGATCGCTCATGTCAAATTCACGGCACCCCCGATAAACCAGCCAACCACACCAACAGGGAATGTTGGGTGTTTAAACAGGCCGGCAAGTTGAATGTCGAGAACAAAGAAAAGGGGCTGCATAGCAATGACGACGAGGAGCCCCGGCCGCCGAACACAGGAGGACAGAAGAAATTCCCTCCCCAGGTGAAAACAGTAAATATGATATATGCAACCCATATTCCCAAGCGGGAACAGAAGCGTGCGCTAAGGGACGTCTATGCGATGGAGCCAGTCGCCCCAAAGTTCAACCCATGGTCCTCTTGTCTGATCACCTTCGATCGCAGGGACCATCCTACCAGTATCCGTCATGGTGGTTCGGCCGCATTGGTCCTTGACCCCATCATCGACAGGTTCCATCTCACACGAGTCCTCATGGACGATGGCAGCAGCCTGAACCTGCTCTATCAGGATACAGTGTGCAAAATGGGCATCGACCCCTCAAGGATCAAGCCCACAAAAACCACCTTCAAGGGTGTCATACCCGGTGTGGAGGTCTGTTTTATGGGCTCAATCACACTAGAAGTGGTCTTCGGATCTCCGGACAATTTCCGAAGTGAGGAGTTAATCTTCGACATCGTCCCCTTCCGCAGTGGCTATCATGCACTGCTCGGATGAACCGCATTCGCCAAATTCAATGCGGTGCCGCATTATGCATACCTCAAGCTCAAAATGCCAGGACCTCGCGGGGTTATTACAGTTAATGGAAACACAAAGCGCTCACTCCACGCGGAGGAGCACACTGCGGCCATCGCGGCGGAAGTGCAAAACAGCCTTCTTAGGCAAACAACCAATTCGGCGATAAAGAACCCGGATACCGTCAAGCGAGTCCGGATTACTCCACAACAGGATCATCCGGCACGTCCAGAGCTCGACTAGCAATCCGGCCTCCGCCCTAGTCCTAGTCAAGCGGCGAAATTTGGGCCACGCGTACACAACTACTCACTTAAAATACCCTGGGCATAGGCGGAGGCACGGCCATGACACGGTCCACAATGCGGTTCGACCGCCCCGGGACCCACACATCTTTGCACCCCTTTTTTTCAGGTCCCTATCTTCAAGAGGCTCTTCCGAAAGACCGGCTATCGGACACATGGCGGGACGGACACACCAGGAGGACAAGAAGCTTTGGCGTACAAGGGAATCCTCAGGTGGTCTCTGATAACGATCATTATACCTGTTTTACATACCCGCATACCTCCCGCTCCTGGTCAGGATGTGTCAAACAGTCCTATTTTGCTTATCGCACTACTTGTATATGTACGCTTTGACCTATCATTTGAATAACAAGGGAAAATAGTATACAACGTCAGCTTGCTATTACGTTTATTTACCCCTTTCCTTTACTGCTTATTTATTATACCCGTGCATTTTGGCACGACCAGTTTTCCAGGGGCTTCAGTACCCCATAACCTGGCAAGAAAAGTCCGAACACTTTTGACAGTGCGGCACCCCGAACTTATAGCACTATATGCATCAGTTCCGAATCATGTCTTGGGTCAATAGTTGGGTTTGCCCGGCTCCTATGTTGCGGTACCTTACGTTCCGCTATATCGGCTAAGGTAGCGCAGGGAGAACTACTGCGATTGTGTCCCGGTTCTTCCGGACGAGCACCTCGGTAGAGAAAGCCGAAAACTGACTGTCATGATAAGGCGAGAGCTGGTCGCTGTTCGAGAGGTCTCAAATCCTTAAAGATTTTTTCCGCTTCAGGCGAGGAATCGGCCTCGTCCGATTTAGGCGTGTATAGCGCCCCGAGTCCGGCTTTCCGGATACTAGGGGCTTCGCCAGAATTTAAAATTGTAGACTTCTATGGCTAAGTGAGAGCAATAAAGCCGTATAGTCCGATTGCCTCATTCGTGGCACTAAACACCTCCTTAAAAGGACCAAAAATTTGGATAAAGAGTGTTTATATTTATCCTGAACACCCCAGTACTAGTTACATGGGGGCAGAAGCCGACGACTGGCCAACTCTCAAGATTTTGTAAACGGCCGCACAGAAGGCAATATTTTAAATTAACAAGCGCTATATAGAGCACATGAACTGGTTTTCATAATACAGGATGACATGAGTACATTCATTCAAACATCACATCCATAGTACATTCATCCGCCACAAGGCGGGCACCCTTAATGGCATTGTCATAGTACTGTTCGGGGTGGCGATGCTCCTTGCCCTTCGGCGGCCCCTCTGTCACCAGCTTCTCGGCGTCCATCTTCCCCTAGTGCACTTTCGCACGGGCCAAGGCCCTGCATGCACCCTCAATGCAGACGGACCGCTTAATGACTTCCAACCGCGGACAGGCATTCACCATCCGCTTGAAAAGGCCGAAGTAGCTGCTGGGCAGGGGCTCACCAGGACACAACCGTACTATGAAGTCCTTCATGGCCAGTTCGGCCTCTTTGTGAAGTTCGACCAGTTGCTTCAGCTGGTCGCTCAAGGGCATCGGATGCTCGGCCCCAATATACTGGGACCAAAACAGCTTATCTGTCGAGCTCCCCCCCTTAGCCCGGTAGAACTCTGTGGCATCAGAGATGCTGCGCGGCAGATCTGCGAATGCTCCTGGAGAGCTCTGAATTTGGGTAAGTAAAAGGAAAGTCTCCTCCACATGCTTGCTTTGCATAATGAAAGCCTTACCCATAGCTATCTTCTTGGCCGCCTCAATTTCTTGGAGGGCCTTCTAGGCTTCTATCTTGGCATCTTGTGCGCTCTGACGGGCCGCAAGCTCCGACTCTTGTGTCTTGGAGTCACGCTCCAAGGACTCGATTTTTTTGACGAAATCCTGGAGCTCTTGCTGGACCTCATCAACCCGAGCCTCTTGTTTTTCGCGCTCGGTGCGCTCCTTGGCCGCTTTGTTTTCGGCCTCGGACAGCGCCTTCTTAAGGGTCGCCACTTCGGTCGTGGCCCCTAGTAAAATTCATCGTGCTTCTATTAGCATCAACGATTTCTTTTTTTCCTTTATATAACATTCATACGGGGTATTACTTACCTTTGTTCTCCTTGAGCTGCCTCTTCACGAGGCTGAGCTCTTCTTTGGCCTGCCCCAGGTTCTGCCTCAGTCCGGAAACCTCCGTAGTGGCAGCGGCGGCGGCCAGTAGCGATGCCTGCTTATTCACATAGACATAATATGATTAGACTCCTGGGAGTAATATTTGATCCTCTGCTCGGCTTTTCTACACCAAACGGAGCATCAGGGGCTACTGTCTATACTGCGATACTTTCTCATAATTTAAATTACTTACCTCAAAGCCTGTTAGGAGGCTGGCGTGGGCTTTGGTCAATCCGCTTTTGGCAGACTGAACCTTCGCAATCACCGTAATCATAAGAGTACGATGTCCTTCATCAAGGGAAGAGCTCTGAAGCGCTTCCACCAAGTTATCCGATGCCTCTGGATGGACAGAGGTCATCGACACAGGCAGCTCGCCCCCTTGGCGGGGGGCTGCCTGCCTGAATCCGGAACAACTGGAGGTTCCGACGTAGTATCCGGCTGGGGGCCAAGCCTGCTGCGATCCCCCTCAACAGAATCCATGGGGATCTTCCCCCCCATGAGCCCGACATCGAGGGTTTTGCCCTGAGGCGCCTCCAGATCCATCTCTCCCTGGCCCGGTATCCTCTGAGACAACACTTCGGTGTCGTCCGCGGGCCGGGAGTGGAGGCCGTCGAGAGCGAATAGATGTTCATCTACGACGAGCTCAAGGACCCATCCGAGGAGGATAAGTTGATGTGGGCTTTGGACGGACTGCACAAGCATATCTTGACATAATAAGAAGCCATAAAGCTAAAACATGCAAGAAGTATTATGGCATCCGGATACTTACGACTTCGCCAGGGGCTTGTCCCTGGGTAGCCACTCCTCCTCGCTATAGGCGGCGGTTGTGGAGTGGTCCGGAGGGAGGGTCCTTCCCTTCTTGGACCCTTCGGCCTCCCCGGAAGGGGCGGCCTTCCTTTTCTTCTCCCCCTTAGTTTGTGGGAGAGGGTTTTCCTCTTCCTCCTCCTCATTGTCATTGGAGGAGTGTGCCTCAGTGTCTTCGGACGATGAGTCCGACACCACCTTGCATCGGAGACTTTTCCTGGTCCCTGTGTCCTTCTTCTTGGCCTTCTTCTCCGGCACCTCATAGGGCGCCTGAACCAGCATCTCTGTCAGGAGAGCGGTTGCTGGATCTTCAGGCAATGGAGCCAGACAGTCGATCCGCTCCTCCGTCGCCACATAATCCTAATAAATCAGTACGGTGGCTTAAGTTCCTCCCACGAATACACTGAGGAAAGGCACATCTTGCAAAATGTAGGATGCTTACCGAATTGGCGTGACGCTTGGCGCTGAGTCCGCAGCCCTCGGTGGTGGGAGGAGGAACTTTGCTGGCCTTGAACAACACCTTCTAGACGTCTTTGTGCGTCGTGTCGAAGAGCTCTTGCAGTGTCTGGTGTTGGGCCGCGTCGAACTCCCACAGGTTAAATGCCCGTCTTTGACACGGGAGAATCTGGCGAAATAGCATGACCTGGACCATGTTGACAAGCTTGATCTTCTTGCTTATCATATTTTCGACGCAGTTCTGGAGTCCGGTCAGCTCCGCGAGCGCACCCCGGGCTAGGCCCTTCTTCTTCCAGGAAGTGAGCCGCATGGGGATGCCGTATCAGAATTCGGGGGCCACCACCCAGTTGGCATCGCGCGGCTCGGTGATGTAGAACCACCCCGATTGCCACCCCTTCACGGTCTCCACATAGGAGCCTTCGAGCCAGGTGACGCTGGGCATCTTGCCCACCATGGCGCCTCCGCACTCTGCCTGCTGACCGACCACAATCTTCGGCTTCACGTTGAAGATCTTCAGCCACAAGCCGAAATGGGGCCTGATGCGGAGGAAAGCCTCGCACACGATGATAAACGGCGAGATGTTGAGGATGAAATTAGGGGCCGGATCATGAAAATCCAGCCCGTTATAAAACATGAGCCCGCAGACAAATGGGTGGTGGGTGAATCCCAGTCAGCGGACGAAGTGGGAAAGGAACACAACCCTCTCGTGGGGTCCCGGAGTCGGAATGATCTGCCCTGCATCCGGGAGCCGGTGCGCAATGTCTGCGGCCAAGTATCCAGCTGCCCTAAGCTTCGTAATGTCCTCCTCCGTGACGGAGGAGGCCATCCACTTGCCTCCCGCTCCGGACATGTTTGGCTGTACGGAGAAGGTGAGAACTGGGGCGCTGGAGCACGAGCGTGCGAGAATGGATGAGCGAAGAAGGAAGAAGGCGTGGGTGAAAGAGGAGAATCCCTATCTCTTTATAAAGGCGGTAGAAACTGTGCGCCTCCCCACTTGCCTATTAAAATTGCTTATTTCCCAAGCGCCACGATTAATGGCGCGGTTGGGTTTCCCATACCCGTATTGATGAGAATCCCGTGATAAGGGGACACGATCTCTACTTCGACAAGACGTGTCAAGGAAATCGCCTCGCATTACGTGCAATAGCTGGTTGTGAAAAACGGTTCGAATAATGACCGGACCGTGGCGTGATGTCATAAAAAGTTGTCAACAGATTAGATTTGTGGAATATTGTACTCTCTATGGTGGTATGTGGAATTTGTTTTGCAGAGCCAGACACGATCCTTGTGTTCGAAATCTTCTATGGAGTATTCGGAGAAGGAACCCGCCTTGCAATGCCGAAGACAATCTGCGCGCCGGACTCATCGTCATTGAAGCCTGGTTCAGGGGCTACTGAGGGAGTCCTGGATTAAGGGGTCCTCGGACAGCCGGACTATATGCTTATGCCGGACTGTTGGACTATGAAGATACAAGATTGAAGACTTCGTCCCGTGTCCGGATGGGACTCTCCTTTGCGTGGAAGGCAAGCTTGGCAATTTGGATATGTAGATCTCCTTCTCTGTAACCGACTCTGTGTAACCCTAGCCCCCTCCGGTGTCTATATAAACCATAGGGTTTAGTCTGTACGACAAGAACAATCATAATCATAGGCTAGCTTCTAGGGTTTAGCCTCTACGATCTCGTGGTAGATCAACTCTTGTAATACTCATATCATCAAGATCAATCAAGCAGGAAGTAGGGTATTACCTCCGTCGAGAGGGCCCGAACCTAGGTAAAACATCGTGTCCCCTGCCTCCTGTTACCATTAGCCTTAGACGCACAGTTCGGGGCCCCCTACCCGAGATCCGCCGGTTTTGACACCGACACTATGCATAGGGATTTTGTAAGCAAACAATTTATGGGAACAAGAATCAACTTTCATGGGAAGGCAAACCAAGCGTAACTTCAAGATTTTAAGCACGTAGAGAGGAAACTTGGTATTATTGCAATTCCTACAGGCATATGTTCCTCCCTCATAATAATTTTCAGTAGAATCATGAATGAATTCAACAATATAACCAGCACATAAAGCATTATTTTCATGATCTACTTGCATATAACTATCTTGTGAAGCATAATCCAATTGAAAATTAAAATCATGATGACAAGTTTCATGGTTATGTTTATTCTTTATGGCATACGTATCATCACAATAATCATCATAAATAGGAGGCATGCTTTCATCATAATAAATTTGCTCATCAAAACTTGGGGGACAAAAAATATCATCTTCATCAAACATAGCTTCCCCAAGCTTGTGGCTTTGCATATCATTAGCATCATGGATATTCAAGGAATTCATACTAACAATATTGCAATCATGCTCATCATACAATTATCTAGTACCAAACATTTTAATGCATTCTTCTTCTAGCAATTGAGCACAATTTTCCTTTCCATCATTTTCACGACAGATATTAAAAAGATGAAGCGTATGAGGCAAACTCAATTCCATTTTTTTGTAGTTTTCTTTTATACACCAAACTAGTGATAAAACAAGAAACAAAAAGATTCGATTGCAAGATCTAAAGATATACCTTCAAGCACTCACCTCCCCGGCAACGGCGCTAGAAAAGAGCTTGATGTCTACTACACAAACTTCTTCTTGTAGACGTTGTTGGGCCTCCAAGTGCAGAGGTTTGTCGGGACAGTAGCAAATTTCCCTCAAGTGGATGACCTAAGGTTTATCAATCCGTGGGAGGCGTAGGATGAAGATGGTCTCTCTCAAACAACCCTGCAACCAAATAACAAAGAGTCTCTTGTGTCCCCAACACACCCAATACAATGGTAAATTGTATAGGTGCACTAGTTCAGCGAAGAGATGGTGATACACGTGCAATATGGACGGTAGATATAGGTTTTTGTAATCTGAAAAATATGAAAACAACAATGTAACTAATGATAAAAGTGAGCGTAAATAGTATTGCAATGCTAAATAATAACATAACCAGACCATATAACTATCCCTCAACATGAAACAAAGAGTCACTCCAAATCACTAATAGTGGAGAACAAACGAAGAGATTATTGTAGGGTACGAAACCACCTGAAAGTTATCCTTTCTGATCGATCTATTCAAGAGTCCCTAGTAAAATAACACAAAGCTATTCTTTCCATTCGATTTATCATAGAGTTCGTAATAGAATAACACCTTAAGACACAAATCAACCAAAACCCTAATGTCACCTCAAGTATCTGTGGGCATGATTATACGATATGCATCACACAATCTCAGATTCATCTATTCAACCAACACAAAGTACTTCAAAGAGTGCCCCAAAGTTTCTACTAGAGAGTCAAGACAAAAACGTGTGCCAACCCCTATGCATAAGTTCATTGAACCCGCAAAGTTGATCACCAAAACATACATCAAGTAGATCACGTGAATATCCCATTGTCACCATAGATAAGCACGGCAAGACATACATCAAGTGTTCTCAAATCCTTAAAGACTCAAACCGACAAGACAACTTCAAGGGGAAAAATCAATTTATCACAAGAGAGTAGAGGGGGAGAAACATCATAAGATCCAACTATAACAACAAAGATCGTGATACATCAAGATCGTATCACCTCAAGAACACGAGAGAGAGAGAGAGAGAGAGAGAGATCAAACACATAGCTACTGGTACATACCCTCAGCCCCGAGGGTGAACTACTCCCTCCTCGTCATGGAGAGCGTCGGGATGATGAAGATGGACACCGATAAGGGATCCCCCCTCCGACAGGGTGTCGGTATAGGGCCCCGATTGGTTTTTGGTGGCTATAGAGGCTTGCGGCGGTGGAACTCCAGATCTATTTATGCTCCTCAGTGTTTTTAGGGTATATGGATATATATAGGCGAAAGAAGTCGGTCAGGGGAGCCACGAGGGGCCCACGAGGGTGGGGGCATGCCCAGGGGGTTAGGGCGCGCCTCCCTGCCTCGTGGCTTCCTCGTTGCTTCCCTGACGTCTACTCCAAGTCTCCTAGATTGCTTCCGTTCCAAAAATAACTCTCCCGAAGGTTTCATTCCGTTTGAACTCTATTTGATATTCCTTTTCTGCGAAACACTAAAATAGGCAAAAAAATAGCAATTTGGGCTGGGCCTCCAGTTAATAGGTTAGTCCCAAAAATAATATAAAAGTTTATAGTAAAGCCCATTAAACATCCAAAATAAGTAATATAATAGCATGGAACAATAAAAAATTATAAATACATTGGAGACGTATCAGCATGGGAGGGGCGAGAGCCCCTCCAAGATTGGATCTGTCTCTGTTTCCGCGCTCCTGGTTCTGCCCTTTCATCGTTTCTTATATTCCCGGAGATCCGTAACTCCGATTGGATTGAAACTTCAAACACGATTTTTTTCGGATATTAGCTTTCTGTCGGCGAAAGAAGGGCAACAACCGCCTTACAGGGTGTCCACGAGGGTCAGGGATGCGCCCCCTGCCTTGTGGGCCCCTCGAGCATCATCTCATGTTGATTCCACTTCCCAAAGTTCATAAATATTCCAAAAATAATCTCCGTCATTTTTTATCCCGTTTGGACTCCGTTTGATATGGATTTTCTACGAAACAAAAAACATGCAACAAAAAGGAACTAGCATTGGGCACTAGATCAATATGTTAGTCCAAAAAATAGTATAAAAAGTTGCCAAAAGTATGTGAGAGTTGTAGAATATTGGCATGAAACAATCAAAAATTATAGATACGACGGAGACGTATCAGGGTGGACCGGTGCTTAGGTGTTGTTCTTACTTGAACAAACCTCCTACTTATGATTAACCCTCTTGCAAGCATCCAGAACTATGAGAAAAGTATTAAGAATAAATTCTAACCATAGCATTGTATTAAACTTTTGGATCTAATCGGTCCCTTACTGAATAGCGCATAAACTGGGGTTTAAGCTTTTGTCACTCTGGCAACCCACCATCTAATAACTACTCCACAATGCATTCCCTTAGGCCCAAATATGGTGAAGTGTCATGTAGTCGATGTTCACATGACACCACTAAGAGAATGGCAACATACATACCATCAAAATATCGAACACATATCAAGTTCACATGATTACTTGCAACATGATTCTCCCATGACCTCAAGAACGAAAGTAACTACTCACAAATGATAAACATGCTCAAGATCAGAGGGGTATTGAATAGCATAATGGATCTAAACATATAATCTTCCACCAAATAAGCCATATAGTAATCAACTACAAGATGTAATCAACACTACTAGTCACCCACAAGCACCAATCTATAGTTTTGATACAAAGATTGAACACAAGAGATGAACTAGGGTTTGAGAGGAGTTGGTGCTGTGAAGATGTTGATGAAGATATCCCTCCCCAAGATGGGAGAGTTGTTGGTGATGATGATGACGATGATTTCCCCCCTCCGGGGGGAAGTTCCCCCGGCGGAATCACTCCGCTGGAGGGCAAAAGTGCTCCTGCCCAAGTTCCTCCTCGAGGCGGCGGCGCTTCGTCCCGAATGTCCTTCCCTTATTTTTTCTAGGTCAAAATGACTTATATACCAGAAGATGGGCACCGGAGGTGGTCCGAGGAGGGCAACACCCACCAGGGCGCGCCTGGGCCTCCTGGTGCGCCCAGGTGGGTTGTGCCCACCTGGTGGCCCTCCTATGGTACTTATTTTCTCCAATATTCCTTAAATAATCCATAAAAAATCCTTGGGGACTTTCAGCTCATTTGGAGTTGTGCAGAATAGGTAGCTTGACGTAGCTTTTTCAGGTCCAGATTTCCAGCTGCCAAAATTCTCCCCCTTGGTGCATACCTTGCATATTATGAGAGAAAAGGCATTAGAATTACTCCAAAAAGCATCATTATACAATAAAACAACATAAATAACAGTAGGAAAACATGATGCAAAATGAACGTATCAGGGCTCCCGTATGCGTGGATGGCAAGTATAGGTGTCCGGGTATCTTATTCCTTTTTGTAAAACTGACTTTGTACAACCCTAAAGCCCCTCCGGTGTCTATATAAATCGGAGGGTAGATCGGAGGCAGGATCACAACATTGCTAGGCTAGCTATCTAGGGTTAGCCGAATCGATCTCGAGGTAGATAAACTCTTGTAACCCCTATACCCTCGAATATAATCAAGCAGGAGTATGGTTTTACCTCCATTAAGAGGGCCCGAACCTGGGTAAACATGGTGTCCCCTCTCCATAGTTACCTTTGATCCTTAGACACACAACTTGGGCCCCCTACTCGAAATCTGCCGGTTTTGACACCGTCAATGCCAGCTACAATGTCTTTTACATGATTCGGCAGCGGTCATGCCAGACCTTGGTATCTTTCCTGCTCCATGCTCGCACCATACACAGCTAAGCAATGTGCTGAGATATTACAAGCTCGTGGAGAAACTTCTACTGTACTTTACATGATTGAAAGGAGAGACGTATAACAGTTTTTATTTCTTTGAAAATCACACCCAGATTGGAGCCGTCGTATGCATCAGTAGTAATCGCTTGCTTCAGAGCCGCCGCATCCGTCTCCAGGATGATTCTTTGGCATCCCAGTCTTGCTTCCTCATTGATTGCATGCAACATGCCTAGTGCTTCAGTGTGCACGGGATCAGTTACATTTAGTAGATTCCCAGCTCCTGCAATCAGCACAAGACCTTTATCATTTTTATGGTAAAACCCCATCCACCTGAATTATGAGGATGCCTAAAAGCTCCATCAGTATTGATGTTCAAAAAATCATTTGGAGGAGTCCAGACCTGATTTTTTACTTGTTTTTTTGTTTCTTTTGTAGATAGTGTTGCATGTATTCGGCAGAATGTATACGAACTGAACATGCCACCTCATCAGGTGATCTGATTTTGTCTCCCCGATAGGCCTTGTTTCATTCATGCCACCAAAGCCATAGCAAAGTACGTGCTTTCATGCATTTTCATCCTACATCTCCATTATTTCTTCCATCACGAAGCATCCAATTAGTTTCAGCCGACAATCTTCTAGTATTGTTGCCCTCCATATGGATTAGACAAGTTTAGATTTAGGAAACAATGGCCCCCATCCTCATCAAATCTGAGACAAACTGGGCACCTTGTGTCCAATTCTATTCCTCTATGTTTAATTTTCATTCTCAGCGGCAAGCTGTTGTTTGTTAATCGCCAAAGAAAATGCAGAATCTTACCAGGCATAGCCAGGGACCAGATTTTCTTCCAGAGTAAGCTTTCATAATTTGTGCCGCCATTGGATGTTATGCAATACCATAAACCGATTTCCTTGCCTTACAATTCTGGATGACTCGGTACGTAGATTTGACAGAGAATGCCCCCCTTTTGTCAAAATGGCATACTGATATGTCTTCAAAGTCTTCATGTATTGGGATCTGTAGGGTAACTTTGACATCATCTTCATTGAATATCTGTTGGAGAAGTTGTGTATCCGAAGTTCCTGAAATGGGATTTATCAATCCACTTACTTTAGTGACAAGATTGTTCCCTCTTTGAGAGGTGACTTTTCTAGTGATGCCCCTTGGTAGCCATGGATCTGTCCATATGTTTATATTATCACCATCTCCTACTCTCCATATGATCCCATTTTTTAGCACTTGAACCCCTTTTAGAATGCTTCTCCAGCAGTAAGATATACCATTTTTTGGCTCAACACATAACATATTCTTATTTGGGAAGTATTTTGCAGAAAGGACTTGGGTACAAAGAGAGTAAGGGTTCTGTAGGATTCTCCATGCTTTCCTTCCCAACATGGCTAGATTGAAAGAGTATAAATCTCTAAATCCCAGTCCTCCGTCTTTTTTTGGTTTTGTCGACCCATCCAATCCAATGGATATTGTTCTCTTTATCCATTTGACTCTACCAGTATCTTCCAATCATTGAACTAATATCATCACAAAGTGATTTGGTGAGATCAAAGCATGCCATGGCATATACAGGGATGGCTTGTGTTGCTGCCTTGATGAGAATCTCTTTTCCAGCCTTTGATAGCATTTTTTCCTTTCACCCTTGTATTTTCCTCCACACCTTCTCCTTGATGTATTCAAATGCCTTCTTTTTTGATTTTCCAATATATACCGGCAGACCCGAATTTTTTCCTAAGAAACCTTCAACAGAAATGTTCAATTTGTCCATCATCTTCTTTCTATCCTCTTTTGTAGTTTTTTTGCTGAACACGATAGATGACTTCTCCAAAGAGAATATTATTAACGGTGAGCTAGCGTGTTTGGATCCAATATTGTTTTTTTTATGAAGCGGCTAGAGCACTGCTTTTTCATATAGAAGATAACAGAACCCTAGTATTTGCACAAAGGACCGTCAGCCAAGAGAAAAATTTACAATCAATATTGATGAACCCCGTGCGCATGAACTCCACCGCAGTAGCCACCAAATAAAAAATGTGGTGAATCACCTCTTCACCCGAACTCGATGCGGCTCCATTGCCGATATGCACCTTTGCGGACCTCCAAAGTGGTTTACCAAAGGCCATTGAAGATTTGGCCGGGGAAGCACCCATGACATGCCATCGAACTCTAGATCTGGCACCCCCGCGTGAGTAAAAGCTGGAGGAGGAAACCATACCTACTACCAACCACGATCCCAGCACATGATCCACCTTCCAGATGCCGTCGATGCAGACTACTATTTGTATCCGCTCCTGAACTACCTCCCAAGCTCCACGCCGACGACGGAGTGGGCGGCGCCGCAAAGGTGGAGCCGAGGACACAAGTCCATCATAAAGATGCCGTCGTCGCTGCAGCATCTCCTCTTAAAAAAGACTAGTTCTCAAATCCATCACCGACCATAAGTTGATTACTTCATCGGGAAAGGATCTGGAGCTTCTTTATTTGGCGCCGTCGTTGGCGCCGCCGAAGCCAAGTTGCCGAACGACCCAAAAGCTAAGCTACTAGGCCGTAGAACCTAAAGCTACACGATCCGCACGCGCGGGGTCTAGCAACCCCCCTCACCACCAACGACCCTAGAGATCGTTGGGAGAGAGGAACCGTCGAAAACGACACCGAAAGGTTGGACTCCCCTGGTGGTGGCTAGGGTTTCTAGGCCGGTTTGGAGAAGAAAACTTTTCACATCTATCTGCGTTCCCCACAACCATAATCTGAGCATTCATGTTTATTCATCAAAGCCACCATTCAGACAGTATTACTTGTATTGCTTCCGATACATTGTGAAAATTGACAAACTTCCTTGTTTGCAACACAAATTTGATGCACCAGAAGGCATACTACGTGGGCATGTAGGATCAACCTGGCTCTCGGGCTCATTTGAACCACCACCGATCTGTCGTCCGCCGTCGTGAGCCAGTGCTGCGGTGCTACCTGGGCATGTAGGATCGACCGGGCCTTCACCGCCATGAACGAGAGTATGTTGTATGCTAGAGCGGCCGCCATGGACAAGTGGGAATGGGCTGGATGCTTTGAGATTGTGATGTCCACGTGTTGTGCATCCGAGCGGGAGAGTTAGACCCGGTCTCGTAGATTTTTTCCCCCTCGCTCGCCTCCTAGCTCACGAACCACAGCGCCGCCATGTTCTCTCCGCCGGCGCAGCCCAGATTCGACCCCCTGCGCCCCACCTCACCGACGAGCTAATCATTCGTCGTTCCTCCTTGTTATCTACGACAACGCCGCCCAGGTGCGACCCCCTGCAGCGCCCCATCCGATGCGCCCCCCGGTCCAGTACGCCGGTGCGTCACCCGGGAATTAGGTGGCCGCAGCCACCATCACCACCCCGCTTCTTGCCTCACCAGTCTGCCCGGAGGATCAACCGCTTGCCGGCTACTGAAGTAAGAACAGTCAGTGGCTGCTCCTTTTCTTCGGTCCCCCAGTTTTTAGTTTCTGCAAAGCAAGTTGGTTTCTATTCTGCCCAGTATTCAATGATAGATATGTTCATATCCTATTGAATATCAAATGTTGTTGGCTGTGAAATCGAAGTGTCTATTGTGTATTAGAACACTAAATCATCAACTAATTTAGGTGTATTTGAATCTTAGACAACACTAATTTGCATACCCATGTTGGTGGCAATCATCCTTCCGTTATGTTTTCAGATTTCCATGCTTCCAACAAAGATGAGTTAGTTCAGGTAACACTCTTCTTATGCTTCCTACTTATGGAGCTTCCAAATTACACTGACTATATATCAGTGGTGGAGGACGGAAAAAAATTAAGGTGGGGCGGACTCTAAACCATAAAAGAATTCGATGTAAAATTAAAGTTGTCGTATACGTCTGTTTGTTTGCGTGGCCACGTTGGGCCGTGGTTTTCATTCACATGGATAGAAAATAGACGCGGGTGGACGAAATGTGTCGGCCGTTGGAGTTGCACTGATGACTTGGTGTTGTGTGCTTTTTTATTTATTTGAGGGTACTTGGTGTCGTGTGTGTGCAGGAAAGGAACAAAGATGTCGATGATTGGATTGAGCGTTAGCTGCTGACTGCCTCTGGCTCACAGCCCAAATTTTCATTGTGCTGCTCACGGCCCAACAATGCAATAACCACCAGGCCTTTGCAGCATGGGTTGACCTTCCCTAAATAAAACCAAAAACTAGCGACTGATGTGTGCCTAAGCCTTACTGCGATACGTACACATATACGTACCTTGCAGGAAATCGAGGTAGGGCGGGCGCCCACCCTCGCCCTACCGAGAGCTCCGCCTGTGCTATATATGGTTGGGTCTACATAGTTTGCTTCCGTTGTTCAACCATTTTTGGTGAATTTTGGAGTGTAGCTGTTAAAAATTGCATCTCCATGTCCGCGAGAATCTTTGTTAAATTTTCTATGCTTCAATTAAAATGAGCCATATTGGCATTGCACATTTTCATGCTTCCTACTCATGGGGCTTCTAAATTGTACTTGTTCGGTGTCCATAGATTGCTTCCATATTTCCTACTTCCTTTACAAAATTGTCGAATTTCAGATATGTATAATGCAGCCAATTTATCCTCTTAATTTGGAGCGGTAGGTTCTATTTTATTCTAATTGTATGTGTTGATATTATGATTGCCCCCCTTCTTTCAGTGTGTGTAGGCTAGCAAAAGTACCAATTTCAATTGATGAAATTAGTTTGTAATCACAAAATGATGCACACACATGTTGCCGCTAGGCATTGCTAACTTCAGTTTCAAAATGTTATGCTTACACTAGGCATGGGTATGTTATAGCATGAAACTGATGCTTTGTGTATCCATGCTTCTGAAGTTTATTGAATGTGTTGTTCATTCCAGATAGTTTGCTGCAATGGAACATGCTTCTACTTTTTTCTGTACTTGTTACGTTTCATATGTGTGTGTGTGTGTGTGTATTGCATATACTGCAAGTTCACACCTTTCAGATTTCTTTGTTTCCAATTGTGAAGTCAGGTTGCCATGCTACAAACTATTTTATTTCTTGGAGAAGTTCTATAGTAGTGATTATTCCATGCCTTGAAAGCTAACTACATATGCTTCTACTGTGTAGGTAGTTTGCTAGTTTGCTTTCATGGTTCCTGCTTCCGTAGTCTGATCCCTAGCGGTTCCCATGCTAGTTTGCTAGTCTGATACCTAGCAGTTCCCATGCAGCCGAGCAACCCGAAGGTACCGCGTTTCTTCTTTGCTCACTAAATCAGCCTCCTTTCCCTGCATTTCTGTTGGAATCCGACGTCTCACTGGGTCAAATTACTAGGGTTCTTGCTCTCGATTTCCGCAACCGGAGTTACCTGCTTACAGTTCTCGGTGAAGTTATTGAAGCATCGGGTTTGTTGCTTCCCCACAGAAGGTGTAGTGGCATCATAGAACCAGAGGGAGAGAGACCTGGAGTTGTTTTCTGGTTTTTGGGTTGGACATCAGAGAGTGGCAGCTGCTGCTGGTTGGTTTCTTGGTTCTTGATTTGCTTCTGTGGTGGAGACTGGCTAAGAAGACGAGGGAGGGTATTGAGGGCAAGGGTAATGGAGGTTGGGGGGCAGGCGATGATGGAGCCCCAGGGGGTGGAACTCGAGGATGACAGCATCAATTTCTGGGCCTCCCTTGGCGTGAGCACCCATGTCCATGGCGTTGACCAGATGGCGCTCCACAATGTGCACATTCTTGACCACCAAGGACAGTCACTGCCACCGGCGGTGGTCTCACACCCAGAGTCTGTCTGTAAGGAGTTGTTCCCTGTTGAAGTCGACCCATGCCTTGAGCCCCGGGTGGGGATGGAATTCGAGTCGGGCGAGGCTGCCAAGACCTTCTATATTGCTTATGCTGGCCGTGTTGGGTTTTCGGTCCGCATTGCTCGGTCCCGTAAGTCCAAGTGCAGTGAGTCCATCATCATGCTAAGGTTTGTCTGCTCAAAGGAAGGGTTCAGCAAGGAGAAGCGTGTTGTTGCAGGGAAGAAGACAAGGAAGAGGCTAGCCTCCATCAGGGAAGGCTGCAACGCCATGCTTGAGGTGCTTCGCAGAGGCGACAACAAGTGGGTTGCCACCAAGCTTGTCAAGGAGCATAACCATGAGGTTGGGATGCCCAGCACAGTGCACTATATAGCCACTGAGAGCGATACTATGGTTGACCCATACATTGACATGGAGTTTGAATCCCTTGAGTCTGCCAAGACATTCTACTACTCGTATGCTATCCGTGCGGGATTTGAAGTTCGCGTGCGCCAGTCTCGAAAATCACAAGATGAGTCACTCAAGATGCTAAAGCTTGTGTGCTCAAGGCACCGTTACCATTCAGGACGGGAGAACAATGGAGACGATACCAAGAGAGATCCCTCCAGAGACGGTTGTAGTGCACTGTTTGAGATAATTCGGAAGGACAAAGGTATCTGGAGGGTCTCCAAACTCATCCTAGAGCACACTCATGAGCTGAACCCTGCACCAGCAAGCAGCGTTTGTTGTGTCCGCTCACAAGGTGAGATACTTGTCATTGCAAAGAACTTTGCTGACACACGAAATCTTCTATTGAATGGCCAAGATTCTCAGCCTCGTAGAGAGATCCGGTATAATGATCTGGGGCCAGAGGATGCTCAAAGCCTACTTGAATATCTTAAAAAGGTACAGGCTGAGGACCCTGCATTTTTCTATGCTGTGCAGCTTGACAAGAATGAGGACACGGTCAATATCTTCTGGGCTGACGCGAGTGCTAGGATGGCTTATTACCATTTTGGTGACGCTGTTAAGTTTGAGACAGCATACAGGAGCAACAAGGAGCATATACCTATTGTCATATTTTCAGGTGTCAATCATCATGTGCAGCCTGTTATTTTTGGCTGTGCACTACTTGTTGAAGAATCTGAAGAATCATTTGTATGGTTATTTGAGAAATGGCTTGAAGCAATGCATGCGAGGCCTCCTGTTTCTTTCGTAACAGAGCTGAACCAAGAGATGGCAGCTGCAGCTGCCAAGGTATTACCTGACACCTGTCATATTTTCTGTGAAAAGCATATATTAGGCACGGTCAAGGAGGAGTTGCATAGTATTTATCCCGGACTAGACCATTTCATAACTGATCTGAGAAAGTGCATTGATGGATGTAGAATAGAAGAATCATTTGAATCATGTTGGGAATCAGTTCTCATGAAACATGGCTTTAGAAATAATGAACATTTACAGTCTCTTTATGATATTCGCAAACGATGGGCCCCTGCATACACAAAGCAATCATTTCATGCCAGAAACCTGCTTGCACAAAGCTGTGAAAATCTTGAAAAGATTATAGATACATACTTCTCGTCCAAGACCCAATTACAGGTGGCTGTGCAGCAACTTGAACAAGCTATTTGTAATTTCCATGCGAAAGAAGCCCAGGCAGATTATCTGACAATGTTTCAACTACCAGCACTGAGGACTGCTTCACCAGTGGAGAAACAAGCAGGTTTAGTATTTTCTAGGAAAGTGTTTGATATATTTCAGGAGCAATTTGCGGAGTCCTTTGGGTACCATGCAGAGAGGCTCGAGGATAGGATGCTACACAAGTACCGCCTAACAGTAGATGATGGGGACGAGGAGGCACATATTGTCTCTTTCAGTCCAGATCAAACTACAGTGTGCTGTAGTTGTTGCTTATTCGAGAGCTGTGGAATCTTGTGCAGGCATGCTCTTCGAGTTTTTATCATCGAAGGAGTGCGTTTCCTTCCAAAGGCCTATGTCTTGAAACGCTGGACAAAGCATGCAAAAAGTACTGTCACCTTGGATAACTACATTGAACTAAGGGGATACTGTGAGGATCCTTCAACTTCAAGGTATAATGATCTTTGCTATGATGCAATCAAATGTGCAAAAGAGGGCTCAACATCCACTGAGCGCTATAAAATTGCTAAAGAGGCACTATGCAAGGCTCTTGATGAAATAATGCCTACAAGGAATATTAGAGAGCAAAATTCACAAAACTGTACAACATCATTAAAAAGTCCAGTCAAGAAATTTGGGACAGCCAAAGGTACCTCTGGCAAGAGCATAAAGAGGCCAGCATTCAAAAATTCCCTTGTGGAGAGCAATGGCAATAGATGACCAGATATTGTGAATTTGAACATAATTGATTTCACCTGCTCTGACCTTGTATAGTTGTAGTATCATTCAATCTAGTAGTCTCTTACGCTGTGGCTGGCCACGGCCTTTTTCCTGTCAGTTCTAGTAACAGCAATGGTGCTAATGAATCATTTGAGACATTACTGTTCAAAAAGAATGTAGGAACATATGCCCTTCTTGGGAATTTTTTATGAATGGCACTGTAGGAAGGGCAATTTTGTTACATGGTAGTACATCCATAATTTTATACGTATCATTTGCATTACCAATGTAGCATAGCCCTATGTTAGTTGGGATTCACTTTTTTATACTAAAAGACTGTTAAATTGCGGTTGTTGTGTCTTTATTGTGGAAGTGACAGTTGTGCTACAAAAACTAACTGCCTAATCGAGTACTTATGCAGTTAAAGCACATGTACTGCTTAGGACAGGCATTTGTATGTTTGAGTTCTGTTCTTCTTTTTGATCGTTTGTATGAAATGCAGTATGTTCTCATGGACATGTGTGTTGCACATTTAGGTATCTATATCTTTTATATTGTTAAATGACGCAAGTTAATATAACCATGAGCCTATCACTATTTGATATATTCTACATTTTTTTTACTTTGGATTCTCGTCTTTTGTTGTATTTTTGTAGGCACAGGAATTAACAGTCTTGTGATAAATGGATTTTTAACTTATTCTGGTCCTAGAATGTTATTGTTTCATACTATTTCTTGTAAATTATAATCTCTAACTTCACCCAGATGATATACAAATGCCCTTATGCAGGCATGTTGGTCCTAGTAATGAGTTGTTCACGCCATGCTGTACCAGATAAAACTGCACCCTGTACAGATGGTCATAGTTGTGGTTTCAGCTGGGCAGCATAATGGCATAATGCCCTTTGATTGACCACATCATATTTTGATATCTTTGTCTGTTTCTATTTGCTGCAATTGCAAACATCCTTATTCTAGAAGGGTAGTATAGCCCTTCAGTTTGGTTTTGTTAAATACTCCCTCCATTCACAAATAGTACGATGTATATAGACGCGTTTTAGTGTGTTTGTTCACTATGTGGTCCATATTGAAGTATCCAAAACATCTTATATTTGTAAACGGATGTAGTATATGTGTACAACTTTCTATGCATATCTAATTAGTTGCATTTAAAACTATATTCATCAATCATCACACACCCAGACTGTACTTTCCTTCACTCAATGACTACAAAGAACTTGGTCTGAATTTTCCATTTGTATATATCTCGATACCAATATTACACACGCGCGCGCGCGCACACACACACACACACACGCACACGCAGCTGTGTGCATTTGTGTTGGGCTAGGCAACCAAACTACTCGCTCTTGTCAGATTGTAAGATTTGGCTAACAAACTTTGTAGCCAAACAGAATACTATTGTGATGAGCCGGAGTGTTTGGGTCCAGGATTGAGACACCATTCTTGTGTATGATTTGTGCTGTATGGTCGCATGTACACATAAAGCCAAAAGGCGATGTGACAACTGATAAATCAAAAGAGGAAAAACTCCTTTTGCAATGTACGAACCAGTGTTTTTTTAGGGGATGTACGAACCAGTGTTAACATGCAAGCAACTCGTGGAGCCATTAGTACCTACTTGCAGCAGCATGCGTAGTTCGAGAGATGGTGGGCCTGGACTATTTCTTTTTAAGAAAAGGCTTAAGCCCGATTTTATAAATAAAACCAACACGGCGAAGCAATCAACAGACACAGGTTCATCGTGATACACCAATACGGGAGCTCCTAGCTGACGCTCGTGGGCGTCAAAAACACGACCTTCCGCGCAGGGCGCGATCTGAATGGGCTGGCCCACTCACTGGCGTCACAGCGAGGCAGTTACTAAAAAATCCCAAAAAACTACGCTGTGTCAAAGTATTCGAACTCACAACCCTACGCTAGATTGTTACGGAATCTTTCCACCTGAGATACTGCGTCATAATGATTAGTGTTCTACGTGCATTCTTAAGAACTAAACGTGCTGACAGTTCCCAACCAAAAAAGAAAAGAAATCAACCATTGAACATTTTTAGTATACATTGAACATTTTCGTGATATACAATGAACATTTCTTAAATACACATTGAACATTTTCTGACATATGATGAACAATTTGAAAAAACACATTGAACTTTTTGTGATATATACTGAACAATTTGAAAATACACATTGAACATTTTTGTGATATACACTGAACTATTTGAATATACACATTGAACATTTTGTGATATACACTAAACAATTTGAATATACACACTGGACATTCTGTAATATACGTTGAATTTTAATGCACAATGAACATTTTCTTAAGGTACTTTTAACAAATATATTTTGAACATTTTTGCAATACATGATGAACTCTTATATATAATACACTAAAATAGAAGAAACGTAAAAAACAGGGAAACACAAATTGTTCATCATATTAAAGTTTTAATGCAAAAGTACATGATAAAACATGTCCTTCAAGTATTAATGGACGAAAAAGAAAAGGAAAAAAAGAAAGAGAAGAGAAAGATAAAACCAGGGAAAAAACAGAAGGAACATGAAAGAACCAGAAAGGTAAAAAAACAAAAAGGCGACAGCAGAAACCACAACAAAACCACTATAAACCAGACAAAAGATTGAGAAAATCAAAAGCAAAAAACCACAGAAGAAAAACATAAAAAAGACAGGAAACAGTGCAGGGAACAACAACGGACGAACAAGACATGAATCCCGTACGTGGGCCGGCCCAACAGGACGCTCGCCTCAGCGAAGGCTCAACATTCCGACGCTAACGAGCGTCAAATAGGGTTTTCCCATCAATACAGCGAACAAGCAGCAAAAGACTGGACCTAGCCGTTTCTAACGCGGCCTGGTCTCAACTTCACCCCTATGCTGGACTATGCAATTTAAAGATGAGAAAATCTGACCATACGCCAATTCTACTGGATACTGAGCACTTATCGGGTGTAACAGAGAGTTGGCCGAGGAAGGAGATGAAGTTCGAAGCAAGATGGCTCGCTGAAGAATCTGTGGAGGAGATCGTTAAAACAACATGGCAGAAAGCGATGCACCTTGGTCTCTGTCTCACTGCTCGGGACAAATTGGACGTGGTACATAAAGACCTGCACGCTTGGGATCGCCGCATTCTGAAGGCGCGACGGGCTAGGATTCAGAAGGCGCAGAGTAAGCTCGAAGCGCTGATGCAAAGTCTATACACTACTGGAGTTAAGATGAAACAAAAATAGCCGCCAATACTCATTGAGAACTAAGACACGTTTGGAAAGCTAAATTTCTTTTGAAAATCAAAGTGTTTATGTGGTTTGTGCATAAACAAGTTATTTTAACTAAGGATAATTTGACAAAACGCAATTGGACAAGATCTATCAGATGTAGTTTCTGTGACCAACACGAATCAATCAAACATCTCTTTCTGGATTGTCCTCTGGCAAAAATTTTGTGGCAGTCCGTTCACATAGCTTTTAACATTACTCCACCGAATTCTATCAACATGTTATTTCGGACGTGGCTTGATGGGATAGATTACGATACATCGAGACACATTCGTGTAGGAGTATGTGCTTTATTATGGGCAGTCTGGAATTGTAGAAACGATCTGGTCTTTAACAGAACAACAAATACTCACTTTTTGTAGGTTATCTTCAGAGCCACTGCGTTGATCCGTATGTGGTCGCTACTCACTCTGATGGAGGCCAGGGAGCGTTTGGTTACTAGGTCTACCCGATGGGAGATGGTAGCACGGGATATTTTCAACCGGTTTGGATGGCGGTCATGTAATAGGATAGGCATGTAGTGCTCTTATCTTTTTATGCCAGCCGGTTGTGGCTTTTCCATTTTACTGTTTAGCTCTTGCTGAGCCTTTTTTCGTTCGTTATTAGAGACTTGGAGACTTATGTTGGATATTGTGCTTATTAATAATATTGACCGTATGCATCATTCTGATGCAGAGGCTGGGGCATGCCCCCCTTTTCAAAAAAATACTCATTGAGAACTTACTCGAGCAGGATGAGATTTATTGGGCTCAAAGAGGACATGTAAATTGGCTGAAGCATGGGGACATGAATTCTTCATATTTTCGGCAGTTTGCATCAGCTAGAAGGCGCATGAACTTGATAAAAAAAGTTGAAAGATGATAGCCAAAACTGAGTAGAAGGTAATGACAACCTCAAACCCCTAGTGGGTGACTACTTTTGTAATTTGTTTACCTCCAGTTTGGGTGGACTAGATGAGGGTCTGTTAGCATCTGTTAAAACTCTTGTAACTCTCTCGCAAAAAAAACTCTTGTAACTCATGATATGTGAAAGCACAAGTGCTTCCTGGGTGATTTTGGTAATTAATGTTAACATATCTCTTGTTGGACTAGTACTCTTACCTAGCATGTTTCAGATAAATTCAACAATGGAGTGGCATGGACTAGAGGATGTGGAACCCTTCAAGATGCTAAGGACAAAGGATTGTCTCAAGCTCAAAGCACAATACTCTACATTTTACTTTTAGTGATCCAAGATCACATTGAGTCCATAGGAAAGCCAATACTATTAAGAGGGGATGAGGTGTTGCTTAATGGCTTGCTTGATCAAAGTGCTTAGTGCTATGCTCCAAAGCCCTCAAATACTTTCTCACATCCACATATGCCCCAAACCAATAGTCAAACTCGGCCCCGCCGAAACTTTCTATCCGGCGCCACCGAGTTCAGTTGACATAGCCACTGCCAGAAACCCTAGTCTTTTCGGTCTCACCGATAGGGATCTCGGTCTCATCAAGATGGGATTGTAATCTCTCCGTTTCCCTTCGTAACGTTTCGGTCAAACCGAGATGAGTGATCGGTCCCACCGAGATTGCAATGCAAACTCTCTGTTTCCCATTCGTAATGTTTCGGTCCAACCGAGATGAGTGAATTGGTCCCATCGAGTTTGCCTGACCAACTCTCTGTTTGTCTACTACCAAAATCGGTCTCACCGAGTTTGTGTAATCGGTCTCACCGAGATTACGTTATGCCCTAACCCTAACGATATCGGTCCCACCGAGTTGACATGTCGGTCCCACCGAAATGCCTAACGGTCACATTATGAACTAAATCAGTTTGACCGAGTTTCAAGATTCGGTCCCACCGAGTTTGGTAAATTGTGTGTAACGGTTAGATTTTGTGTGGAGGCTATATATACCCCTCCACCCACTCTTCAATCGTGGAGAGAGCCATCAGAACATGCCTACACTTCCAACATACATTTTCTGAGAGAGAACCACCTACACTTGTGTTGAGGTCAAGATATTCCATTTCTACCACATACATCTTGATCTCTAGCCTTCCCCAAGTTGCTTTCCACTCAAATCTTCTTTCCACCAAATTCAAATCCTGTGAGAGAGAGTTGAGTGTTGGGGAGACTCTCATTTGAAGCACAAGAGCAAGGAGTTCATCATCAACACACCATTTGTTACCTCTTGGAGAGTGGTGTCTCCTAGATTGGTTAGGTGTCACTTGGGAGCCTCCGTCAAGATTGTGGAGTTGAACCAAGGAGTTTGTAAGGGCAAGGAGATCGCCTACTTCGTGAAGATCTACCCGAGTGAGTCAAGTCCTTCGTGGGCGCCGGCCATGGTGGGATAGACAAGGTTGCTTCTTCGTGGACCCTTCGTGGGTGGAGCCCTTCGTGGACTCGCGCAACCGTTATCCTTCGTGGGTTGAAGTCTCCATCAACGTGGATGTACGATGGCACCACCTATCGGAACCACAGATAAGAAATCTCCGTGTCTCCAAATTGCATTTGCACACTCCAATCCCATCCCTTTACATTCTTACAATTTGCATGCTTTACTTTCCGCTGCTCATATACTCTTGTCATGCTTGCTTGATATGTATTGTGAATGTTAAAACTTGTGCTAAAACTCCACTTCAACTTAAAGAGATTAAAAACTGCAACTTTTCTTACTTAGAGTCTATTCACTACCCCCCTCTAGACACCTCTTCTCGATCCTTTCAATTGGTATCAGAGCATTGGTCTCTATTTCTTTGGTTTAATCACCATTGGAGGAAGATGGATGAGTCTACTTTGGGGAGTCTTAGACATAGAGTGCCTATACTTGATGGAGAGTATTTTCATGAGTGAAAAAATAAGATGCTTGTGATTTTCAACGAATATCATTTGAACAAGTACATTACTAGCCCTTGTGCACCTCATGTTGATCCTATGCATCCTACTCTTGATGAGTCAATTGACATGATTCGCAATCTTAGAACTGTTGATCTTATCACTAGAGGTTTGCCTAGAAATTTGATAGGTTGCTTGCCTACTCTTAAGTGTGCCTACACCATATGAAAATTTCTTGAGGAACGTTTTCCAAATTATTCCTTGCAAAATCTAGATGAAATTCTCCATAAGTCTATTGCCTTGAGTAAGATGAATTCCAATGATCCTAAGTTTGGTGATTGTCTATTTGAGCTTACAAATCTTATGCGTGCCAAAGGAGATGTTGGAATTATAGCAATAATATTTCTGAAGCTATTAGAATTCATAAAGAAGATCGTTGTCAAACTCATTCTAGTGAATCATCCTCTCTAGGAATTGATCCATCACATGACGATGTTGAACATGGATACTATGATGAGGATGATGATAGTGACTTTGATCTTGATGATGCAATGAGACACTTTGGTCTTATGGCAAATCTTCGGGGATACATGGCAGGAGGAAATGAATGGGTTCTTGATAGTGGATGTACCGATCACATGATCGGAGATAAGGATATGTTTCGTGAGCTTGCTGAAAACGACGGCCCTCGAAAGTATGCCAACTTTGGTGACAACTCAAAGGGTAAGGTGGTTGGCCTCGGTTAGGTGGCCATCTCACATGATAGCTCCATACAAAATGTCATGCTCGTTGAATCTCTTGGCTATAATCTGCTTTCTGTTTCTAGACTAGCTGACTTTGGTTTCAATGTCCTATTTACCAAAGTAGATTGCCAAGTGTTTCAGAGAGACAATCATAAAATGGTCTTTACCGATATATGTAGAGGTGATCTTTACATTGTAGATTTCACTAAAAAGGCTCAACCTAGAACTTGCTTAATTGCTAAATCTTCTAAAGGTTGGTTGTGGCATAGACGGTTAGGTCATGTGGGCATGCGAAACCTTGACAAGCTTATTAAAGGCAATCATATCCTTGGCATTAATGATGTCATATTTGATAAGGATAGACTTTGCAGCGCTTGTCAAGTAGGTAAACAGGTTGGAGGAAGGCATCCCGTGAAGAACATCATGACCACAAGGAGGCCGCTCGAGCTACTTCACATGGATCTTTTCGGTCCCAACGCTTACAAAAGTCTCGGTGGAAATTCTTTTGGTCTAGTCATAGTCGATGATTTTTCAAGATTTACGTGGGTGTTCTTTCTCGATGATAAATCGCAGGTCCAAAAGATCTTCAAAAACTTCGCTAGGAAGGCCCAAAATCAATTTGAAGTGAAGATCAAGAAGGTTCGCAGCGACAACGGAACGGAGTTCAAGAACGCAAATGTGGACACCTTTCTTCATGAAGAAGGGATTTCACATGAGTTCTCAGCTATGTACACACGTCAACAAAATGGAGTTGTTGAGAGGAAGAACCGGACACTCATCGAAATGGCGAGAACGATGCTTGATGAGTACAAGATGCCGAAGCACTTTTGGGTGGAAGCGGTTGAGACAGCTTGTCATGCAACAAATCGCTTGTATTTTCACAAGCTACTCGGCAAGATGGCATATGAGCTCCTCACCGGTAACAAACCCCAAGTTGGATACTTTTGAGTATTCGGCTCAAAGTGCTACATTCTTGATAAGCATCGTCATTCTAAATTTGCTCCTAAATCTCATGAAGGTTTCCTACTTGGTTATGGCTCAAACTCTCACACTTACCGTGTCTACAATAATTTCACCCGAAAGGTTGAAGAGATGGTAGATGTGAAGTTTGATGAATCTAACGACTCGCAAATAGAGCAATTGCCAATTGATGTAGGAGACAAAGACCCTTCGGAAGCAATCCAAGACTTGTCTATTGGCAAGATTCGTCCAACGGGGGTGAAGGAGAGTACCTCGTCCGTCCAAGTGGAAGCTTCCACCTCACGACAAGGTGAACCAAGAGTTGACACGGAAGCATCCACAAGTGGGACACACCAAGACAAAGAAAACGAGGGAGTACACCAAGATGAACATCAACAACCTCCTTCTCCACCACGACAAGAGAACGACAACGTCAACAATGAAGAAGGCCAAGAAGAAGAACAAGATGAATAAGATGTTCCACCCAGATCCAAGCAAAAGCTTCCACGAGTTCGAGCAAGAGTCGCCAAAGACCATCCCATCGAGCAAATCTACAATGATATCCAAACCGGGAGAATCACTCGCTCTAAAATTCGCCTGGCTAACTTTTGTGAACATTATTCATTCATCTCTAGCATTGAACCTATGAAGGTTGAAGAAGCATTGGAAGATCCGGATTGGATAAACTCCATGCATGAAGAGCTACACAACTTTGAGAGAAATCAAGTTTGGACATTGGTTGAGAAGCCCAACAACAACTACAACATCATTGGTACCAAATGGGTATTTCGCAACAAGCAAGATGAAGATGGACAAGTAGTTCGCAACAAAGCACGTCTCATCGCCCAAGGCTACACTCAAGTCGAAGGTATGGACTATGGTGACATATGCCCCCGTTGCTATACTTGAGTCCATTCGCATCTTACTTGCCTATGCTAATCACCATGATATCACCTTGTACCAAATGGACATTAAAAGTGCTTTTCTAAATGGTGAAATAGAGGAGGAAGTTTATGTTAAGCAACCTCCCAGCTTTGTCAATCCTAAGAAATGTAATCATGTTTACAAACTTCACAAAGCTCTTTATGGTCTTAAACAAGCTCCTAGAGCGTGGTATAAATGCTTGACCAAGTTCCTTATTGAAAAAGGCTTTGAAATTGGAAAAATTGATTCTACTCTTTTTACTAAAAGGGTTAATGGAGAACTATTTGTGTGCCAAATCTATGTTGATGATATTATATTTGGTTCGACTAACCCTCACTTTAGTGAGAAGTTTGGAAAGCTAATGTCAGAGAAGTTTGAGATGTCTATGATGAGTGAACTCAAATTCTTTCTCGGTTTGCAAATCAAGCAAACTAAGGAAGGTACCTTTGTCTCTCAAACAAACTACACCAAGGACTTATTCAAGAAGTTCAATATGCAAGAATGCAAAGGTATGACTACACCCATGCCTACTAGTGGACATCTTGATTTGACCAAAGATGGTGAACCGGTTGATCAAAAGGTTTACCGCTCCATGATTGGTCCATTGCTATATCTATGTGCATCTTCCGATATTATGCTAAGTGTGTGCATGTGTGCACGATATCAAGCGGCCCCTAAAGAATGTCATCTTAAGGCTGTGAAAATGATAGTGAGATACTTAATACACACACAAAATTTTGGCATTTGGTATCCTAAGAGGTCTTCTTTCGATCTTGTTGGTTACTGCGATTCGGACTATGTCGGAGACAAGGTTGATAGAAAGTCCACTTCGGGTACTTGTCAATTTCTTGGTAGATCTCTTGTGTCTTGGTCCTCCAAGAAACAAAACTCGGTATCCTTACCCACCGCCAAAGCGGAATACATTACCGCTGGTTCATGTTGTGCTCAATTACTTTGGATGACCCAAACTCTCAAGGATTATGGGATATATGTGAAACATGTTCCATTGCTTTGTGACAATGGAAGTGCTATCAAGATTGCTCACAATCCTGTGCAACACTCTCGAACTAAGCATATTGAAGTTCGTCATCATTTCATTCAAGATCACGTTGCCAAAGGGGACATTGATCTTAAGCATGTTTGCACCGATAAGCAATTAGCGGATATATTCACCAAACCTCTTGATGAGAAAGTCTTTTGCCGTTTTAGAGGTGAATTGAACATCATTGATGCTTCAAACTTGGAGTAGGAACTCCATTTGTATACATGCAAAGCATGAGCCTTTGACTAATCCTTGATATTTCTTTCATGTTGCTACTTATATGTCTTGGATATATTTGCACCTTGCATGCTATCTAACCCTTGTAGGTACTCGGATGGATCTAAATCTATGAGATTGCAACCCACTCACATCTTGAGAAAATTTCTACATCACCAAGTCTCTACACAATGGTGGTTGAAGACAAGGAAACACGAAACCCTTCAAACATATCCTTTGACAAATTCTATATTTAGTTTTATAATTGTCATTTTGGATACACAAGTGCTCTTCCTTGCAAGACTAACCCATGTAGGTAGATGAACTCAAATTCCAAGTGGAGCTCCCAACTCTTGATGAGCTACATCAACATTGAGCAACCCACACAAGTTCAACTACATGATCACGATCAACACCACCACCCAAGGTATGTTATTCCATCTTAGAGAAGCTTTACTCCAAGTCATGAGTCAAAGCAACTCAACAAGATGTGAATACATCAAAATGCTTAAACGGAAAATGGTAACCCCATTTTGAGCTTAAACGATGAGTATGACCTATGATCAAGTGATCTCACTTGACTCCTAAGTCAATATACTCTAACATAGGTGACATTGTCGCCGACCAATTCTAGATGAAGTTCTCTTGTGTTCTTTTCTGCACTCCTGCATTTGTCTCATGCATATTTGTTTCCCCTTTCAAAAAAAACTTCATCTAGATTTCTTTTCTGATTCTTTTTGTTCCCTGCATCCAATTCTTTGGAATTTTTTTAGTTAATTCCTTGCAAATCCTTGTGAGATCTTACTTGACTAGTGAGCGGAGGTGACAAGTGTTTTCTCTTTGATGAACTCGGTCACACCTGTCTGTTGTTTTCGGTCCAACCAAACTCTTTCGATGCAATCGAAGCACACAACTCGATGCCACCGATTTCATTGCAGGAAAGACAGCTTGCCACTTGTTCCTACATTCTTTTGGATCCAGCTCCACTCAATGATTCTTGTCCTCTACCAGCATCACATTTGACTTGCTACTTTGTTCTGTGACTCAAGGACGAAACCCATTTGTAACAAAAATCCAGAAGAACCCTTCTTGGAAATTGATGTCAAAGGGGGGGAGAGAGATGACATCAAAGCTTAATCATTTCTACAGGGGGATAAAATACTTAGGGGGAGAGAGTTCTTCTACAAGGAGACAGAAGTATCACTTCAAAAGACCCCAGATGCTTGGTGTTCAAGAGGAGAGAAGTCACATGTCTTTAAGAGGGGAAAGACATGTTCATATTTGACAGTTTGCATTAGCTCTGTTTCTTTTCTTTGCTCTGATTTTCTGTTCCCTATCTTCTCCCACTATCTCATGCTAGATTCAGGGGGAGCAAGACATCTAAGGAAAGGAAATCCTTGAATTCATTGCACATCTTTACCTTTGAGGACATGTCTATATCCAATGGGGTACTCAGTACTCACTCTCTACATGTCATCCCAGTCTTGGTACTCTTGTGGTTTCTTTTGTTTGCTCTGGCTAGTAGGTGTATCTGTGTTATCTAACCTTCCTTACACAGGTTCATTCCTTCCTAAGCCAACTCAATACCACAAGGTAAGTATATGCATCACAGTCATGTGTATGAGGATTTCTTGCTGATGTACATACTGTTTGCAAGGACTCATGAACATGAAGGTACATTTCCTATATTCACATCATTTGCTCTGATGCATATAGCCAAGATACATGTAACACATTGCTTACTCTGTCATGATTATGCATTCACATGCTCCTATATTCCATATTTACATGATTGCATACATGTAGGGGGAGCCTATGGACGTTACATGTCTTTCCAAAGCTTTACTTGTTATTCACTATATCTTTATCTAAAGCTTTTATGTATGTTGTCATCAATTACCAAAAAGGGGGAGATTGAAAGCATAAGTGCTCCCTGGGTGATTTTGGTAATTAATGTCAACATATCTCTTGTTGGACTAATACTCTTACCTAGTATGTTTCAAATAAGTTCAACAATGGAGTGGCATGGACTAGAGGATGTGGAACCCCTTCAAGATGCGAAGGATAAAGGATTGGCTCAAGATCAAAGCACAAGACTCTACATTTTACTTTTAGTGATCCAAGATCACATTGAGTCCATAGGAAAGCCAATACGATTAAGAGGGGATGAGGTGTTGCTTAATGGCTTGCTTGCTCAAAGTGCTTAGTGCTATGCTCCAAAGCCCTCAACTACTTTCTCACATCCACATATGCCCCAAACCAAAAGTCAAACTCGGCCCGCCGAAACTTTCTATCCAGCGCCACCGAGTTCAGTTGACATAGCCACTACCAGAAACCCTAGTCTTTTCGGTCTCACCTAGGGATCTCGGTCTCACTGAGATGGGATTATAATCTCTCTGTTTCCCTTCGTAACGTTTCGGTCAAACCGAGATGAGCGATCGGTCCCACCGAGATTGCAATGCAAACTCTCTGTTTCCCTTTCGTAATGTTTCGGTCCAACCGAGATGAGTGAATTGGTCCCACCGAGTTTGCCTGACCAACTCTCTGTTTGTCTATTACCAAAATCGGTCTCACCGAGTTTGTGTAATCGGTCTCACTGAGATTACGTTATGCCCTAACCCTAACGATATCGGTCCCACCGAGTTGACATGTCGGTCCCACCGAAATGCCTAACGGTCACATTATGAACTAAATCGGTCTGACCGAGTTTCAAGATTTGGTCCCACCGAGTTTGGTAAATTGTGTGTAACGGTTAGATTTTGTGTGGAGGCTATATATACCCCTCCACCCACTCTTCATTCGTGAGGAGAGCCATCAAAACATGCCTACACTACCAACATACATTTTCTGAGAGAGAACCACCTACACTTGTGTTGAGGTCAAGATATTCTATTCCTACCACATAAATATTGATCTCTAGCCTTCCCCAAGTTGCTTTCCACTCAAATCTTCTTTCCACCAAATCGAAATCCTGTGAGAGAGAGTTGAGTGTTGGGGAGACTATCATTTGAAGCACAAGAGCAAGGAGTTCATCATCAACACACCATTTGTTACCTCTTGGAGAGTGGTGTCTCCTAGATTGGTTAGGTGTCACTTGGGAGCCTCCGTCAAGATTGTGGAGTTGAACCAAGGAGTTTGTAAGGGCAAGGAGATCGCCTACTTCGTGAAGATCTACCCGAGTGAGGCAAGTCCTTCGTGGGCGACGACCATGGTGGGATAGACAAGGTTGCTTCTTAGTGGACCCTTCGTGGGTGGAGCCCTCTGTGGACTCGCGCAACTGTTACCCTTTGTGGGTTGAAGTCTCCATCAACATGGATATACGATAGCACCACCTATCAGAACCACGGATAAAAAATCTCCGTGTCTCCAAATTGCGTTTGCACACTCCAATCCCATCCCTTTACATTCTTGCAATTTGCATGCTTTACTTTCCGCTGCTCATATACTCTTGTCTTGCTTGCTTGATATGTATTGTGAATGTTTGCCAAAACTCCACTTCAACTTAAAGAGATTAAAAACTGCAACTTTTCTTACTTAAAGTCTATTCACCCCCCCTTTAGACACCTCTTCTCGATCCCTTCAATGTGAATGAATGTCTGGTTGCCCCTGTATACAATAGACGATGTACGAAAAGCCGAATTTCGGCACTTTACATGCCATCTTCTTTAAGAGGTTTTGGCATATCCTGGGAGACGAGTTGAAAAATGGAGTTCTGGATGCTATAAACAAGAGGAAGATACCGTTAGCCCAGAATTTGACGAACATTATTTTGATACCGAGAGTTGACAGTCTTGAGGTAATCACACAAAATAGGCCTATCAGCCTCTATAATGTTGTTTATAAGATAATCTCAAAAATGATTGCTAACAGACTCAAGAGGATACTGTTTGAGATTATCTCCCCAACACAAAGTGTCTTTGTACCTGGGAGACTTATTACAGAGAATATTTTGGTGGCGTATGAATGTTTTCATACCATAAAAAAGAAAGCTCATGGTCAGAATGGATATTGTGATGTCAAACCGGACATGAACAGAGCCTATGACAGGGTTGAATGGAGCTTTTTGGAGAAGATGATGTTGAAGATGGGTTTTCATAAGTAGTGGGTCGAGATGATTATGGAGTGTGTTTCTTCATTCAGCTACAGGGGCGGTTCAATGGTACCGAGACAAAAGACTTTATACCCACCAGAGGTTTGCGACATGGAGACTCTCTCTCCTCGTATCTTTTTATGCTTTGTTTGGAAGGCCTATCCGGTATCCTTGCACATGAGGTGGAGATGGGTGTAACGCCCCGGATCCGATGCGTCAGGTGTCTGCCAGTTATTCGCTATTGTTGCCATGTCATTTGCTTGCGTGTTGCATTTTATCATGTCATCATGTGCATTTCATTTCGCATACGTGTTCTTCTCATGCATCCGAGCATTTTCCCCGTTGTCTGTTTTGCAATCCGGCGCTCCTATGTCCTTCGGCGTTCCCCTTTTGTCTCCTGTTGAGAGTGGGTGTTAAACGTTCTCGGAATGGACCGAGTCTTGCCAAGCGGCCTTGGTATAGCACCGGTAGACCGTCTGTCAAGTTTCGTGCCATTTGGAGTCCGTTTGATACTCCAACGGTTAACCGCATAGCCCGAAACCTCCCTTTCTCTTTGCAGCCCAACACCCTTCCAAAGTGGCCCAAAACCCATCTAACTCCCCTCCATGCTCTCGGTCGTTCGATCACGATCGTGTGGGCGAAAACCGCTCCTCATTTGGAGTCTCCTAGCTCTCAGAATCACTAAATACCCCCCTCCCCCGAAATTCGCGGATCAATTCCCCCCGAAACCTAGATATTCCCCTCTCCGCACCGGACATGTCCGCCCGCCACCGGACGTCGTCCGCCGCCGCGCCCCAGCCAATCCGGAGCTGCCACATGGCAAGCGCCTCCGCGCGCCGCCGCGGGCCCGCGAGCCCACGGCCGGCCCTCCCGGCCCGCAGCCTCTCCACGCGCCTGCCCCGAGCGCCTCCCCGCGCCCTCCGCTCGCCAGCCGCCGCTCCGCCGCCTCCGGCCGACGCGCTCCGCCTCGACCCCGCGCCCGGCCCCGCCGCCATTCGCCGCCGGCGCCGCGGACGCAGCCCCGAGCCCCGCCGGCTCTCCCCGTCCCTGCGTGTGCAGGACCGCCGCCGCCCAGATCCGGTCGAGGGCGGCCAGATCCAGCGACCTCGGCGCCCTCCGGCGAGCCGCTGCCGCCTAGGACCTCCTCTGCCTCGCCAGATCCCTGATCTGCTCCGCCTCCGTGAACCGTTCCGGCGCCGTTGACTTTTCCCCTCGAGGTGGTGATATTCTGCCAAGTCCCGAATATTTTGACATAATCATGCCATGTTCATCGCATTGTATCTCTGCATCCGTAGCTCCGTTTTGTGCGTGTAATATGTCAAATTGTTCGCATCAACGAGTACATCATTTAATTGCATTGCATCATGTTCATTTGAGCTCATCTTGATGCCTGAATCATCATTGCAAGAGTGCTTCATAATGTTGGCTGCTGTCTGTTAACAGAACGAGCTCTTTTGTCATTTTTGCCATGTTTGATGTGTGCATCCTATGAGGTTGATGTCTACATGTGTTTTGATCAATGCTATGTCTTATTTACAGAGGTGCTTACCATGTATTTTTGTGATCAATGTGGTGACTAGCACAAGCATGCAAACTAGGCATGGTGATGTTGCTGATTTTAGTCCCTGGTCTGCTGTTATTTTGATGCCATGTAAACTTGATGCTACAGAGAGATCCATGCATATTTTGAGATACTTCAGTAAGAGTGTTATGAACATATGGTTATTGTCTATCCATTCATTCCCTTGTTTGTAATTATAGAGTAGTCTAGCATGTCATTTTTGTGCTCTACTTTTGCTCCAAAATGTTTCCTGGCAGATTGTTTACATGTTATTCAATTTTGCCAAGGTTGTTGTAGTTGATCCTTGCATGCTATGAACTTGTTCTTGCCTTGGGTTGTTTCATAAACATGTATTCCTGATGATGCTATTCTTATCTTGTCATGCAATGACTTGTGGTGAGTGAATCAAGCTTGTTAAGTAGTGTACACACTGTTGCTGTTTCGCTAGGCTGAATATGTAATTTCGTGATGCTATATAAACATGTTGCTACTAGTCGTACTATGCATAATCTGGAGATGTTCACTAAATATGTTTTGTTCTACATGTCATGCTCTATCCATCTATGCCCCTGGTTGCATTTATAGCTTGCTGTAACTTGTTGTAATCTTGCTCTAAAGTTGCTTCATAATGTTGCTGTCAGCCTGTTAACATTAAGTTCAGTTGTTACCATGATTGTTGCTAGTGTTCCATGCACCCTATGGACTTGCTCTTGCCATGCTTAGCTTCACAAACATGCCTTCTTACTGTTGGTTGCCTTGCCATGCCATGTATTGCTCTGTAGTGAGTTGCACAAGCTCATCTACATGCCTTCATAATTCTGTTTCTGCCATGTTTGAATCTGTATTATAACTTGCCATGTTTACATGGGTGCCATCATATTTTCTGATCCTTTTTGGCTTATGGTCAGTAAGGGACTTTTGATCTATGCATTTAGTAGTTTCATGCCATGCCTTTGTTTGCCATGATAAGTTCCTGTAACATGTTTTTTGATAGGTCTGAACATTGCAACCTGATGTTATTTTCTGCAAAGTCTGAACTGTTATTGTTTGCAATCTTGCCATGTGTGTTTGAGCATGTTCTAGTGAATTCTGGAGTTAGCTCAGTGTTCATGTTTTGTTGTGCTTTACCTGTACATCATGCCCATGTCTTTTGTTATTATGTTGAGGTCCTGTAGCATGTTGTTTTGATGCTTGCAATATGCCTAGTTGCTGTTTTGGACAGATTGTTGCTATAACTTGTTTCATGTGTGTGTGTTGAACCGTTGCTCCGTTTTGAGTGTGCTCTATATGAAACTTGCTTGATTTTGCATGTAGTTTCATATTATCATGTTGCATCCATGTTTTGAGGTGTTTACTTGATGTTTGAGTGCATTTTGCATCAATACCATGTTTAACTTGTTTTGCTCATATCTTCTAGGCCGTAGCTCCGAACTAAATGAACTTTATATGTAACTTGACTAGAATCTCGTGTAGATCATCTTGGTGCATCTTAACTTGCTGTTTAACAACTTGAACATAAGGTTTATTCAGATCTGGACCAATTTCGAAATATGCATATGAGGACTTACCGGAATTGTTATATGTTGTTCCCGGCCTCATTTAAACTTGCTTTGATGTGTTGCTCTTGTTTGCATCGTCTCTTGCCATGAGTAGCTTCATGTAGCTTTGTCATGCATCATGCTTGGTTGTGCATCATGCCTTGTTCATGTGTGGTGTGTTTACCTTCTTGTGTGCTTCTTCTCGATAGTTCCCGTTTCGTTGCGATCGTGAGGATTCGTTCGTCTATGCTTGGTTCGGCTTCATCCGTTCGTCTTCTTCATGGACTCGTTCTTCTTCCTTGCGGGATTTCAGGCAAGATGACCGCTACCCTGGATCTCACTACTATCATTGCTATGCTAGTTGCTTCGTTCTAACGCTTTGCTGCGCTACCTATCACATGTTTATCAAGCCATCCCAAATTGCCATGAACCTCTAACCTTAGATACCTTTCCTATGCAAACCATTGCTTGGCTATGTTACCGCTTCGCTCAGCCCTCTTATAGCGTTGCTAGTTGCAGGTGAAGTTGAAGATTGCTCCATGGTGGACAGGATTTTGTTGGGATATCACAATATCTCTTATATTACTAATGCATCTATATACTTGGTAAAGGGTGGAAGACTCGGCCTTTTGCCTGGTGTTTTGTTCCACTCTTGCCGCCCTAGTTTCCGTCATACCGGTGTTATGTTCCCGGATTTTGCGTTCCTTACGCGGTCGGGTGATTTATGGGACCCCCTTGACAGTTCGCTTTGAATAAAACTCCTCCAGCAAGGCCCAACCTTGGTTTTACCATTTGCCTCACCACCACCTATACCTTTCCCTTGGGTCGGCCAACCCAAGGGTCATCTTTATTTTAGCCTCCCCCGGGCCAGTGCTTGTCTAAGTGTTGGTCCGAACCGAGTAGACTGCGGGGCCCCCTCAGGGAAACTCGAGGTCTGGTTTTACTCATAGGATGTCTCATCCGGTGTTGCCCTGAGAACGAGATATGTGCATCTCCTATCGGGATTGTCGGCGCATCGGGCGGCTTTGCTGGTCTTGTTTTACCACTGTCGAAATGTCTTGTAAACCGGGATTCCGAGTCTGATCGGGTCTTCCTGGGAGAAGGTATATCCTTCGTTGATCGCGAGAGCTTATCATGGGCTAAGTTGGGACACCCCTACAGGGTATAATCTTTCGAAAGCCGTGCCTACGGTTATAGGCAGATGGGAATTTGTTAATGTCTGGTTGTAGATAACTTGACACCAGATCTGAATTAAAACGCATCAACCGTGTGTGTAGCCGTGATGGTCTCTTCTCAGGGAGTCCGGGAAGTGAACACGGTTTCTAGGTTATGTTTGACGTAAGTAGGAGTTCATGATCACTTCTTGATAATTGCTAGCTTCACGACTGCTCCTTTGCTCTCTTCTCGCTCTTATTTGCGTATGTTAGCCACCATATATGCTTAGTCTCTGCTGCAGCCTCACCCCTTTACCCCTTCCTTTCCCATTAAGCTTTGCTAGTCTTGATACCCATGGTAATGGGATTGCTGAGTCCTCGTGGCTCACAGATTACTACAACAACAGTTGCAGGTACAGGTTATTCGATGATCATGACGCGAGAGCGATGCTTGCTTGCGTTGAGTTCTTCTTCTGCTTTGATCAGGGGATAGGTTCCAGGTCGGCAGCCTGGGCTAGCAGGGTGGATGTCATTTGAGTTTCTGTTTATGTTTCATCCGTAGCCGGATGATGCTCTTATGTATTGTGATGTTGTATTTGTGTGGCATTGTATGCCTCTTGTATGTATCCCCATCTATTATGTAATGTTGATGTAATGATATCCACCTTGCAAAAGCGTTTAAATATGCGGTTCTATCCTTGGTGGGACCTTCGAGTCTCTTTAGGATAGTATCGCATATTGGGCGTGACAAGTTGGTATCAGAGCCTCGACCGACCCTAGGAGCCCCCCTTGATGGATCATGTAGTTTGGCCGTTGTTGAGTCTAGAAGAAAACTGTTCTCGGAGTCTAGTTATATCGGAGAGTAGGAATTCTTTTTACTCCTCAACCCCTTCGTTGCTCTGGTAAGGAATCTTGACGTAGGTGTTTTGAATTACTCCTCTTCCCTTTCAAACTTTCTTTTGGATCACACAGTTGGTTTTCCGATCGTTGGTTCTCATCTCTTTTCATCCGGTGCATTTCTCGTCAAGTCGACTCGAGCCTCTTCATCTTTGAATTCAATCCTCAGTTGTTTTCTTTCCCACCCGCCCACCCTTCTTCTTCTCGGAACCGGAGTCCACAATCGAGTATCCATCCTACTCGTGCGAAGTCTTTGTTTTCTTTCCTCAATGATTTCAACTGGTGTTCTCTATTCAAGATATTCGTCGATTTTCCCCTTCCAAGTTGCTTTTGTTTTCCCGCCCTCCCACCCTTTTCTTCCCGGAGTCTGACTCTCTCTCGACCATCAATTTCATTCGTGCAGAGCCTCTTCAGTCTTTCGTAAACTATCTCAACCGTTGAATTCTCGTCTAGTTCATCATTCTTCATCTCTTTTCTTCTCCGCTGGATTCAATTCCATTTTCGATAGTGATTATATTCTTTCCCTCAGCTCAAGTGTTCTCCTTGCTTGTTCGCCTCTCGTCAGTTTATCCTTCCGGAGTGCTCAGGACATCTTAGAAGATTTGTCTGTGTTCGAATTAATTCGAGGTTGTCACCTCATTCAAATATTTCTATTATTCCGGTGCATCATCTACCTATTCAACAATCCTTTTCAACGGTGTATTCTCTTCAGTGGGCCCTAACCCACATGTCTTTTCCCAGGATCTTACCTGACTCTTCTATTTTCCCGGAGCTATTCTCAATTCTTTTCAAGTGTGACGTAAGAATGGATTTCATCAGTCAGATGCCATCTCCAAGATCGCTTTCAAATTCTTTTCATTGTTGGCTCAACCTCTCTGCTTTTCATTCTCCCGGAGTATCTCAGTATTTTGGTGATGTTTCTCGTCGTCATTTGAAGATTGAATAAGAGTTTTTCCTCTAAATCTTGCCCGTTCTCTCGGAGTTTCGTGATTCTAGCTTCATGCTATCCTCTCAAATTATTCCATTTGTCAGATTTTCCTTTTCTCATCCATCCGGAGTGTGTCAGAAGTTGTTCTCCCGTTCTTTTTCATCGGAGGCCATCATTCCAGTCATCGTTCTCCATTTATCCCGGCACATCTGTCAAGTATTCTTTATCAGCTCGTTATCTCTTTGTTCTTTTGCATCTAAATCCCCTCAAGCATATTTGTTCTTCCAATTCTTCAGGTGATTCATTCCCTTTCATCATCCATTTTTGAATTCTTACGGTGGTTCGTCCAAGATTCTTTTTTCCTTAATTATCATTTTAATTCATTCGTTCTTTCCAATCCTACCGGTGGTTCATGAAGACCTTCTCAGGTGGCGCTATATCTCTTCTTAATCCTTTCAAGAAGAATAAGTAGTATGCAAAATCTATTGTTTGTCATCAGTTTAATTTGATGAAGGATAAGCATACAATAAATCTTATTCTTATTTCATCCAAGTGATTAATCCCTTCCTTCAGAGTTTGTTCTTGAGGAATAAATTCTAGTCCCAGGTCTTTTCATCTTTTCTTTCCGGAGTTCAAATTTCCTTGGTCATTTCGTCGGAACCCCCATCTAAATCATCGCAAGGCTCATCGTATTCTTTCATCCTTCATTTTATCTCATCATCTTTTTTGTTACCGGAGTTCTTCATGGTGGTTCTTCATGATTTAATTCACTCTTCAAGTGTTCATCAAGATTCTCGTTGGTGGAGTTCAAGTATCTTTTCTTCTCGCATCTCGAAGTGCAATTAATTCTCCGTATTCTTTTGAAGTGGAGTTTTGCATGTCTTCGTTCTTCTCAGCTATCCAATCATTTCCGTTTGTGGTCGGTTATCACCTTATGATTTTGAGATGTTTTCCATAAGTCCACAACAAGCTTATTCTTTTCGTTGTTGATTTTCTCAACAACTCCATTCAATCTTTTCTTCTAAGGTTGCTTTCTATTTCATTCGTGGGACAAGTTGTCGTTTTCTTCTCCGTTCTTTTCATTCAACTCTTTTAATTCTTTCCGGAGTTTTGTGTCATATCTTCATCAAGTATCATTCCATCCTCTCTAGTTCATGTTCTTTTCCTTCCATTTTCAGTCGGAGTGCTGCCTAAATCCTTTCAGACTTATTCGTTTCTTATCTCATTCTAACCGGAGTGGTTTCATAGTCTATCTGATTCTGTGAGCTTTCCGATTCTCGTCATTCTCGTTGTTCCTCTCTTCTTCTCGAGTGCTCTCGATTCTTTGCTTCTTCTCTTGAGTTCTTGTTTCACCTCTTCCTTTTTTTTCCTTCCGTCTCGGTCCTAAGATCTCGGGACAAGATCTCTTGTTAGTGGAGGAGTGTTGTAACGCCCCGGATCCGATGCGTCAGGTGTCTGCCAGTTATTCGCCATTGTTACCATGTCATTTGCTTGCGTGTTGCATTTTATCATGTCATCATGTGCATTTCATTTCGCATACGTGTTCGTCTCATGCATCCGAGCATTTTCCCCGTTGTCCGTTTTGCAATCCGGCGCTCCTATGTCCTCCGGCGTTCCCCTTTTGTCTCCAGTTGAGAGTGGGTGTTAAACGTTCTCGGAATGGACCGAGTCTTGCCAAGCGGCCTTGGTATAGCACCGGTAGACCGCCTGTCAAGTTTCGTGCCATTTGGAGTCCGTCTGATACTCCAACGGTTAACCGCATAGCCCGAAACCTCCCTTTCTCTTTGCAGCCCAACACCCTTCCAAAGTGGCCCAAAACCCATCTAACTCCCCTCCATGCTCTCGGTCGTTCGATCACGATCGTGTGGGCAAAAACTGCTCCTCATTTGGAGTCTCGTAGCTCCTAAAATCTATAAATAGCCCCCTCCCCCGAAATTCGCGGATCAATTCCCCCCGAAACCCTAGATATTCCCCTCTCTGCGCCGGACATGTCCGCCCGCCACCGGACGTCGTCCGCTGCCGCACCCCAGCCAATCCGGAGCCGCCACGTGGCAAGTGCCTCCGCACGCCGCCGCGGGCCCGCGAATCCACGGCCGGCCCTCCCGGCCCGCAGCCTCTCCGCGCGCCTGCCCCGAGCGCCTCCCCGCGCCCTCCGCTCGCCAGCCGCCGCTCCGCCGCGCGGGTTCCTCGCCGGCGAAGCCTCTGCCACCTCCGGCCGACGCGCTCCGCCTCGACCCTGTGCCCGGCCCCGCCGCCATTCGCCGCCGGCGCCGCGGACGCCGCCCCGAGCCCCGCCGGCTCTCCCCGTCCCCGCGTCTGCAGGGCCGCCGCCGCCTAGATCTGGTCGAGGGTGGCCAGATCCGGCGACCCCGGCACCCTCCGGGGAGCCGCTGCTGCCTGGGACCCCCTCTGCCTTGCCAGATCCCTGATCTGCTCCGCCTCCGTGAACCATTCCGGCGCCGTTGACTTTTCCCCTCGAGGTGGTGATATTCTGCTAAGTCCCGAATATTTTGACATAATCATGCCATGTTCATCGCATTGTATCTCTGCATCTGTAGCTCCGTTTCGTGTGTGTAATATGTCAAATTGTTCGCCTCAACGAGTACATCATTTAATTCCATTGCATCATGTTCATTTGAGCTCATCTTGATGCCTGAATCATCATTGCAAGAGTGCTTCATAATGTTGGCTGCTGTCTATTAACAGAACGAGCTCTTTTGTCATTTTTGCCATGTTTGATGTGTGCATCCTATGAGGTTGATGTCTACATGTGTTTTGATCAATGCTATGTCTTATTTATAGAGGTGCGTACCATGTATTTTTGTGATCAATGTGGAGACTAGCACAAGCATGCAAACTAGGCATCGTGATGTTGCTGATTTTAGTCCCTGTTCTGCTGCTATTTTGATGCCATGTATACTTGATGCTACAGAGAGATCCATGCATATTTTGAGATACTTCAGTAAGAGTGTTTTGAACATATGGTTATTGTCTATCCATTCATTCCCTTGTTTGTAATTATGGAGTAGTCTAGCATGTAATTTTCATGCTCTACTTTTGCTCCAAAATGTTTCCTGGCAGATTGTTTACATGTTATTCAATTTTGCCAAGGTTGTTGTAGTTGATCCTTGCATGCTATGAACTTGTTCTTGCCTTGGGTTGTTTCATAAACATGTCTTCTTGATGATGCTATTCTTATCTTGTCATGCAATGACTTGTGGTGAGTGAATCAAGCTTGTTAAGTAGTGTACTCGCTGTTGCTGTTTCGCTAGGCTAAATCTGTAATTTCGTGATGCTATATAAACATGTTGCTACTAGTCATACTATGCATAATCTGGAGATGTTCACTAAATATGTTTTGTTCTACATGTCAAGATCTATCCATCCATTCCCCTGGTTGCATTTATAGCTTGCTGTAACTTGTTGTAATCTTGCTCTAAAGTTGCTTCATAATGTTGCTGTCAGCCTGTTAACATTAAGTTCAGTTGTTACCATGATTGTTGCTAGTGTTCCATGCACCCTATGGACTTGCTCTTGCCATTCTTAGCTTCATAAACATGCCTTCTTACTGTTGGTTGCCTTGCCATACCATGTATTGCTCTGTAGTGAGTTGCACAAGCTCATCAACATGCCTTCATAATTCTGTTTCTGCCATGTTTGAATCTGTATTATAACTTGCCATGTTTACGTGGGTGCCATCATATTTTCTGATCCTTTTTGGCTTATGGTCAGTAAGGGACTTTTGATCTATGCATTTAGTAGTTTCATGCCATGCCTTTGTTTTCCATGATAAGTTCCTGTAACATGTTTTTTGATAGCTCTGAACATTGCAACCTGATGTTATTTTCTGCAAAGTCTGAACTATTATTGTTTGCAATCTTGCCATGTGTGTTTGAGCATGTTCTAGTGAATTCTGGAGTTAGCTCAGTGTTCGTGTTTTGTTGTGCTTTACCTGTACATCATGCCCATGTCTTTTGTTATTATGTTGAGGTCCTGTAGCATGTTGTTTTGATGCTTGCAATATGCCTAGTTGCTGTTTTGGAAAGATTGTTGCTATAACTTGTTTCATGTGTGTGTGTTGAACCGTTGCTCCGTTTTGAGTGTGCTCTATATGAAACTTGCTTGATTTTGCATGTAGTTTCATATTATCATGTTGCATCCATGTTTTGAGGTGTTTGTTTGATGTTTGAGTGCATTTTGCATCAATGCCATGTTTAACTTGTTTTGCTCATATCTTCTAGGCCGTAGCTCCGAACTAAATGAAATTTATATGTAACTTGACTAGAATCTCATGTAGATCATCTTGGTGCATCTTAACTTGCTGTTTAACAACTTGAACATAAGGTTTATTCAGATCTGGACCAATTTCGAAATATGCATATGAGGACTTACCGGAATTGTTATATGTTGTTCCCGGCCTCATTTAAACTTGCTTTGATGTGTTGCTCTTGTTTGCATCATCTCTTGCCATGAGTAGCTTCATGTAGCTTTGTCATGCATCATGCTTGGTTGTGCATCATGCCTTGTTCATGTGTGGTGTGTTTACCTTCTTGTGTGCTTCTTCTCGATAGTTCCTGTTTCGTTGCGATCATGAGGATTCGTTCGCCTACGCTTGGTTCGGCTTCATCCGTTCGTCTTCTTCATGGACTCGTTCTTCTTCCTTGCAGGATTTCAGGCAAGATGACCGCTACCCTGGATCTCACTACTATCATTGCTATGCTAGTTGCTTCGTTCTAACGCTTTGCTGCGCTACCTATCACATGTTTATCAAGCCATCCCAAATTGCCATGAACCTCTAACCTTAGATACCTTTCCTATGAAAACCATTGCTTGGCTATGTTACCGCTTCGCTCAGCCCTCTTATAGCGTTGCTAGTTGCAGGTGAAGTTGAAGATTGCTCCATGGTGGACAGGATTTTGTTGGGATATCACAATATCTCTTATATTATTAATGCATCTATATACTTGGTAAAGGGTGGAAGACTCGGCCTTTTGCCTGGTGTTTTGTTCCACTCTTGCCTCCCTACTTTCCGTCATACCGGTGTTATGTTCCCGGATTTGGCGTTCCTTATGCAGTCGGGTGATTTATGGGACCCACTTGACAGTTCGCTTTGAATAAAACTCCTCCAGCAAGGCCCAACCTTGGTTTTACCATTTGCCTCACCACCACCTATACCTTTCCCTTGGGTCGGCCAACCCAAGGGTCATATTTATTTTAGCCCCCCCGGGCCAGTGCTTGTCTAAGTGTTGGTCCGAACCGAGTAGACTGCGGGGCCCCCTCGGGGAAACTCGAGGTCTGGTTTTACTCGTAGGATGTCTCGTCCGGTGTTGCCCTGAGAACGAGATATGTGCAGCTCCTATCGGGATTGTCGGCGCATCGGGCGGCTTTGCTAGTCTTGTTTTACCATTGTCGAAATGTCTTGTAAACCGGGATTCCGAGTCTGATCGGGTCTTCCTGGGAGAAGGTATATCCTTCGTTGATCGCGAGAGCTTATCATGGGCTAAGTTGGGACACCCCTGCAGGGTATAATCTTTCGAAAGCCATGCCTGCGGTTATAGACAGATGGGAATTTGTTAATGTCCGGTTGTAGATAACTTGACACCAGATCTGAATTAAAACGCATCAACCGTGTGTGTAGCCGTGATGGTCTCTTCTCGGCGGAGTCCGGGAAGTGAACACAGTTTCTGGTTTATGTTTGACGTAAGTAGAAGTTCAGGATCACTTCTTGATCATTGCTAGCTTCACGACCGGTCCTTTGCTATCTTCTCGCTCTTATTTGCATATGTTAGCCACCATATATGCTTAGTCGTTGCTGCAGCCTCACCCCTTTACCCCTTCCTTTCCCATTAAGCTTTGCTAGTCTTGATACCCATGGTAATGGGATTGTTGAGTCCTCGTGGCTCACAGATTACTACAACAACAGTTGCAGGTACAGGTTATGCGATGATCATGACGCGAGAGCGATGCTTGCTTGCGTTGAGTTCTTCTTCTGCTTCGATCAGGGGATAGGTTCCAGGTCGGCAGCCTGGGCTAGCAGGGTGGATGTCGTTTGAGTTTCTGTTTATGTTTCATCCGTAGCCGGATGATGCTCTTATGTATTGTGATGTTGTATTTGTGTGGCATTGTATGCCTCTTGTATGTATCCCCATCTATTATGTAATGTTGATGTAATGATATCCACCTTGCAAAAGTGTTTCAATATGCGGTTCTATCCTTGGTGGGACCTTCGAGTCTCTTTAGGATAGTATCGCATATTGGGCGTGACAATGGGGAACCTAGATGGCGCAAAGGTGATCAGGAGTGCTCCAACTATCTCTCATCCCCCCTTTGCAGATGACTCACTGATTTTGATGAAGGCAAATACACAATATGCAAGTACCCTTAAACATATATTGGAAATATATTGTAGTAGTTCCGGGAAGCTTATAAGTAATGCCAAATCCAGTATATTTTTTAGTCCTAACACCCCTGTTGGGGTAAAGGAGGATGTTTGCAGGGAGCTAAACATAGTTGCAGAAGCATTATCTAACACATATTTGGGGATGCCCACTATGGTGGGATTGGATAGAAGTGATTGTTTCCAGCATCTTATTGATCATGTGTTTCAAATACTTAAGGGTTGGAAGGAAAAGATTCTATGTATGGAGGGAAAGGAGATACTACTGAAATCTGTAGCACAAACTATTCCCTCCTATGCTATGTCAGTGTTTAAGTTGCCTAAAGGAATTTGTAAGGCAATCACAGATGAAATGGTAAGATTTTGGTGGGGTTACAATGAGGAGAAGAAGTAAATGCACTGGTTCGCATGGTGGAAAAATGTGCATTCCAAAGGAGAAAGGGGGCTTGGGGTTTAGAGACCTTCACAATTTTAACCTTGCTATGTTAGCAAAACAGTGTTAGCGACTAATCTAGAACCTAAATTCTTTATGTGCGCGTGTCCTTAGTGCTAAATACTAGCATGATGGTAATATCTTAGGGGCTAGCTCGAAGAAGGGATCGTCATACACCTGGCAGCGTATTGTTGCAGGAATCAAACTTTTAACATGGGTCATATATGGAGTGTTGGTCCGGTGGCACATATAAATGTTTAGCAGGAGCCATGGATTCCATCCACCCCGTCATAGAAAGTCATTACTCCTAGAGGTGCAACAATGCCTACATTTGCGGAGGAACTCATTAATCCACATACAGGTCAGTGGAATAAAGGTTTGATAAGGGATTTTTTCTCGCTAGTAGATGCCTATAAATTACTACAAATCCCTCTCAATGTTCATATGGTGGAGGACTTTGTGGCATGGAATTATACGAGGTCTGGGACATTTTTTGTTCGGTCCGCATATCATCGAGATTTTAAGCATCAACATGGCCATCGTCTAGCTTGTTCTAATGGACAAGGTAACATGCATATAAATAATATTTGGAAGGAAGTATGTAACCTCAAGATCCCGAGAAAAATTAAACACTTTGCATGCAAAGTTTTAAATGCCTCACTCCCTTGCTTTGGTACTCTATCAGATAGACATATTCCACTAATTCCCTAATTTCTGATCTGTTGTGTTGGACTTGAGGATATCCAACACACTTTATTTAGCTGTCATTGAGACATGGATGTGTGGACAGAGATGGGACTACATAAATCATAACGGATTCAATGAAGGACGATTGGTTAGGTTTTGTGACAATGGAGATCCCGGTCAGGAATCACTCGGTCCTGGACGGATTACCTATAATAGAATTGAGAATGGTAGCTTCTTGGTATATTTGGTGCCGCCGCCGCCAATATGTGCAAGGCTAAATAATTCAGGCACCTGATAGAACAACATTTTCTATCAAAGTATCAACGACAAATTATACTAGAGCACATACAACAAAGCAGCCTATGAGGACGCAAGATCAGATGTGGAAGAAGTCGGGAATGATGTTATTAAAATTAATGTAGATGTGGTGTCCTAATATGAAAACTTTTGGGTGCAACAAGCGCGATTGCTCGATACGAAAAAGGTAACTTTATAGCTGCAACTTTTTTTGACTATAAACAGTAGGGTAAAAACCCCATTGCAATTTTTATAAATTTAAATAAAAAGTAAAGTACATGCAGTCATAAAGGCTTGAGGTAAGCCTACAGAAAGAGAAAGAAAGAAAGGAAGAAAAGAAAAGAAAAGAAAAAGAAAGAACTAGGCTATCAAAGAAAGGAAAAATTACAACAGGGCATCAAGCCAAGCATTGAATTGTCTCTCATGCTTTTTCTTCATTCTGAACCTGAGAAGCTTGAGTTCCTCTAGGAAGATGAACTTCCATCCTAGGAAAGATGGTGTAATGCTTTCAAAAAATTTATTGTTTCTGGTTATCTAGATAGCCCATGCTCCAAGAATGATGATCTCCATGTAGAAAGGGTAGTTTATTCTGTCCTTGAGGTCCTGGAAAGCTTCTAACACTGACAGGTTTGGTGTTCTTGTTGGACAAATAAAGTTCCAGCATTGTTGCACAAAGGGACATCCCCAGAATAGATGATGTAGTGTTTCTTCTTGCTGACATCCTCTAACTGCACAATTGTATGCTTCCAATACAAAGCTCTTTCTTCTTAGTAGATTTCTTGTGTTAACTCTGTCATGCAGGAGTTGCCAGAAGAAAACTTTTTGTTTTGGCTGACATGAGCATTGCCAAATCCAGGTGAAGTGTGGAGGAGTTTGCTTGTGTCCAATTAAAACTTTATATGCTTTGATGGATGAGTAGACTTCATTTCCCCAAATGTAACTCCATGTGTCTAAAGAGTCCAAGAATTCAGATTGTCCATAGAGATGCAAATGTCCTCCATTTGTAAAAATCACTCATATGCCTCTGTTGTCAGTGGTAGATAGAAAAGGTCCTGAAGGTATTCTATCTGCAGCACTTGTTGTATGTTCAACTATGGATTTCTCACAAAGGAATACAAGTGGTGGAATTTGTGCTTGAGTACTGTCTGATGCCATAGATCATCCCAAAAAAATGCACTGACACCATCTCCCACATTGCATCTAGCAATAGCTTTGTATTCATCAATGAGAGCTAAATTGGATTTCCACCAAAAAGAACCCACCATGTTATCTCCTGGTAATTTCCCATCACTATAATAAGTTTCTGAAATCAGCTTGACCCATGGAATGTCATGTCTGTTGAAAATTTTATGCAGATTCTTCATAAGCAGTGTTTTATTATGAGTGTATATATCCAGAGCACCTAAACCTCCCTGTTCCTTGGGCCTACACACAGTGTGCGAAGCCACCAATGCAGGTCTACGGTCCTCCATATCAGGGCCTCTCCAAAGACAGTGTCTTAGGTATTTTATTATCTGTTTCTTTATTGTGATTGGAATATCCAGGCAACTCATGAAGAAAACTGACAAAGAGGTGAGCACTGACTTGACAAGGAGCAATTTGCCTACTTGGGTCATGAAAATAGAGATACCTGCCAATCTCTTTGCAATCCTGTTAACAAGAGGTAGACATTGTTCCACAGTTGGTTTGTATATTCCCAATGGCAGGCCAAGGTAAGTGAAGGGGAATTGCCCTCTGGCACATTGAAGTGTGCTTGCGAAAAATTCAATCCTGTCCTCAGAAATGTTTAAAGGCACCAGGAATGACTTCCCATAATTCGCTCTTAGCCCTATTGCAGAAGCAAAAGTATTGAGTAAGGCCTTCAGATAGAACAACTGCCTTGTATCTGCTTGCATAATCACCAGAGTGTCATCTGCATATTGCACTATTGGGAAATGAGGGTAAGAGTTGACTTGAAGTGGTGCAGAGAGAAGATTTAACCTCATTGCTTTGTTAAGAATAGATTGCAACATGTCAGCAGCAAGCACAAATATTAAAGGAGAGTATGGCCCCCCCTACCTCACTCTTCTTTTGATGTAAAACTTTTTCCCAGGCACTCCATTCAGCAGAACAGAAGTGATGCTGTTGAGAATAGAGCTTTCATCCATGAAATCCATTTGTCACCAAAGCCTTTAGCTCTAAAAATATCAAATATTGCTTCATGCTCAATTGTATCAAAAGCCTTTTCAAAGTCCAGTTTAATTACTAAGGTCTCCTCCTTTGACTTATGTCATTGGTGGATATACTCATAGGCCCATCCCAAGCAGTCCCGAATCACCCTGTCTTTAAGGAATCCATATTGATTGATATGCACCATTTGCATTTATAGTGTTGATGTGGCAAAGATAACAACAATTAGAAATGGATTATACTTAGCAGGATGAATTGAGTGTAATAAGTTGATGATAGAATCTGACAGTAGTTTTGCAGTGAAGGCAGTTCAACAGGGAGGCGACCATGTGGGTTCTGCCGTGGCTATAGTGCTCGAATGCAAGGAGCTAGCTCTAGATTTTGCAAAGATATCATATGCTCACTGTCTCTGAGAAGCCAATGAAGTTGCTGATGTGTTAGCAAAGAATTCTTGTAGTGGAAAATGTTATGCGTACCGAGACTCCATGATCCCTGATTTAATTTCTCAAACTCTTGCAAATGACCTATCAATCATCTGAGAAATAAAGTCTGTATGCTTTCAAAAAACAAGCAGCAAAAGGGAGAAGTGCATATTTCAACCCCCAACTCTTGCCCTAATCTAATTTACAACCCCAACTCCAATATTTTCTATACATTACAACCCTCAATTCTTAAAACAGGCCAGGATTCAACCCTACCCTCCCCATTGACCGGTTTTGACCCGTTGACCATCTAGTTAGCATGTCCACTCAATAGCCATGTCAACCAAAAATTGAAAATTATCAGAAAAATTGTGAAATAAAAAAAATCCAAGGAACATAGAATAACTGTAAAATAAAAAAAATCTGGAAAATAAAAAAAACTGTAAAAAAGTAGCACAAATTTTGCCAAAAAATCCCGTAATTTAATGAAAAAATTCGGTAAATCAAAAAACAATAATAAGCATCTGGAAAAGTTTTTTGAAACTTCTTTTCTTGATTTCATATATTTTTTTTAAATTTTTTGAATTCCTTTTCAAAATATTGAACCTTTTGCAGAATTTTTAGAAAACAACCCCTAACTTTTTTCAATTTTCCATATTTCTTTTATTTTACACAATTTTTTTATTTCTTTTAATTTTCCTTTTGGTTTCATATATTTATTTATTACTTTTTCTTGATTTTTTAACAATTTTTTCAACTTTTTCTGAATTTTTTGAATTTTTTTTCTGACATGGCTTGCTGACTGGACATGCTGACTAGATGGTCAACGGGTCAAAACCAGTCAACTAGGTCAAAACCGATCAATAGAGAGGGGAGGGTCGAATCCTGGCCGGTTTTGAGAGTTCGGGGTTGTAATGTAGATGGTGTTGGAGTTGGAGGTTGTAAATTAGACTAGGTTAAGAGTTAGGGGGGGTTGAAATATGCACTTCTCTCGCAGTAAAATAACCACAGTACAAAGATAACTGCAGGCCATGCCAGCCCCAAAGGCAGAAATAAAAGAAGTCCCAAGAAATAAATTCTAAAGAAGCTACATCAGGAAGCAGGCTATGGGTAGTCGCAGGATCTTGATTAGCATGTATTTGATGGCATCGACATCAACACCTTTGGCCAGCACCTTCCACTTTGACATGATACACCGATGACAAGAAAAGCGACCTACTGGGCACACGCACGCTCGTTGGCATCCACAAGCACACCATCATATATATTAAATATATGTCTTTGTGCCCAACTGTCTACGCTAGAAAAGTGAATTGTTTGGCCACATTCCATAGCACATGTTGGAGATATGCCCTAGAGACAATCATATATGATGATATTTTCTATGTGTTTATGAATAAAGTTGGGAAAATTGATTTTATACCCCTAGTTGTGTCACCCTCGACAGGTTTGCCCCTAGTTTCCGAAAACCCTCGTTCTTGCCCAACTCACTTTGATTTTCTTATGCTTTTGCCCTTCCGGCACGGTTCTGTCCAGTCAGCGCCGTTTGACCGCTACTGGTGCTAGATTTTGGACATTTTTACCCCTCTGGCTGCTAACTTCAGTACCCCTTCGTCCTCAGCCAGCTCTCACGAAAAACAGAGGACGGGAAGGCGCGGCGAGATTGGAGGGGGAGCAGAAAGCAGGAGAGGAAGGAGTGGGCGTGCATGGCGAGCTCGGGCTCATCCAACTTCTCGTCGGTGACCGGAGAGGTAAGTAATGCGCTGGGGTCGTGCTTCTCCACCCTACTCAACATTTTGGGGTTCAAAGCTAGGGTTTGTGACATTTTGGGGGAAGTTTGACTTTTTTTAGGTCGATGGGGTCGGGATTGTGCAACATTCATCAGAGTTTTATCTTCCTGACGAGTCTTATTCCGGCTTGGAGTTTCTGTTGAAGCATCGATGCCTCGGTCATGGCCTTGTTCCTGCCCGTTGTGTATCATGGGGTGGTGCTAGCAGTGGCCTCCTTTTTCTAGGTTGCCCATTGGATGTAAGTTCATGTAAATTTGATCCAGATTTGTTTTTTGCTCTCTAATGTTTACTTTCTAATTATGACTGTTGATCTGTAATTAGTTACTAGATGAGTGTCAATGGGTGGTTTGGGTTGACCCAGCTCCTCCATTGCATGTTGGACTAGCTTTTGAAGACTTGAACGCTAAGGTTGAAGGCAGTTGGATCAAGTGCCACCATTTGAAGAATCAAAACATTGAGCTGGCAAGGAAGAACAAGGTTTTGAAGAAGTAGCTTAGAGAGAGAGAGATGAGATGCTGCTGTTGTGGGCACTGTTGCTTGTGGGAATTTGTATGATAGTTGTACTACTATGTAGTTGTCAAAGAAATTATGCAGTTGTTCGATGTCAGCTGTAGTAGTTTGGTATTCCCAGATGTTGTTGTTGTCAAATGTGGTCTTAAACTTGTCAAATGTGGTTTGGTGAATGAATTTGATCTTGCCAGCTGAATTTGATCTTGCCAGCTCAATTTGATCCTAAACTTGTGAAATGATAGATGAATGACACAAGTTCAACAACAACTTGAGATCAGACAACATTGTACATCACAGATGAATGACACAAGTTCAACAACAACTTAAGATTAGACCACATTGTGCATAACAACACCAAGTACGTAACAACACCATAGCACACAATACACATAACAGGTGCATCTCAGAAGTTTAGCAACAACACACAGTACACATAACAACCATAAAAGGTGTAAAAACACCATCTAGTTCATAACAAAATCTAGAACTTCAGTTTTTTGCTCCTAGTGTTTCTGGCTAGGTTTGGAGCTTCCCTTGCCTTGCTTCTAGTGTTCCTGGCTAGGTTGGGGCCAGTTAGTGGAGCTTGGTTTTGTGCTGGTCCTTTTGATGCAGGAGGAACAACCTTGCTGTCTACACTGCTTCCAGTAGTTGAGAATGTAGTTGCTGGTTGTACATCTCCACCTCTCTTATCTTTCACACACCTTGGAGAAGCTCCTCTATCTGCTGCTTTCTATAGTTTTTCCTAGGGCTAAACAATTGCAAATATGTCACAAATTGTAAGGTTTGCATGAACAGAAATGGATGTGAGAATTGCACATACCTTACTACACTTTCTTGTGTAGATGCTTCATGAGATGGTTACTTTAGTGGTGATGTCTACTACACAACCTTCTTCTTGTAGACACTGTTGGGCCTGCAAGTGCACAAGTTTGTAGGACAATAGCAAATTTCCCTCAAGTGGATGACCTAAGGTTTATCAATCCGTGGGAGGCGTAGGATGAAGATGGTCTCTCTCAAACAACCCCGCAACCAAATAACAAAGTGTCTCTTGTGTCCCCAACACACCCAATACAATGGCAAATTGTATAGGTGCACTAGTTTGGCGAAGAGATGGTGATACAAGTGCAATATGGATGGTAGATAAAGGTATTTGTAATCTGAAATTATAAAAACAGCAAGGTAAATAATGATAAAAGTGAGCGTAAACGGTATTGCAATGGTAGGAAACAAGGCCTAAGGTTCATACTTTCACTAGTGCAAGTTCTCTCAACAATAATAACATAGATAGATCATATAACAATCCCTCAACATGCAACAAAGAGTCACTCCAAAGACACTAATAGCGGAGGACAAACGAAGAGATTATGGTAGGGTACGAAACCACCTCAAAGTTATCCTTTCTGTTCTATCTATTCAAGAGTTCGTAGTAAAATAACATGAAGCTATTCTTTCCGCTCAATCCATCATAGAGTTCATACTAGAATAACACCTTAAGACACAAATCAACCAAAACCCTAATGTCACCTAGATACTCCATTGTCACCTCAAGTATCCGTTGGCATGATTATACGATATGCATCACACAATCTCAGATTCATCCAACCAACACAAAGTACTTCAAAGAGTGCCCCAAAGTTTCTACCGGAGAGTCAAGACGAAAACGTGTGCCAACCCCTATGCATAGGTTCATGGGCGGAACCCGCAAGTTTGTCACGAAAACATACATCAAGTGGCACATGATATCCCATTGTCACCACAGATAAACACGACAAGACATACATCAAGTGTTCTCAAATCCTTAAAGACTCAATCCGATAAGACAACTTCAAATAGAAAACTCAATCCATTACAAGAGAGTAGAGGGGGAGAAACATCATAAGATCCAACTATAATAGCAAAGCTCGCGATACATCAAGATCGTGCCATAGAGAGAACACAAGAGAGAGAGATCAAACACATAGCTACTGGTACATACCCTCAGCCCCGAGGGTGAACTACTCCCTCCTCGTCATGGATAGCACCAGGATGATGAAGATGGCCACCGGTGATGGGATCCCCCTCCGGCAGGGTGCCAGAACAGGCTCCCGAGATGTTTTTGGTGGCTACAGAGGCTTGCGGCGGCGGAACTCCCGATCTATCTTCTGTTTCGATTTTTTAGGGTACATAGGCTTATATAGGCGAAAGAAGTCGGTCGGGGGAGCCTCGAGGGGCCCACGAGAGGGTAGGGCGTGCCCAAGGGGGTGGGCGTGCCCCCTATCTTGTGGCCTCCTCGAGGATCTTCTGACGTGAACTCCAAGTCTCCCGGATCATATTCTTCCTAAAAATCACGCTCCCGAAGGTTTCATTCCGTTTGGATTTCGTTTGATATTCCTTTTCTTCGAAATACTGAAACATGCAATAGAACAGCAATATGGGCTGGGCCTCCTGGTTAATAGGTTAGTCCCAAAAGTAATATAAAAGTGTATAATAAAGCCCGTAATCATTCAAAAGAGATAATAAAATAGCAATAATACTTCATAAATTATAGATACGTTGGAGACGTATCAGCATCCCCAAGCTTAATTCCTACTCGTCCTCAAGTAGGTAAATGATAAAGAAAGAATTTATGAAGTGTGAATGCTAGAAGGTGCACAAGTTTGATCAATGATAATTTCAGTCACCTTTTCTAGCATGATTATATGTCATAACAGTAGTTCATCTCATAAAACTTCTCACGAACCAGTAACAAGCAATTCACATGTTAAAGCATAAATCATAAACTTTCTTGAAAACTAGCAAACTTCATTCTTAGTCATCAAACAATTGCAATTCATCTTATCTTCAGGAATAGCAAACTCCACATACTCAACTATCATATAGTCTTCTACAATTGCTAACACTCACGCAATACTAATGGTTATGGAGTTTTAATCGGACACTGAGAAAGATAGGGGCTTATAGTGTTGCCTCCCAACGTATTCACCTTTGGGTGATGTCAACAATAATAGTTCATGCTAACTTACATTCAATTGGATATATATATATATATCAGGATCACCCCAACACAAAGTGCTTGCCAAAGGATAAAATGAAAAAGGGAAAGGTGAAGATCACCTTGACTCTTGCATAAAGTAAAATACATAAAGTAAAAGAGAGGCCCTTCATAGAGGGAAGCAGAGGTTGTCATGCACTTTTAGGGTTGGATACACAAAATCTTAATACGAAAGAACGTCACTTTATATTGCCCCCTGTATATGGACCTTTATTATGCAGTCCGTCGCTTTTATTGCTTCCGTAACAAGATCGTACAAAGCTTATTTTCTCCACACTAATAAGTCATGCATAATTAGAGAGCAATTTTTATTGCTTGCACCGATGACGAAGGATCTTACTCAATCCATAGGTAGGTATGGTGGACTCTCATGGAAAAAACTGGGTTTAAGGATATTTGGAAGCACAAGTAGTATCTCTACTTGGTGCAAGGAATTTGGCTAGCATGAGGGGGAAAGGAAAGCTCAACATGTTTGAATGATCCATGACAATATACTTTAACTGAGATGTGAGAAAACATAACCCATTATGTTGTCTTCCTTGTCCAACATCAACTCTTTAGCATGTCATACTTAATGAGTGCTCACAATTATAAAAGATGTCTAGGATAGTATATTTATATGTGGAATCTCTCTTCCTTCAATATTCTTTCATGAATTGTTCAAATGACCAATACAATGCTTGCTAACCTTCAATAAATTTACAACCTCTACTTCTTAGATGTGAAGTCATTACTCCCCAAGGGATAAGCAAATGAAACATATATAATTTCAGATTTATGACATTCAACTCATTCAACCATTTACTCATAGGATATAAGTGAAGCACACGAGTAAATGACAAACTACTCCAAAAAGATATAAGTGAAGATCAATGAGTAGCTAAATAATTATGTAACTATGTGAAGACTCTCTCTCATTAAAGAATTTCAGATCTTAGTATTTATTCAAACAGCAAGCAAAGCAAAATAAAATGACATTGCAAGGATAGCACAACTCATGTGAAGAAGCAAAAACTTAGGCTCAACCGATACTAACCGATAGTTGTTGAAGAAGAAAGGTGGGATGCCTACCGGGGCATCCCCAAGCTTAGATGCTTGAGACTTCTTGAAATATTATCTTGGGGTGCCTTGGGCATCCCCAAGCTTGAACTTTTGTGTCTCCTTAATTCCTCTCATATCATGGTTTCTCTTTTTATCAAAAGCTTCATCCACAACAAACTCAACAAGAACTCGTGAGATAGGTTAGTATAAACCAATGCAAAACCTTATCATTTTATACTGTAACAAATCACTAAAATTATTATTCCACATTGCATACTAAATGTCTCTGCATATTTAATACTCCTATCCTCAAATAGAATCATTAAACAAGCAAACATATGCAAACAATGCAAACATAACAGCAATCTGCCAAAACAATACAGTCTGTAAAGAATGCAAGAGTATCAATACTTCCCTAACTCCAAAAATAATGAGAGAAACTTACCACTGTAATAAATTTATCAGAGCTTAATATGAAAAAAGTTTCAACATTATAACATTCTCTGACTTTTCTAGGGAATTTTTGCAACAGCGGTAAACTTTCTGTTTTCAAACAGCAACATGTATACTAGCAAAATAAGCATGGTAAAGGCTATCCTTGACATTTTTATTGAAAATATAGACGCAAAAAATTATTCTAATTAACAGAAAGCAAATACTAACAAAATAAAATGACACTCCAAGCAAAACACATATCATGTGGTGAATAAAAATATAGCTCCAAGTAAAGTTACCGATGAACGAAGACGAAAGAGGGGATGCCATCCGGGGCATCCCCAAGCTTAGGCTCTTGGTTTTCCTTGAATATTACCTTGGGGTGCCTTGGGAATCCCCAATATTTTGCTCTTTCCACTCCTTATTCCATAGTCCATCGAATCTTTACCCAAAACTTGAAAACTTCAACCACACAAAACTCAAAACAAAACTCGTAAGCTCCGTTAGTATAAGAAAATAAAACCACCACTTAGGTACTGTAATGAACTCATCCTAAATTCATATTTATGTAATATATACTTTATTCAAACTTATCTATGGTTCATACCCTCCGATACTACTCATAGATTCATCAAAATAAGCAAACAACACAATGAAAACAGAATCTGTCAAAAACATAACAGTCTGTAGTAATCTGTATCAAACGTATACTTCTGGAACTCAAAAAATTCTGAAATAAATTTCTGGACCTGAGGAATTTGTCTATTAATCATCTGCAAAAAAAATCAACCTAAAAGCACTCTTCAGTAAACAATGGCAGCTATTCTCGTGAGCGCTAAAGTTTCTGTTGTTTACAGCAAGATAGCATAAACTTCACCCAAGTCTTCCCAAAGGTTCTACTTGGCACTTTATTGAAACAAAAGCTATAAAACATGATTAATACAGTAGAATAATCATGTGAACACATAAAAACAGTAAGTATAAATATTGGGTTGTCTCCCAACAAGCGTTTTTCTTTAATGCCTTTCTAGCTAGGCATGATGATGGCAATGATGCTCACATAAAAGATAAGAATTGAAACATAACGGGAGCATCATGAAGCATATGACTAGCACCTTTAAGTCTAACCCACTTCCTATGCCTAGGGATTTTGTGAGCAAACAACTTATGGGAACAATAATCAACTAGCATAGGAAGGTAAAACAAGCATAGCTTCAAGATTTTCAACACATAGAGAGGAAACTTGATATTATTGCAATTCCTAATAGCATTAGTTCCTCCCTCATAATAATTTTCAGTAGCATCATGAATGAATTCAACAATATAACGAGCACCTAAAGCATTATTTTCATGATCTAGAAGCATAGAAAATTTACTATTCTCCACATAAGCAAAATTCTTCTCATGATTGTAGTGGGAGCAAACTCAACAAAATAATTATCATGTGAGGCATAATCCAATTGAAAACTAAAATCATGATGACACGTTTCATGGTTATCATTATTCTTAATAGCATACAAGTCATCACAATAATCATCATAGATAGCAACTTTGTTCTCATAATCAATTGGAACCTCTTCCGAAATAGTGGAATCATCACTAAATAAAGTTGACACTCTTCCAAATCCACTTTCATGTTCATCACAATAAGATTAAACATCCTCCAAAATAGTGGGATCACTACTTCCTAAAGTTAACACTCTTCCAAACCCACTTTCATCAATATAATCATCATAAATAGGAGGCATGCTTTCATCATAATAAATATTCTCATCAAAACTTGGGGGACAAAAAATATCATCTTCATCAAACATAGCTTCCCCAAGCTTGTGGCTTTGCATATCATTAACATCATGGATTCAAGGAATTCATACTAACAACAGTGCAATCATGCTCATCATTCACATATTTCATGCCAAGCATTCTATGTAATTCTTCTTCTAGCACTTGAGCACAATTTTCCTTAACATCATTCTCACGAAAAATATTAAAAAGACGAAGCGTATGAGACAAACTTAACTCCATTTTTTTGTAATTGGAAGATCCAAAGATATACCTTCAAGCACTCACCTCCCCGACAACGACGCCAGAAAAGAGCTTGATGTCTACTACACAACCTTCTTCTTGTAGACGTTGTTGGGCCTGCAAGTGCATAGGTTTGTAGGACAGTAGCAAATTTCCCTCAAGTGGATGACCTAAGGTTTATCAATCTGTGGGAGGCGTAGGATGAAGATGGTCTCTCTCAAACAACCCTGCAACCAAATAACAAAGTGTCTCTTGTGTCCCCAACACACCCAATACAATGGTAAATTGTATAGGTGCACTAGTTCGGCGAAGAGATGGTGATACAAGTGCAATATGGATGGTAGATAAAGGTTTTGTAATCTGAAATTATAAAAACAGCAAGGTAATTAATGATAAAAGTGAGCGTAAACGGTATTGCAATGGTAGGAAACAAGGCCTAAGGTTCATACTTTCACTAGTGCAAGTTCTCTCAACAATAATAACATAGATAGATCATATAACAATCCCTCAACATGCAACAAAGAGTCACTCCAAAGACACTAATAGCGGAGAACAAACGAAGAGATTATGGTAGGGTACGAAACCACCTCAAAGTTATCCTTTTTGATCTATCTATTCAAGAGCTCATAGTAAAATAACATGAAGCTATTCTTTCCGCTCAATCCATCATAGAGTTCATACTAGAATAACACCTTAAGACACAAATAAACCAAAACCCTAATGTCACCTAGATACTCCATTGTCACCTCAAGTATCCGTTGGCATGATTATACGATATGCATCACACAATCTCAGATTCATCCAACCAACACAAAGTACTTCAAAGATTGCCCCAAAGTTTCTACCGGAGAGTCAAGACGAAAACGTGTGCCAACCCCTATGCATAGGTTCATGGGCGGAACCCGCAAGTTGGTCACCAAAACATACATCAAGTGGCACATGATATCCCATTGTCACCACAGATAAACACGACAAGACATACATCAAGTGTTCGCAAATCCTTAAAGACTCAATCCGATAAGACAACTTCAAAGGGAAAACTCAATCCATTACAAGAGAGTAGAGGGGGAGAAACATCATAAGATCCAACTATAATAGCAAAGCTCGTGATACATCAAGATCATGCCATAGAGAGAACACAAGAGAGAGAGATCAAACACATAGCTACTGGTACATACCCTCAGCCCCGAGGGTGAACTACTTCCTCCTCGTCATGGATAGCGCCGGGATGATGAAGATGGCCACCAGTGATGGGATCCCCCTCCGGAAGGGTGCTGGAACGGGCTCCCGAGAGGATTTTGGTGGCTACAGAGGCTTGCGGCGGCAGAACTCCCGATCTATCTTCTGTTTCATTTTTTAGGGTACGTAGGCTTATATAGGCGAAAGAAGTCGGTGGGGGGAGCCTCGTGGGGCCCACGAGAGGGTAGGGCGCGCCTAGGGGGGGGGTGGGCGCCCCCCTATCTCGTGGCCTCCTCGAGGATCTTCTGACGTGAACTCCAAGTCTCCCGGATCATATTCTTCCTAAAAATCACGCTCCCGAAGGTTTCATTCCGTTTGGATTTCGTTTGATATTCCTTTTCTTCGAAATACTGAAACAGGCAATAAAACAACAATATGGGCTGGGCCTCCTGGTTAATAGGTTAGTCCCAAAAGTAATATAAAAGTGTATAATAAAGCCAGTAATCATTCAAAACAGATAATAAAATAGCAAGAATACTTCATAAATTATAGATACATTGGAGACGTATCAGTGGTGGCATTTCATGCTGGACTACATCAGGTATTGGCTGATCCTCATCCTCAAACTCATCTTGCACTTCTGCTATTGCTGGCTCATTTGCTGTTGGAAGATCATCTGCATTTTGTGCACCCCAATGCTCTTCTTCTCCAAAAGCTGGATCAAGAGATTGTGTGCATCCCTTGGCTTGGTGTCCACATGTGCCACACCTTTTGTACTTCTTCTTCCTTGGCCCAAGGCCTTTCCTTCACTGCTTGCTCTAATCCTCTGTAATCCTGGCCTGCCTGGTGCTTGCTTCTAAATAGGAGCACATAACTTGAATCCAGGATCTACAATGTCCCACTGCTGCCTGCCTTCCAAAGCTGGTAGGTTTTCAGCATAAGTGGCTTTGAACATCTCAACAGAGTAGTACTTATGGACATACTTATCAATTGCACAAGCATCACCCCTTAGAGAAGGGATAAAGAAAAGTGCATGGATGCATGGCTTACCAGTGACCCGCCATTGTCTGCAACTGCAAGTCCATTTCTCTAGGCCCACAGGATACCTCCATTCTCTCTTCTCTCTATCAGTTGCAGTTACCTCAGCCTCTGTTGGACTTCTCCTAACAATTCTCATTTGCAAACCTTTAGTTTTCTCCATTAATGCCTTCATTACTGCTGGTATGATGTAGTGCCAAATGAAATGGTCAATCCAAATTCTTTTTCTTAGGGCAAACTTCTCCATAATGTACTGCCTGATCTTGTCAATCAGGTCAACTAGGTGTAGGCCCTTGTATTTCTTGATTCTAGAGTTGAATGATTCAGCTAGATTGTTATTTACATAGTCAACCTTGCTCAACTCAGCGAAATCAGCTCTAGCCCAGATTTTGGTGTGGTGCTCCTCAAGATACTCCTTTACTTTGGGCTTGCTTTTCAACTGGTTCAGATGAAATTGTGCTTTTTGATGCTGTAAGTTAGTGAGCAAGGCAACAGATTGTCATCATAAAATTTCCCTTTGAATTTCTTGCCAAAATTCTGAGACAAATGTCTCATGCACTCTCTGTGCTCAACTCCAGGATAAACAACGTCAACAATACTCTCCAGTCGTTTGCAAGCATAAGTATGGATAACTAATCCTTCATGATGTCCTATAGCTTTCTTCAAATTATTGAAAAACCATGTCCAACTCTCAGTGGACTCCACTTCAAGAACACCATAGTAGCATCTGCTGTAAGGCACCTCAAGACCATACTTCTCTAACAACCTATCCTGAATTTCCTCTGTGCCAATCCTTGGATTTTTTTTCTGATCCAAGCCATAGAAGCATCTGCAATCCACCTTCTTTTTGCAGCTCTCAATCTCTGAGATCTGTTCACATTAGGACATGTGTGAGTGTGGCGGTTCACTTTGATCTGAAAATAAAACAAATCGTCAGTCAGAACAACATTAGTAAAACAAAAAGTCACAATTTTAAAACAAATAGTAGTAAACTAAATAGCTAGTACCTGAAACAAAGTGCTCCTCCTCATCAAAGATGCATGCAGCCTCCACTTACACTTGTTATAGGCACATTTAATAGTGAACCTACTCTGGTCACTCTTTAGTGTGATGTAATCAGTTTCAGACTAGATTGAGAATGTTCCAACTGCATTTATGCAATCAACTGCCCCAGGAAAGACCACACCTTCCTCAATGCTTGGGTTATCTCTATCATACATCATGACAGGTTTGTCCTCATCTGCATCCTCAAAAGCCCCCATGTCATGATCATCTTGCTTCTCATCTTCATCAATATCTAAAATTCTGTAGGTATGTAGTCTTCATGTGCTGCATGTTCCTGATTATTTTGCTTTACATAACCTGGATAAAGCTTCTCATCCTCCTCATCAGACAAAATAGGTGCATCAGGAAGTGCTTCCTCCACAACTGGATCAGGTTGATCATCTTGTTTCTTAGTGACACTTGGAGCAGCTGGGGTGCTACTAGCACTTGGAGTACTGCTAGTTCCTGGCCTGAATACACATGGTCTACCCCTTCTTCTACCTTTGGTCCCTCCGGCAGTTGTCCTAGATGCAGGTGTTTTCTCACACCTTTCTCCTCTCTTTCTCTGAATTACTGTAATTTCCAAATTGCATGACCTTGTCTCTGCATTTCTTGCAAACATCAAACCTAACTCATCATCACACTGTAAAGGGTCCCAACTCTCCTTTGAACTGTCCCAATATCTTGTTTCAACAACATCAAACAATCCCCATGGATGCTTTACACAAATATTAGCCCTAAAATCATTAAATGAACTACTACTGTTGTCCACAACTAATGGAAATGTGAAGCTGCTTTCTTTTCCTCTGGTACCAGCAGAAACTATGATTGTGGTCTCCATTCTAACAGACAGAAAGAATGCAACAGCTGGATCCATCCTACAATAATGAACACATCATCTACCATGACCAAATCTTCTCTGAATCAAGCCTACGATACTAATCAAGAGCAGATCTGAGACTTACCCCGCTGGGATCTCCCATGCAAATGTGGTGCCCTTGCCCTTGTTGCCTTGACTGCCACCACAGCCGCCTTCAACGCTCCCCCTAACTGATGGCGAGTTTTTGTCGCTGTCGCCTGGAAATGGATATGGTGGTGCTGCAGACGACGTTGTGGTGGTGGTGCCCCTAGGGTTTGTGGATCTGGTGTTGAGGCACCAACGAACTAGGGTCTTGACAGGGGAGAAGGAGATGGGAGGAATGGGGAAAGAGAGAGTGAGGGAGGGGGGGGGGGGGACAGGCGAGTGAGCACGAATGGGGGGCAAGCCGTGTCCTAAATCTAGCGCGAGTAGCGGTCAAACAGCGCTGACTGGACAAAACCGTGACGGGAGGGCAAAAGCACAAAGAAACCAAAGTAAGTTGGGCAAGAATGAGGGTTTTTGTAAACTAGGGGCAAACCTGCCAAGGGGGACACAACTAAGGGCACCAAATTAATTATCCCAATAAGGATAGTGTCGTGGAAATATCACGTCAGATGTCCTCATGAAAGGACTTAGTCATGGAGCCATCGCGACGGGTTAGCTTAAAGGAGTTAAACCAGACAAAGGACACGATAGTTTTATACTAGTTCGGCCCCTTACGATGAAGGTAAAAGCCTACGTCTAGTTGTGATGGAGTTGATTGGGTTTCGATGACCAGGGAGCGAATACGCTTTGCGTGAGTCTCGAGTTGTTGTTTCTTGTCCCTGAACCGCCGTCGGGTCATCCCTATATATACACAAGTTGACGCCCGGCCGGTTTACGGAGTCCCGAGGCCGACTGATACAAGTGTCCGGCTCGGTCTCTGCCTCCCTAACTTACAATACAAGTTATACAACTATGGCGATTTACAACTATGGGCCCTAATCCGCCTTTGGGCTTTGGGCCTCTAAGATTCATCAGTAAAGCGCCATCTTCCTGGTCTTCATGGGATTCAATGTAGCTGAGGGTGAACCGGCCCCTCCTGGGCGGTTTACACTCAGTAGTTGTATCCCCAACATTAGGCCCCAGGTTGATTTGAACCAGTTCATGTCAATCTTCAATACTTAGAAAAATTCCGTGAACATCTTCTTATACTTCTTGTAAACCCCCATGATGTCTTCTCCTGTAGACTTTGTTAAACCGCCATGACGTCATCTTCCGAATATTGTAGTGAATCATCATGACGTCATCTCTGTATAAAAAGATTCCCTTCATTTAATTAATCCCCGAAAATCAAGGCGACAACTGCGCCCCTTGCTGCTTCAGGCTCCTCGATTCTCGCACCTGTCACTTATCTTCTTGCCCCTTTATAAATAAGACCCGGGAGTCCTTCCATTTTCTCGCCTTGCCTCTTCGCCTTGTCTTCCTCCTCGTGACCTGAAGAACTCAAACATCACCGCTGCCGTCGACCTCGAAGCTCTGCGTCATCTCAGGCCGCTGCATCAACCTGAACGCTCTAGAGATCTCCTCTGCTGCTCCTGAGAATCCAGTAAGTTTCCTTCCTTTAACCCTAGATCTCCATTAGGGCTTCGTGTTTATCCGTGTTCATCGATGTTCATTAGCACTTATCTGTTTTACCCTTAGCATCTTACTGAATCTAGCTAGGCCCGGCAACCTCCTTTTGCGGCTAGATCCATAACTTTAATCTGCCATACTGCAGCATCTTGCTGTTCCTGAAAAAATCCCCTCTGGACCTTCTCTGTTCTACTTAACGCCATTGTAGGACTCAGAAAATTTCCTTTACTGAACCACGGTAGATCCAAAATTATATCATCATTTTGTGAAACTTGTTTCTGGAACACTTAGTGAATTTCAGCTCTGCTGCTTCCCCCATAGGCGGTTTAACTTGTAGAAAATCATAATCCGCCTGGTACCATTAGCCCTCAATTAAACCGCCATCCTGACTTGAATAGCAATAGCCGGTTTAACATGTGTATATACCTTGATTAAATTCCCTAGTTTAATACCGGTTTGTGCACATCAACTTTGAATCGTAAACCGGCCTTCGCACTTCTTTTTCAGTTTGCCTTCCAAGATGACCAAGCAATTCGCCGCTGGCAACTGGGTTCCTTCCCGGATCATAGAAACTCAGCTCAATGGGTATCTTTTAACTAACGCTTTAGCCAAGAAAGATGTCCTTCATTGGCGAGTTCCTGGCCCTGAGTGCCCTCCAGTACCTCAAGACGGAGAAGTGATTGTGTTCATGCAGCATCTAGACTGGGGTTTTAGCCCACCCCCCCTCCCGGTTCAAAGTTTTTCCGGGATGTGCTTGCTAGTTTCCAACTCCATCCTCAAGACATTGGACCAAATTCTGTGTCCAACATATGCAACTTTCAAGTGTTCTGCGAAGTTTACCTTCAAGAAGAACCAACTGTTGAGCTCTTTCGAGACTTTTTCCACTTAAACTGCCGAACCGAATTCTCTGACGGCCCCAATACTGAACTTGGCGGTGTGTCGATTCAGAAGAGGAAGGAAGTCGATTTCCCTCATGCCAAACATCACAGCCATCCAAAAGACTGGAATCAAACATGGTTCTACTGTCAGAACACTTCACCTGCTGATGAAAACCCTCTGCCGGTTACCGTGCTCATCGGCTCAGCAATGGCCATCCACTGCCACCACGGCTCACAGCCAGAGAACGACAAGCTTATGCACCTCAACTTGCTAAGCTCCGGGCCTTTCTAGCAAATGGCTTAACCGACATTGACCTCATTCGATGCTGGGTTTCATGGGGTATCCTTCCCTTAAGCCGCCGCTCCAGTTTGATGCATGAGTATACCGGAAACGTCAAAGACCCTCAATGATATCATGAGATAGAAATGACTGACGAGGAAGTCACTGGGTCCATGAACAAGATGCTGGATGAACCGATCGCTCAATGCAGCAAGACCGGATTGGCCCTTTTTTACACCTCCAACAAACCGCCAGCAGTAAGAAGTTTACCTTTTCTACCTGTATTGATCCGTCTCTGCTTTAACATTGTTTTGATAACCCTTTGTCTGATTTTACAGGCCAAAGTTTCTTTCTGGAAGAGGAAAGCTTCAGACAAACCGGTGAGGGCTCCTCGTGCAAAAAGCAAAGTCACAAAGAAAGCAGCCAAGAAGAAAACCGCCGAGTCCTCTGATCCGTCCGAAGATGTTGATGAGTCGGATCCAGAGGTAGAACTTGACTCCCTTGGTTCATTTTTCATACACCTTATTGACAATGACTATTCCCAGGATGATGCGGAGGCCAGTCGTGTGGACCATGTAGAGGTAATCTCTCTTTCCTCTGATTCAGATCTTGTGCCGGTTCAAAAATTTCGCTGTGCAGTTCGGAAAGTAAAATACTCTCACCCTCTTGCTTATTTGGATCCGCAATTTTCTTTGAAGACATAACAAACTGAAGGTCATCGCACAACTCGGCATAGTGGCCAGCAAGTCACTTCTTCCGGTTTAGCGGATACACCAACCCGGAAGCGTCGTCCAGAGGTTTCTTCTTCTCCCAAAAAATCTTATCCCTTGAAGGGTTGCTTCCGATACCCCCTTAATTCATCTGATTCAAATTATCAGGTGACTTATAACTCTTCATTTGGCGATTCATCAACCACCCAAATGCCTCCCCTCAAGACCGTCCCTGGGTAAGTATATTGGCTTTAACTTTGTTTTCTTGTGCCGGTTTACCAACTAACCTCTTGTTTTAATATTACAACGCCAAAGCCCGTCTGAGCAAGAAAGTAAAAACCAATGCCCCTACTGAAGAGGTTGAACTGGACAGAACTTCAGAAGGCGCTAAAAGAGATGCTGACATCGCCATTGATGATCCTGTACCCCAAAGTCAGGATACCTATGCTGAACCGCCAGAAGTCAACCCGGCCAGTCCTCATGCTGATCCTCCAAGCCCAGCCAAGGATGAAGATGTGCCAAGCCCGGCCAGGGATACTGTCAATCCGCCAAACCCATAAAAAGGTGGCGATGATGATGTTGTTATCACTGGTACTGGTCACACCATCCCTGGCAACCCAGTTGCCTTATCAAAACATACTACCAAGGAGGAATTCGTTGCTATGGGCACGGGGAAAGGGAAGACAGATTTATCCAGCTTCATCAACCTTAGTGCCGAGGAGCTCCATTCCAGATTTTTAAACCGTCTATACACAAGCCAAGATTATGAGGCCGGTTTGGTGAACTTAATGAAGGAACGCTATGAGGTAATCTTCAAAACACTTGAAATTTGCTTGTTCTGTATTCCAATTCCATTGTAGCCCCCAAGGGCCGATTTATCTCTTAAAGATAGACCGGGACTTCGAGATAAAGAACACTTCAACTGAGTTGCCCCCAAGGGCCGGTTTATCTCTTGAAGATAAACCGGGACTTTAAGATCAAGAACACTTCAACTGAGTAGCCCCCAAGGGTCGGTTTACCTTAATAAGATGAACTGGGGCTTTCTGTACTTATTAATTGCCTTCACCTTTTATTTGACTGATCAATTGTGCATTAGCCCCCAAGTGCCAAACTTAATACTTATATTGAGCCTTGGGACTTTAAAATATCCGTTTTAAGAAGCAATCCACGTTAGCCCCCAAGTGCCAAGTGTATAACTTGTTATGTGCTTGGGACTTTAACAGCTTCATCATCTGACTTTTGCAGACCCACATAAACACCAAAGATTCCCAAATTGCCGATCTTCAAGAAAATATCAAGTCCCAGCAAGAAGAGACCTCTAAAGCCAAAGAGGAGCTAAAGGGCGCTTTGATATCCATGGAACAATTGAAGGATGGCTTCAAAAATGAACGCACCAACTGGGAAACCGAGAAGGCTGCTTTGTTGAAACGGGCCAAAGACGCCGAAGCAACTCTTAAACCGGTGGCAGAAGAGCTGACTGGGCTAAAACATCAAGTTAATGCCATGACTTCTGCAATTTTTGGTAAGTACTTTGTAATACCCTGTTCTGAAGTATCTTCAACTCTGCCGGTTTAACATTAAATTCTTAAACCGTTGTAGGTAATCGCATTGCTCATCTAGGCGCAGATATGCGGATGAAGTTGAAGGCAGCTTACACATTGATTGAGCAACTGTATACTGGTGCACAACGAGTCATCTGTGCAGCTTCGTACAAAAAACCGGCACCAACCTTGATCAAGGATACTTTGGCCAGGCTATCAATGACTCCTGCTCAGATAGAGGAGTTGAAGAGATCTGCTGCCAGGGCTGGTGCTTTGTTAGCACTAACTCGTGCCAAATCATGGATAGCTGACCTGGATCCAGTTGATATCGCCAAGGGCTATCCGGATGAACAAGAAAACGGATCAACATTTGATAATGAAGCCCTCAAAGCCCTGACCAAGGAGCTGCGTCCAGTAGCAAGTCAATTGGCTGAAGAGGTGAACTTGACTACTCATCGGTCGTTCTATGATGCCAACAACCATCAAGTTGACACTGTTGTGAAAGAAGTGTAGAATCTTATTCCGCCAATTCGTAAGCACACTTATGCCCCTGACGTTGAACCGTCGAATCTTATAAGTGAAGAGGCTGTCTTTCAAGCTCTAACCCGGATTGACTGGACCACCGTTGACTTCCAACCACTGGGTGGGGAGGAGGAGGTTGAACCGACGCCTGAGGATCCATCAACCTCACGTTAACCTGGCGATGAGTCTTAATCTGGCAATCGGGTTATTTTCACAGACTTTGTTCTGTGTAAGAACAATCATTATTTTGGGCCTCAAAGCGCCTTGTAATAGGCTAGTTAAAATTCTTTGATCTGCGGCACTGATACATGACTTTGTTTGATCCGCCATGATATTTGCTTTGCTTGATTATACACTTTGAATATTTCATGCGATCCTAATGTCTGCATAAAAAGAATTGTCCGGGCGGTTTACCGCCGGACGGGTCACAATGCCCAATACAAAGCCCGGTTAATTACCAAAGCTGAATTAAAATATGAAATAAATCATACATGTGATATTAAATCACTTAGTTGGTTTACCAACTTGGATTTGTAGTAAGGGTGAGAACCCAAATCTGGAGTATTGATAACTCTTACCATGCAGTGCTGGTATATATGATAAACCATACCGGGTTGTGATGAACACCAGATGATCAAACTGGCGACACGTAGTCAAAGCCAGACCGGGTGTAGTAACACCGGTTTAATAATGAATATGGTCGGACAACTTGTAGTTGAAAGCCAAGCCGGGTTAACAAACACCGGTTTAATTATGAATATGGTCAGACAACTTGTAGTTGAAAGCACTACAAAAAAATACACTTCCGTGATGATACGTGTTTGTCACAGTAGGTCGCGTTTTCTGTCATGCATGTACATCCATGACGATTTTATGACAGAATCAAGATATTCATACCTGTGCTGTCGTAGAAGTGTTCCATGACATTATCAAAATTATCATCATGGAAGTGTCCACTTCCATGACGATAAATCGCGCGTCACAGAAGTGCTTTCGTCAAGGGTGACCGACACGTGGCATCCACCGTAACGGAACGCTGTTAAGCTATCGGGTCGGGTTTTGGATCCGATAACCCGTTAACAGCCCCAACCAATGGGAAATTTCCACGTTAAAATTCTTATTGGCCGGATGAAACACGTGTCAGCTCGTCAGTGGGTCAGATAGGCGCCTATGATATGTCGACACGTGCCACGGCCCACCACTGGCCTATTTAGCTTACAAAGCCGACCCATTTGACTTGGTCAGAAGTTAACGGGCTGGCCCATGAAAAGCCTATTAACGGTCTCTTCGCAAATAGCCCATTTTACGACCCGTTAACTCACGGCCCGTTAGGCACTAAAGGAAATCGGCCCAACAACGTCATGTGGGCCATCGAATATAACACCAGCCCATTTCACCTTCGGCCCATGTATGGCCCACGACGTCTTTCGGCCCATATGAGGCCTTCGTATCTTTCGGCCCTTTACAGGCCCACGGTGACTCTAGCCCATAATGAACAGTAATTTTCTTTGTACCCGTTAACGGCCCATGATTTACATGGGCCGTTTCCAGCCCGTGTTAGCTTTCGGCCTATTGACGGCCCATACGTTCTTGGGCTCCTTTTCGGCCCTCGATTACTTCCGGCCCGTTACCGGCCTGCTCCCCTAATGGGCCAAATTGGGCCCATGGCCAGAGTCGGCCCATTACTAGCATGTTCCACAAATGGGCCAAATTTGGCCCATGGCAAGAGTCGGCCTGTTACTGGCCTATTACCCTAATGGGCCAAATTCGGCCCATGGCAAGAGTCGGCCCGTTTCTGGCCAGCCCGTCCTATATTCTGGCCCATTAACGACCCGTTATGCCTGTGACAGAATTAAGCTTTTGCAGTCCTACGGCCTGTTAACGGCCCGTTACCGTGCTGGGCCGATACCAATTACGCTCGATTACGGCCCATGTAGACCCATTTATCCGACGGCCCGAGGCCCACCGATTACAGGCCCATTTATCGATGGCCCGAGGCCCACCGATTACAGGCCCATTTATCGACGGTCCGTAGGAGACCCATGGATCCTACGACCCGTATATGGCCCATGGGTAGTTGCGGCCACTAGCAAACGAGGGAAAAAGAAGACTAGGAAATAAATAAGGCCGAAAACGCTAGGCTATTAAGGCGATTGCACAAATTACATCCACTCGGCATCAAAGATCGCCACCAGTGCAAATATAGGGAACACCCTACACTATACAAAAATGGCTTGCTGTTTTCTTCAGCCGGTGGCTGCACGTTAAGAATAAATTTTGTATCGCATCAAAACAAATTACAACTATATAACAAAAGGAAGGTTGGCATAAAACTTAATAGTCTAGCAGATAAATGCACCACCAGAAGTTCAGAAGCTCGGTTCATTTGACCTGACTGTTACGTTTTCATGCTGTATTGTCCGATGGAGCACCATAACCCTCGCCTTCATTTCCCCTAGGCTCCTGAACAACATAGCAAATGTCTAATAGTCTGGTTTCAAAACCATGCATATCTTGACAACATTGAGCAATGTTTCTCCTTGTTTCACAAAGGGCCTCTGTTAGGGAATGGACTTGTGTCTGGAGCGCAGATACAACATTGCTTTGAGCTTGCATATCTTGATCATGAGGCAGTTTGGACGATATTGCCTTAACAACCAACCCAGTATTACATAGGAACGTGCTTTTGGCACTGTTAGTGGACACGTACTGACCCACTGCAGCAAGAGCTGACATTGCTGTTATAGTTGCCTTGCCACCTTCAGAAAGTGGCGGTTCCACCATTTTTTCCATAGCTCGCTGAAAAGTTGAGGTTTTACATTAGTAGTACCAGAACAGAAGATATTAAGGAGGCAGAAAAACCAAACAAAATAGCTTTGGTCTATATACATAACTTATTCTAGTGAACCCATGTAAAATATTAGTTGTATTGTATTGCAAAGTACATAATAAAACCTGGTTCCAAACATATGACCATGTACCATCGCTAATGTATTGTCTATTTCTTCACATTGTATTGAGGGCTAAGGATAAAGAGACGAAGTTTATAATACGGTAAGCATAGTATGACATCATTCATATCACAAAACAACCGAGAACAGACAAACAGGCAATTGTAATGTTGTGTGGGCAAGTCCAGAACGAAACTAGATTATGGGTCAAGATCAAAGGAACATCACTCCTCCCTTTTAAACCTTGTAAGGTGCAATGATACGCTAAGACAATTGTGTATAAAATTGAAAAGAGTAATAGACATTGGCTGCAAACCATGTAGTTCAAGGCACAACCCAGAGTAAGTAGTAGTTAAAAGGCATGAGGATTAAGGACTTACAACAGCGGCTTTGACTAGTGTAGTCATGCCCTTCTTCTTGCTGGTGTGACAGTCCTTGAAGATTTCCACAGCATTTGGTTCAGATACTTTTTGGTCCTTGCGGGCTTTCCTCTGCATTTCAAACAAGTCAATATAGATCTGATAATATGGTACAGCGAAAAGAGTGAAACAACAGCTAATTACAAGAGCCTCGCAGTGTGCAATATAGCTACGAGATCCTGTCGTCTGTTGGAATTTCACTTTCGTACGGTTGGCCTTGTTCTTTGAACAGTTCACCTACAAGAAGATAGATTTGTGTGGCACATGCGTCAATAGGACTTCAACATGTGATCTGATCACATATATATAATGTACCTGATACTTCGGATCAGATCAGTGTTTAACAAGGCCCCTCCAGTCTTCATCCGATATATTTTCCACTAGAGATGTTTGGGAAAGTTCACTGTTAGCCTTGCCTTCAAAGTGAGTTTTCCTCAAGTTATACTGATACTGTTGCAGACCAGACTTGAAAACATGGGTGCAAGCTTGTCTGGTTGCATCATCTTGGCTATCCAACTTGAACCTCATCTGTTGAAAATTATGGGAGTCTCATTATCAGCAACCTAGAAAGTATGGGACAGAGCAAGACGATACTAGTTTCCATACATAACCATACTTATAGATAAATGGTCGAGGAAGGTGTTGAACTGGGTTTCGTCTTTGTCATTCCTGTACTAAATCCATGTTGGGAGGATACGTACATGACACCTAACGGCAACCACTGCCTCTGATACTAACTTGGCTGACTTTGTAGAATCACATGGCCTTTTTAAACCTGCCTCAAAACGGATCTCCATTCTTCCTCCTCTAGATTTAGTTAACCTATCGAGCATTATCCCTGATGTTTGTTTCCTCTTGCGCCTAGGTGCTAGTCCAACAACGAACATAGGAAGTGTTAGTGTACATCAAACTGTGAGACTACATATAAAGAAGCATGCAACTGTAACTTGACTCCAGCAACTACCTTCTTGCTGTTGAAGCTCACAAGGTTCATCTGATATTGCCAACTCGTCTTGTGTCAAGAGTGCTTGGGAAGTAGTGTCAGGTGGCAAGGGAGCTTGGGAACATGCTGCTAGCTCAGTTGACGCACGAGTATGTCGTGCAGCTGGTAGTACTGTGGTAGGTGTTGCAATAACTAGGGCTGTCTCTGCTTGTTTGGTGGCAGCTATTTGTTTCTGTTTGGCTTTTTTTGCAGCTCGTGTAGCATGGGATGCCGTGTTTGTAGAATTTTCCGCTGGACTTTCACCTTCTATTGCACCATCAGTACCAGCAGAATGTGCAAGATTCATCCGCTTCTCATTCCCTGCCATTCTGTGTTTCTTCCTCTTTCTCTGTGCCATATTAAGTTAAGCCGACAAGAAAAACGAATAACAATTTAGTTCTTGAACAAATTGATGCGTGATGCAGACGAACTAAACTTTGATGTTAGACAACCACATGATAGGAGGATGTAATATGTATGAAAAACAGGATGGAAGAGATAACCAGAACTATGATGTGTAAACTAAGAAGAAGACATTTCACCAAATTAGAAGCAATGCAATGGAAGGTAGACACCATATGAAAGATGCTACAAATATCGCTCTGCCAAGTTAACAGTGTCTCAGCATAAATGGTGTTTAAACAAATGTGAAGCAGTACAAGAAATAAATCATATCCAAGATGCAAACAACATCACACTACCATGTTAGAGGTCTCTCGTCATTAGTACCATTGCATATTCACAGCTTATGATGTGTAAACTTAGGAGAAGGCATTTCAACAAATTAGAAGCAATGAAAGCTAGACACCATATGAAAGATGCAACGAATATCACTCTACCAAGTTAAAATTGTCTCGTCATAAGTGCCATTTCAAAAAATTAGTAGTACAAGCTAGAAAAGAATGTGAGATGTAACCTATATCACACTCCGAAGTCAAATGTGTCTTATGATAAGTGATTGTTGCAGGTTACACAACCGTAGTAATTTGATGTAAGAACATGGTGTGATAGACAGATATTGTATGTTCTAGAGACAGGAACACGTGTCTTATTCAAGTATAATGTGTAAAGTAAGCAGATGGAATTCAACAAAATTAGAAGCAATACAAGCTAGACATCACACATAACATGCAACCACATATAACAGTGCCAAGTTAGAGGGAGCACCAGTGATGCTGCACTAGGGGAGACGTGCTCATCATAAACACAGCTTTGTTGAGTGTCTGTGCATGTGTTTTCTTGGAAATCATCTTGGGGGTGTGGAGGAGTAGAAACTGTAGAGGCCCTCCGTTTGGAAGGAGCACATTTATCCGCTGCCTTGCTAACTTCCTTCCACTTCATTGATTTTGAATTGTCAAGTAAAACCGACAAGAAAAAGCAATAAAATTCTCTCTTCAGAACTCATTCATGCATGATACTGACAATCGCTACTTTGATGTAAGGCAAACACATGATACCAGGATGGAATATGTACCAAAAACAGGACGACATGGCATGTACACAACTGTTTGTGTAAACTAAGCAGAAACCATTCCAGCAAATAAGAAGCAATGCAAGCTAGAAACCACATGAAAGATGCAACCAATATGACTCTGCCAAGTTAAAAGCGTCCCATCATAAATGGAGTTTCAACAAATTAGAAGCAGCGCATGCTATAAATCATATGAAAGATGCAACTAATATCGCACTGTATATACTAAAGGTGTCTCGTCATATTGATTGATGCGGGATACAAAAAAAACAATAGTTTTATGTAAGGACATGCTTAATAGACAGATGTACTATGTACTAAATACAGGAAGCCATGTCACATTAACAGGTATAATGTCACATTTATAGGAGTATAAGCTATGTAGACTAGCACATGCAGTTTAACCAGATTGGAAGAATTACAATCTAGACACCATATGCAACATGCAACCACATATCACGCTGCCAAGTTAGAGCAAGCACCTGCGATGCTAGTGTAGGGGAAATGCTGTAATCAACTACAGAGCTACGTTCACTATCTTCATCTAGCATTTCTGTTTCTTGAGAATCATGTCGGGAGGCTGACGCTGCATTCTTTAAATGAGGAGTAGTCCCCTTGCCTGCCTGCCTTGTCATAAGTGATTGATGAGGGATACACAAGAACATTAGTTTGATGTAAGAACATGGTTAATACACAGATGTACTAGTATGTACCAAAAACAGAAAGGCATGTCATATTCAAAGGTATAATGTGTAAGCTAAGCAGATGAAATTTAACCAAATTGGAAGCAATACAAGCTAGACATCCGGCTGGAGTGGTGAACATGATCATCTATGACCTGAGAGCCTTGTGGGAGGCGGGCTGCTTCGCCACCATGGTGACTTTTTAGTTGGCTTCCAGGTGATGCCTGTCTTTTCTGGGCTTGTCACTGGCTCGGCCAGTGCCCTGACTAGCTATTTGTCTTCTGGTGCTCACGGGATGGCGGTTCATGTAGACAATATCTTTCCTTATCTTAATAAAGACCGACTTCGGCCTTTCGAATACAAGCTAGACACCAAATGGAACATGCAACCACATATGACACCGCGAGGTTAAAGCAAGCACCTTGGCTGGTGGTTCATTGCGAGCGAGGTCATCAACTCCAGAGCAACATTTACGGTCTCCATCTGCTGACACTGCACCCTTTAAAGCGCTGTAACGTGCCGCGCCTAGCCGCCTAGAAAGCTGGCATGACTTGTCTCTTTTCTTTTTTGCTTCGCTTTCGGCAGACTCTGAAATACCCTTGCATAAAAACACAATAGTGAGAGTATGGATGAAGTGTGTGCAGAACCAGTGCACTGTAAAAGTAGCAAATAGTAGGTGGCTAAAAAAATGACAGGAGACTTACGATAGCTCTACAACATTGCATGGCAAACAAAATTAGATTCTACTTCGTATGATTTTGTAATATATGAGCACATGAAATGTAGGTACTCCTCCAGCACACCACCACATGTGGTCATATCTAAGATAACAGTCGACTGAAAATAAATAGGCTAGTCGATTTTTTTAATGAACTGTCCGATCTATAAGGAATGGGTAGATGGCCTTCGTCTACCTCCCGCCAGTCACTGTTGACGATCTTTCTCGAAACGCCAGCGACCACCGGCCTAGACCCATGCCTCCGCCGCCCCGCCCTCCCATCAACCTCACACCACCGCCGTGCTTGGCAGCGCCCCCAAGCCATCCCTTTAATCCTGGCCGACCTCCAGATCGGGCTCCAGTAGCTCTAGGCCACACACGCCCCTAAGATAAACACCAAGGCGCTGCTTCCCCGGCGTAATAGTCGTACTAGCGCCTGTTACGCCGGGGAATGCTTCCGTTAATTGGGAATCAACTGGCTAGAAATTGAAATTCAGGGGGGCGACGGACCTCTAGCTAAGGTGAAATAGTATATGAGGAGAAACCTTGTGCATCGCGAGTTACTAGGAACATCTAGTATCAAGAAGAAGCGGTCAACTAGTGTCTTCTGTGGGATGAATACCGTGAAAGCAGAGACGTAAGATTTGCACGAATAAGGGAAGATGAGTACCTTCTTCGGTTGCCGGTGTGGTCACCTCCACATGTCGTGCCGATCTTCTTATTTTTACCGGGGAAACCGATGTTCTGGAGGGTGCAGGCTTGGACAAACCCATGGCCAAATTGTTGACTGTGTTGCCGTGGTCGTATGTCGGCGGAGGGGAAGCAGATCCGAGGCGGCGAAGGACGGCATAGCAGGAACAACTCCAGTGCGGTGGAGGGTGGCGAAGTTGGAGCAGCAGCGGTGAGGCACAGGACGGCGTGGTTGAACTGGCTTGGGTACGGACGGCTCGGCCTCGGCTTCAACTACTAGCCGTGGAGGGCGTTGCGGTTGAGGTTGCGGTGGACGACGACGTCGGGGTATCGGCTCCGGCGTGATGGAGGAGGGCGGCGGTTGATGGGTGGGATGGGATGGCGGATGGAGGATGCCGGGGTTTCGCGGCTGGTGGAGAGGTAGTTTTGGTGCCCATGGAGTATGAATGGGGAATCGTACGGGTGGGGGGAACCATGTCTCGGTCTGGGACGCGCTTGTTTTTGGCTTTTTTGAACATAAGATGGGACGCGCTTGTTTGAAATTTGGGGAAAGTACAAACTTTTCCCCCTCTTCAATTTCGGACCTACTGCGGGTCGGGGGTAGGATGGTAATCCCAGGTGTCCCAAATAGTGTGCGGGAGTGATTTTGGCCGCGCGCATGTGTGCTTAGGCGACCATTGTGTATGAATGTTTTTCGGAGGCGGTTGCGTGGCGTCTAGATGAAGCTACAAACCTACCCCGGTTTAGACCTTTGGACGTCGGGCCGGTAGGTTTCACGGGTCGGAGTTATTAGAAAAGTAATTTCCTTGTACTACCAAACATTGGTCTCACGTGGTTTCGGGCGAGTAGAGGCTTTTTGGCGCTTCGTTCGAAATTTTGAAACACAAGCATTCACGTTTAGAGTACTCTTGAACTATGAGGATTGACCTAAATAGACAACGTTATATTTGACCTTGTATGTTCGAAAACCTCATTAAATTATCCACTTCCTTTTGAAATTTTGACACTTGAAAATCCTATAACTACGATTATTTTGGAATGGAGGAGCTAAATTTGAATCTATTTTGTACACGACTACATATGCTATTATGTACAAAATCAGAGCAAAGATTGGTACCCCCATAGTTTAGGTATGGTTTACAAATGCCATGATATCAAATTCAAATAATTGAATGGACTTCATGTTGAATTCGATTTTTTTAAACCACCTTAGGTTGAATTCAAATGTATGCTAGTTCATAGGTAGCTATTTATAAATGTCCATTGTGTAACTTTCGTATGTATAATGTGCTTTACACACACAACATGGACTATACTCACGTTTATATTCGATTGCTAAAGCGATGCATTGTCTGGAGTTCAAAATAATAACTAAGTGGATCAATTGTGTCGAATAATAACATAGACATGCTCAAATTCGATAGAATCTAGATGTCTGATGGATCAATGACCGCTCCTTATGCGAATTGCAAATATCATGATCCCATCCTAATATTTGGATACAATTTATATCTTTAATCAATGTTTAGATCAGTCTTTTACGTGTAGTTTCACTCTCCATTGGTGGTCTCTCACACATGCTCACACACTCTCTCTCGAGGTGTCTTTCTCGCCCACATGCTATAGATATAACCCTCCCTCCCTCTCGTAACCATTTACAACTGTTTTCACTAACCTTTATCACAAGCACTCTTCCTCTCGCAAACATACACACGCACAATCCTCATCGACCCTTTCTATATACATGGACCTGCCTACGTGTCTCATGTACGCACATTATCTTTACGCCTGTCTCTCACGCATTATCTCACACCTCTCTTCATAGTCGACGAGTATGATTCTAGCAGAGCATTCTGTAGGATGCCCCTTAAAGTTAGGTTGGATGAATAGTAATATCAGAGATAAAAGGGGTTACCTTAGTCCGAGAACCTAGGGTTACAAATCCTAGCCGGCTTTGTCAGTGGACACAGAGTCCTTCACAATTCTGCTATCTTTGTCTTGTATGACTAGTCATCCATGGGTCTTCCTAAATGTGTCATGGGCCGACCAATGTGGCGCAGGACAGAACCGAATGAAGGGCCTCACGTCGACCCACCGGACCTCACACGGTGACACACCCTCTGCCCCCATGTCTCATTATCTTCTCACACCCACACATACCAACACAAACACCATACACACAGAAATTTTCTCCTGGTGCCTCTATTGACTCCCCCCTTGCATATACACACTCAAGGGAATGGAATCTCTTGTCGTGACGTCATATTCATCTCTCTCTCTCTAGACCACTCTCATTTCTCGTGCTATCTCTCCCACGCCCCCCCGTCGACCCCTCTATCCACGCCTCTCTCGTATACGTAATACACACACATACCTCTCTAGGCCCCGCCAAATGCATCAACTACACATTCACACATGTTACATCACGTACCCCATTGATCTAAAAAGCCCTTTCTTCATGTTTATTTCGCATACAACATTCCTTTTGAATAAAGTGTGGCCAAAAAATTATTTTAGAGTTTCTACATATATACAGCATTACAAAGTTATATGGAGGAGTACGAACGCTAATTTGCATTGCATGGTGCCCACAATGATATTTATTCCGCACTGTGAATTTGTATATTTTTATACTATATACAAAGTTAGTCATAATAAAGAGAAACGAAGAGCATCTCTCTCTCCATCGCATACCCCCCCTGTACGCCCCTTTCATGTATGCACACAAAACTATCTCCGGGTCCTCTAAAAGTAAGCCCCTAGAATATTCACGCGTGTTTCATCTTTCTCTCGCGATATATGCGATGAGATCATTTTATTTGAAGCGGAAGCACGATACATACATTGGACTTCATAATCCACTCATTACGGTCACCGTTTACATTTAGTGATTATTATATAGTCACGGGCTCAGCGTACAACTTTGTATTTGCTCATGACATGACTAGTTGACCAGTTAAACGCTCCACGTGGCACCTCTAGTGTTGCATCACATTATCTCACTACCATCGTGCCCACCTGTCGACTTGTATCTACTCTACATCTACACTATTATAAAATACATAAAATATAAAATACACTCTTATAAAAAACAGAGTTGGTGATGATGGTGTGCCTGCCATCCTGCAATATAGGCCGTCCGATTTATATCTGACGGATAGGAAAGAAACTATGGCAATTTTGCAAAAAGGTGCCCACACACCTCTCCACATTTGCAAATAAGGCCTTCCCTCGTTCATCCTTTTCTCTCACAAGATAAACAAGTCATACAAATGCATCTTGATGTTACGTGCAACGCACGGGCATCTTGCTAGTAAGAATGAAAACAAACAACAAGAAAATATTTTGACGGTGGTTCGAAGTCATGACCGCGGGCACAGCGGACAAGGTGGCCTTGTATTGGTATGCTGAGCCGTCTGTTTTAACACACAGGAGCTGGTGTGGTGATTATACACACACGCACGCATGCACACAAACTCCATCCACGCAACACTCACACAAACACATGCACCCACGCACGCACGCAACACTCACACGTATACACGCAGCCACGCACGCACGCAACACTCACACGCACACACACACGCATGCATGCACACACCAGTACACCACACGACCAACACACACTCTCACGCTCAAGTGCTCAACCTACACGTGCATGTGCACACATCAGGCCCTGACAGACACATACACAACCAGGTGATTCCCGCGCACGGGTTAGAGCCTTGTCGCGCCTGCGTAAATTTGTGTTTATCTGACCTTTTCCCTATGCAAACTGACAGGTGGGACCCACAAGGAACGTGGTCAATTTAACTAGTCAACATGGCGCCACACAGACTATTTGGCCGGTCAACAGAGTGCAATCTGATGCTGAACTGTGAGCAAGTGACCGGATAATCACCGCAAAACGTATATAGTGACCGTAATCAGCTTATTCTGAAGTTCGGTGACCATATTACGCTTTTCTCTCTGTAGGCCCTCCAAAACTACATCTCTACACGTTCTCGCATGTTACATCTAACAACTATGCAATACATCACTACTACTACACTCTAACACAATAAATCATATGTGTTTTTAGTTTTACTAGATATCATATTGTTACTTATAATTATTCAGTTTGCATACATTAAAATTGCCTTTGAAATGTATGGCCAGTATCATCTACCGCGCGGGAAAAATCCCGCCCTTTCCTGTTTAATCAGGTTTGTATCAATGGATCGTGCGAAACAGCAAAACTATAGTACTATACAGTACAAGTGACAGTTCACTGGGCCGTCGTGTCGTCTACTCCTCCGTTGTAAGAGTGGAGCGCTCGCTTTCATAAATCTTCTAGTCCCTTTCCCCGACATGTGGGACATCAAGCTACTGGGTCCACGTGCCATACCAGAATACAGTGCAGAGCAGCCGGGGTGAAGCACCCCAGTCATGGCGCTGACGTAGTAATGAGCAATGAGGCGTCAAATCACAAAGCTGCACCTTTCCCGCAGTTAAGTTGGAGGGATAAAGTAATAATGCTAAAAAAAGAAGTTGGAGGGACGAAGCAACCATCATTTCACTCATTGCTAAATCCGCTTCTCCCTCATCTTCTTCAACTTAACCACGTGTTGCTTCTGCCGTTGTTCTGCCTCATGTGGGACGCAGATCAGCATGGTAAAGCACTAACATGTGGGACCGCATGTTAGCAAACCGCCAGGACAACATCCTCCGAAAATAAGAAACCTCCCCCGCCATCTGCGCGGCAAAATCACCTCCTTTTTACTAATCTTTGATTCTATAATTTTTTAGATCATTTTAATTGAGATTTGTATAGATAGCACACAGGAGCAAAACCAAGTGGTACGGTTAAGGGCATCCACAATGTGTAGCCAAATGTGAAAATAGCTTTTGGCATCATGGGAACCATTGTGGATGGTGTTGCCAAAGCACAAAAGATGGAACCGAAGCTCCCTGATTGATTGATTGAAGGAATAGAAAAATGCAATGTCTCTCCTCTTTTTCCCATGCTTGGACGCATGTAGTACAATATAGAGCACAAAGTCTACTCCCCTGTCCATTCTATCACAAATCACAAAGCACTGAGGTGTCAAATCACAAAGCATGGACGAAGCAACCATCATTTCACTCTTCGCTGACTCCGCTTGTCCATCATCTTCTTTGAGAAACCATCTCACCGCACTAGTACTCCTAGTAGTAGTACTAGTAAAGGACTTCTTGGATGCAAATAAGGCGGTTGTCTCGGCTTGCAGGCGGCACTTGCGAACGACTTACTGTGGTCTCCCTCAATGGTGTTCTCCGTCGAACGCACTTCGCCAAACCACCCAAAAAAAATCGTCGACGTCACTGCAATGCACAAGGAATTCAAATATAGTTACTACCTCCATTTTTTGTACACAAGGCCAGTATATATCAAAATTACAATTTGCAAAGGGCCACTAACACTAATCGAGGCAAAATTGATGGGGTTAGCAACCAAGGACATTAATATCCCCTGCATGCATGCGGAAGTGAGAAGGTTCATTTGCATGGTGTTGCATTAATCAAGCGATGAGAAGTGAGATGGTTAGCTCTTTGGTCTTTCGAGAAAAAAATACGCATTAATTGACATGTGAAACGAGGATTTGTATCGAAGGAAAACCCCGCCTTTCTTTTTTAACACTAGTACTCCTAGTACGTACGTACTTATCCTGTTTGGGTCTAGGCCTTGCATTGCCAAACTCCGCCACACATTTTTTCCAAGCTTGCCTAAAGTTTTCAAAATGAGAAGGAGGTAGACTTGCGCACGGCTGTCGCGGCCGCATCGCACCCTCACACGGTTGCTCCTGCATGCCGCGGCCGCACCGCACCCTCACACAATCTCTCCTGCACGCCGCAAAACCAACCAAGGGAATGCACCCTCACTGACACGTGTTGTCGCATGTGAACAAACCAAACTCAGCCATCCTATCGCTGACACATAATTTTCGTTCATAGAGTATGTTTATCCAACCACATGTTGGGGAGTATCCGTACGGCCTGTGCGGTGGTCTGTTGGGGAAGAAGAAGAGGTGAGGAAGAAGGAAAGAAGGGTTAGGAGACGTAGGATATTCATCCAACCGCCTAAAATGGTAGACTGACCCAAGTCAGGCGACTTGCATAACAAATAGTATGTTTTTACACAACAAAAGATCCATAAAAACAACAACATAAAGAAAAACTATCACTGCTCGCGGAAAGAGATGGCCTCGTCGTCTTTGGCTGCCAGCGCGAACCTGCCGTCGCCGCCGACGTGTGTCTCTGCACCGTGGTTGTCCTCGGCCTCCAGCTACTCATTCAAGCGGAGCATCCGGGCGCTCTGCACGGACGAGAGCACAGCCCGGTTCAAGTCGAGGACGTCCGGTTCCGCCTGCAGGAGGGCCTCGATGGCAGCGACATCCGCGCGCTCCGCGTCGAGTCGAGCCTCCGCCGCCCGGTTCAAGTCTAGGACTTCCGGTTCCGCCTGCAGGAGGGCGTCGATGAGAGTGGCATCCGCGCGCCCTGCATCGAGTCGAGCCTCTGCCGCCTGGTTCATGTCCAGGACGTCCGGTTTCGCCTGCAGGAGGGCCTCGATGGCAGCGGCATCCGCGCACTCCGCCTCAAGTTGAGCCTCCGCCGCCCGGTACACATCCACGACATCCGGTTCCGCCTGCAGGAGAGCCTCGATGGCAGTGGCATGCGCGCGCTCCGCGTCGAGTTGAGCCTCTGCCTCCCGGTCCTCCTTTAGTATCACCATGTTGAACCGCTGGTCCGCCTGCACCACGGGGGACTCGGACGCCCGCACGAAGTTGACGTCCATCGTCTCATACCCATCGGGGGCCTTCTGTGCCGCGACCTCCGCAGTGAACATTGGATCGGCTTCCTCCTCCTCGTAGCTTGGCTCCAGAGAACACGTGGATTGGCCCGCCGCAAAGCGAGCTTGGGAACGGAGGTCTGTGGCGCTGACCACCGCCGCAATTTCTGTGCGGCGCTCCGGCATCAGCATCTTGTAGTAAGTGATCTTGCAGCGCACCATGGCGTTCCGGTGAACTAGGGGACGCTTGATGCGGGATAGGGGATCGAAAGGTGGGGGAATGGGCTGGAGATTTGGTGTGGTTTTAGGGCAGTGGCTGGCGTAGGCTGAGCAGCGAAGGTTCTGGTGTGAATAGTGGTTCCGGTGACGACCGGTCAATCGGTTTTGACTGTACATCGCTCTTGTCACATTCGCGTTGTAGCCCGGCACGCTGGACCCTCCACGTTGCTCACCGAATGGAACGCGCTTCGTCTTGCATTTTCGCTCGCTTGTGGGACCGCAGTTGAGAGCAAACCGAAGTCCCTCCCCCTCCCCCGCCCGCGTCATTTATTATACCACCACTCCCTCCGTTTTATGCGGAGTAAATAAAAAACAGAGGGAGTATACTACGGATGAGGATCCCATGACGTGGTTGAACCCATTGAGTAACTGACATGCGGGGCCTAGCAAGCATGGGGTCCGCCAGTAAGTGACTGAAAGGGAGGGTAAGGCAGGGATACCTACGTCAGAGGATCCACTTCCACTATACTACTTTGACCAAATGTTAGAGTAATAATATATGACATGCAACTTACACAAATGTTAGAGTAATAATATATGACATGCAACTTACACAAAGCATACAGGGTCTAATGCATTTTTCGAGGCTAACTTTGACCAAATGTTAGAGTAATAATATATGACATGCAACTTACACAAAGCATACGGTCAATTTCGTATCTGAAAGGAGTTTCCAATGATATAATTTTCACATTATACATCTCATGTACTCCCTCCGTCTAGGTGTGTAAGTCATCTTACGAAAACCAAATAATCCCAAAACACGTACTACCTCAGTCCGGATTTATTGGTCCCCATTGTGTTTCATGCCAAATTTTAACCATAGATTAAACTAACAAAATGTTCACGCATGTCACCAAACATTATATTTTTGAAAACTATGTTCAAATACGAATCCAATGAGATAATTTTTCTTGACAGGCATTAACATTTTGTTAGTTAAATCTTTAGTCAAAATTTTACACAAACTACAAAGGGGACCTATAAACCAGGACGGAGGTAGTAGGCGCGGTGCATTAACTTCTACCTCGTTTCTTGTTTTTGACATATCAACCAATAAGAGATGAGGGTGTGCATGCTTTTAATGACCTGAGACTATCAAACATGACATGCAGTGGTTAGTTCATTGCATGCAATACTATTAATTAGCAATTAAACATTAATGTCTCTCGTTTTCCCCTCCTCCTTGGTCACGGTGCACAGCCTAAGATGACTTACTCACCTATGTGAAAGTACTATTAATCTTGTCAATAGTCAAATTGGAAACCATCTCGAGTACAAATCTAGGAGTACGTACGAATCTAACAATATTGCTTGGGCGTTGTTGAATGTTGATACCTTTTTTATCATAGTAGAGATACTTTGACTACACATAAAACTTATATATAAAGTAGAAAGGATAGGAGGGAGTATATTGTATGTTCAAAAACGAAACGAACATTGAATACCCTTTATATATGATTTGCGGATGCTATGATCACCGGTTCAAAATTTTGAATCCGCCTTAGGTATCATGTGCCCCCACACGTTCCCTCTCAATTTCATCTCGGGGTCCGGAGATCTATTGAAAGAGGACTAGGGTGGGTACATGTGAATGATACTCAGCGGAATGTTCAAATGAGGCATGCAGGAGGATGGACTCGACTGGAGGGCAACATGATCGATGGAGAAGAGGGTTGGAGAGGAATGAGAAATAAGCAAATGCCACATGATTACACTTGAACGGCTCAAATAAACAATAAGTTGTCTCGCTTGGCCTACATAGTGAAAGGCCTAATGCGCAACGCGGAGCACTGACGCTCGAATATGGCCGGGAAAATAGGGAAACCGACATGTGGGGCACACCCGTCGGGACGACGTAGCACAGACTAGTCCAATGGAGGAGCTGGCCCACGACCTCCTCGCCACCGACAACCGTTCATGTGGGTCGTTGGGGCCAACAATGGGGCGCAGCTTCGGCACCTCCTCTGGACACGGCGACCGGGATGGGCGACACGCTCATATCGTTGATAGACACGGTTGGTTTCAGTGTGCCAAGGGTGGCGTTAGTGCCGTGGCACAACCAACGGTATGTTTGGTTTGTGCCCAAGGTTGCCCCATCAAAGCATTGGGTAGCCAAAATTTTGGTTGAGGTACTAGTTACCCATGAGTTGGCCGACATTGGCAAGAACAATGAACTAGAGTTGGCTAGAGTTCATTGGCATGCCAAAGAAATGGCAACCATCCAAACAAAGACCAATCTTTGGGTGATGACCAAAATTTTGGTAAGGTGCACTTCGGCCACAATCCAAACACACCCCAACACCCGGCTCGTCGAGGATGCACGGGGCGCCGCGACGCGTCCGCGGAGTGGTGTAGCGCGGCCAACTGCATCCTCTGGACCTGAGACCATGCCGGGTCGTCTTGCTTTTTTAATGACATGCGGGGATCGCCTTTGAGCAAAGGGCATCTCCAATGTTGCCACGACCGCAACTGACTACCCTGGCACACCAAAGCCCTCGTCCCTCGCACTGTCGCGTAGTGCGTTCCCAGCCGGTGCTAGCTGCCCGCATTCATGCCGTCCGTTCGTATGTCCTCGTTAAGAGGCTCGGTGCCCGAGGAACCAACTCCGGCGACTTAATGACGCACCCGGATGCTTGGCCTCACCGGAATGCGCAACTTAAAGCGGTAACGCCCAGCTAACCTCCACACCATAGCGCATTGTCCTCCTACCTGGCACTACATCCGCCATGACCGCAAGTGCGAACGCTCTGCGGGAGAGCTTGTCTTCGGGGATGAAGCTCGAGGTCGCCGCCCTCGCTCAAGTTGCCTCTCGCGACGCAATAGCAGCGTAGACGGATGTGGACGCAACCGCACAAGCGGTGGCAACGCTGGCAGACGACAACGGGAGCACCGTCAGCCACGTGTCCTACTTGCCGCCGTCCAACGTCCGGCACCGCCGAGGTCGGGGACTCCTCCGAGGATGAGTAGGGCATGGGAGGCGGCAGGGCATGGTGTGCCAACTGGCCGGTCCGTATCCCGTGTTCTACTCTTCCTCGCCGGAGACCGCACCTTCACTTCACGGGTCTTGAACCCCGCCCCGTACATAGAGATCGCAGATGGAGGACGTCGGTCGCCGCCGTAGAATAGGTTTAGGGTCAGGTTTCTTTTATTTTTCTGTCCTATAAAAGTTCGAAATGTAATGAAAATCTGCCGTGTTTGCATTAATCTCGGCCTGTGTATATGAACTTTCACAATAATATACATATTGTAGGAGTACTAGCAAGATGCCCGTGCATTGCACGGAAGATCAAGATCTTGTGGGAGAAAAGGATGAACGAGGGAAAGCCTTATCTGCAAATGTGGAGAGGAGTGCGGGTAAATTGTCATAGTTTCCTTCCTATCCGTTAGATATAGATCGGACGACCTATATTGCAGGATGACAGGCACACCATCATCACCAATTCTTCTTTTTATTGAACCGAGACAAATCTAAAAAAACCCAACTAAGCCAACCTCCCAGCATATCGCGCGGGAAAAGACCCGGCCGCACCGTTTTAGTTGGGATTACCGGATTACTAGTAGTAGTATCGATGGATCGCATGAAGCAACATTTTTTTGAGGGGACGAAGCACCTAGGTTAAAAGGAAAAAAGGTGGTACACTCACAACACTCCTTCCGCGGTCGCATTGCACCCCACACACGTTCGGTCCTGCACACGGCTCACGCAAACGAAACGCGCTTCGACTTGCCTCTTCACTGACACGTGGGACTGCACTTGGAGAAACCGACCATGCGCCAAACTCCCCCTGCCCACCGTGCGAAAATCCTCCCCCCACACAAAAATTCCCCCCAAATTCGATTCAACCGCCCTTCGGCAAAATATTCCCCAAACCCCCCTCCCCCCATCCCACCTCCACTCCATTCGCTCCGCAAAAGTCGCCCTCCTCACCGCGCCGATACGTCGGCGCCGCGGTTCATCGAGGGGACGCACAACGATCCTCTCGCTCCCACAGTGCGCTCTCATAGACTGCCGTCCTCTAGCCGCGCCGCCACCTCTTGCTACGTTCTTGTGGAGGCTCACGGTGGTCAGCGCCGCCACCGCTGGCGACGTTCGTGTGGAGACGCACGATGGTCAGCTTCTCCCATGGTACGCGCATTCTAGACTGAGGCCCCGTTCATGTCGGTGTAGCGCTGAATGTTAGCTGATAGACGCTGTTAATCTCACTGTTTGCAAAGTAGTTTACTGTCAATATGCTCTGCTTAAGAAGCTTCCTTGCCCTGTTCTGCACTCAAGCTTCCTTGCCGAAGTAGTTTGCTGAGATGGCATGCCAAGGCCGATTAGTTGCTAAAATATCCTGCCATATATTTATTGTGACATAGATTGCCATGGTCTAGTAGCCAATCTGTTAGGTGAAATAGCTCTACACCGTTTTATACTCGATCTTTGTTGCTGCGATGGCCTTCGATAGTTCGATGGCTGTGTGCTCGGCCTCATTGACTGCTGAAACAGCCTGCCATAATTTAGCACTCAAATCTGTTTGCTGAATTAGCTTTACATATATTTTGTTACTTAGATCTGCTCATCCAAATATCTTGCCATAGCTTTAGACATTGACCTAGGTAATTTTTTCTGGACTTCATAAAAAAGCATATATGTTTTTCCTGTAATATCTAGTAGAAGAACTAATTTGTATGTCTAATAGATGGACATGACTTGGATAACTTCTGCTCGAAGATTCTCCGCTGCATATGTCGAGGGGGTTGAAAACTTCATGAACTTTATCAAAACTAAGTACAGTGGTCCGAAATCAGATGTGCTCTGCTCGTGTAGCAGTTGTATGAATTCAGTTACAAGACCCCAGTCAACTGTGCAAAATCATCTACACTAGGTGGGTTCATCATGGTGAAGCTGTGAATGTCAATGTTATTGACTACGTGGAAGCAGCAGATCACCATCTTGATCTGCTTGATGCTCAGGTGGAAGAGTAGAGGAGGTGGTGGTGGCGGAGCCAGTGAGTTTGACCAACATTGAAACAATGCTACGAAATGCTCATGCATTCCGTGAACTTTCACCTGCAGAAGAAAAATAGTGGGCCCGCATGTTGGAACAATGCAATGTTGCTGTCACCCCAGGAAATAAGCTGTCAGTATTCTCAGCTATGGTCACCTTTCTTCAGGTGAAGACATCTGAGCGGATGACCAACAAATCATTCGATGCGATGTTGGCTGCTTTCTGCAAATCTTTCCCAGATGCGTTTGAGCTGCCACACACCTACAATAAAATGAAGAATTTCCTTCGTGCAGTTGGAATTGGATATGATATGATCCATGTTTGTAAGAATAATTGTGTTTTGTTCCGGAAGGATTATGCCAACTTAAGTGAATGCCCGAAATGCAAATCATTGTCAGGCCCCCGACTCGATGTCACATCGATCTAGCTGGTAACACCTCATATCACTTTGCGGCCTCACGCACGGTATCCCCACGGGTGTCGTCTTACCTTTTCCCGGGACCGTTTGCGCCTTTTGGCTCACGTATATGATAGTGTCGCTAGCATCCATATGATAAAGAGCCCGGGCTGACATGACTAGTCGTAAACCCAAAGTGGCACAGACTTACAGGGACAGGCATCCATGACCCAGCTTCGAACGTGTCGGTCATCAGCAAGTGGGTCCGGGCTGTAGCACTGGGCTAGCAGGACTCCGGTAAACCGGGCTGTAGCGGGCTAACAGGACTCCGGTACTCAAAGCGTGACATTTCCCCGAAGGGACAGACACAGGAACGAAGAAGGACACATGCCGGCCAGCCTAAGTGTTCCAGAGCAGTAGCAAGCTACCATGGCTCAGCGGTAACACTAGGAGACATTTCCCGGTAAGAGAGGCTACTAAAGATAAACAACTAGATAGTCAGATCCCACACATACCAAGCATTTCAATCATACACACAATATGCTCGATATGTGCAATTACAACGAAGCATCACAACATGACTCTACGACACAAGTACTTTATTTAGGGCTCAGAGAGCCATACATAACATACACACAAAGGTACGGGTCTCGCGACCCAACATACAAGTCATACAATCATACAAGTCAACAGCGGAAGTAACTTGTCTGAGTACAGACAACTAGTAAAATAAAAGAGGCTTGGAAAGCCTGACTATACTATGTGGTCCTTCACAAGCTCAGGGTCACCACCTGGGTCGTTTAGCCTACTCGTTGATGTCCACGTCTACATAAAACCCATCAGAAGGGGTTGCAGCGTCTTCTGTAAAGATGTAGAATATAGCAACATGAGTACAAAGGTACTCAGCAAGACTTACATCAGATCCTACATACATGCATAGTATCAAGAAGGGTTGGTGGTGTTATTGCAGCAAGCCAGCTTTGACTCTTGGCTAGACTATCCTACGATACTCCATTTGAAACAGTTTTGCGCACACGAGTCCACTATTCACCACTTCAATACACTACCGAGGATCCACCTCCGTCTTCCTACGGAAGAGCCATCCTCGGCACTCACACTTATCTTGAGGCTTTTAATAGTTTCCATTTACTTGTCTATGAACTGTATAGGCAACCAAGTAGTCCTTTACCGCGGACGCGGCTATTCGAATAGATCATGTTAACCCTACAGGGGTGTACTTCTTCATACATGTTTCCACCACTTAGCGTCTGCACACGACATGTGCTCGGCAGACTTCAAGCGAAAGCCGACGTGGGTGTAGACCACGACCTACCAAAACACTTAAGCCTCTAGTCCAGGTTTATCGCCTATTCAGGTTCCATCCGCAGGGAGTCCGGCCGAGGTTTCCCATACGGCCCCGAACGATGTGAACAGGGTTCCCGAGATACCTAACGGGTATTCGGTACACCCGGCCACGTACCTACCGCATCACAGCCCACCCCTACGGTCAGCGCTGTCCACGGCCTCCAGTAGGCTACAAACACCAGAAACTACTTGCAACTCCTGGACAGAGAGCTAGGGTGAATAAGAAGTCGAGCGGGGTCATATTTCAGGGCCCAATGCATGGTAGTAGCTGTATCTTAAATCACACATACAGATCTCAGTGCTTAAGGTCGGCTTCAATGAAACAACCCACCATGTACTCCTACATGGCCTCTCATCGATACCTTTACCAATCGTGTTCACCGCACCACTCTTATTACCGACATAAACATTTCACTCTAGCCCATCACCCAGATGAACCAGACCTGACACAACTCTAAGCATAGCAGGCATAGCAAGGTAGGAACAACACATACATATGGCTCAATCAACTCCTACACATGCTAGTGGGTTTCATCTAGTTACTGTGACAATGACAGGTCATGCAGAGGAAATGGGTTCAACTACCGCAGCACACAGCAGTTTGAATCGCGTTGTCTTAATGCAGTAAAAGAGAGCAGGAGCGAGAACATGGGATTGTATCGATATGATCAAATGGTTGGTTGCTTGCCTGATGGTTCGTTGCACGGATACGATTCTTCGTTAGGGTAATCACGGTACTCCTCGGGGACAGATCCTGTCGCAAAGGATAACGATACACAGGCATCACCAAACAATGTGCAACAATATGATGCATGCATGAAACATGGCAATATGAGTGTGTTGGGCTAATGCAACTAAAGCCAGAAGTGTTTGAGCAAATTTGAATCAAAGATTCAAATTCCAAATTCAAATATGGCCTTTTAAAGTGCCTTTCCTTGTTCTGATTAAAACATCAATTTAACTTGTTTGGTCATGCATGAAAATAGTACAGATGGATAGATTGGATTTTTCTGATCATTTTTCATATATAATTTGTCTAATTTGGAGTTACAGAATAAAAGTTATGAATTTTTGAAGTTTAAATAATATTCTGGAATTTCCTGATTTAAATTAAATCCAGAAATTCAGTTACTGTGTCAGCCTGACATCACAGTGACATCAGCAGGTCAACAGGGCTGGCTCGGGTCAAACCTGACGTGTGGGGTCCACACGTCAGTGTCACAGGGGCTAATCCCGCGTTGACCCCGGGCTGGTTAGCTTTGACTAAGCCCTGGGCCCACTTGTCAGCGTCAGTAGGTGGTGGATTAGTGGTTAATCAACTAGGCCACGTCAGCTCGCCGGAGTTCTGGCCGGCGGCGACCAACAGTGCAGCGGCGATAGTGGTTTTGGTCGTTTCGGCCACCAAATGGACCGCGGAGATCACCGGAGTGAAGCTGAGGATGACCCGCGGCTCTTGGCGGAGTCCGTTGGGGTCGGGGTGGCCGGAGTTGACGGCGGTGAGCTCGGCTGCGGCCGCCGGGGTTCGGTCGTGCACGGGAGTGGTGCTGGAGCTCGAAGTCGAGCAAAGTGAGGCGCTAGGGATGCTCTACTGGGTTCGGTGAACGCGTTGGACTCGCCGGGGTGACCAAATGGTCACCGGAGCTGCGTCGACGGCGAGCTCGGCGACGGCGGAGGCTCGGCCGTGGTGGAGATGAAGCTACGGTGAGGGAACGAGGGGGAGAGGAGGGGGAAGCGGTGGCGTAGCTCACCGCGGTTGCAGTGGGCGTCGAAGCGGGCTCGGGGACGCGCTGGAGACGGCGAATTCGTCGGCGACGGTGGTCGGAGCCCGAAGAGGGGAACGGCGACGTGGCGGCGATGCAGGGCTTCCGGGGACTCGTGGAGCGGTGGGGAGGAAGAGGGAGTTGTGGCGGAGCTTCTGAGCTACTCGGGGGAGCGAGGGGTGGCCGGAGACAGTGGCTACGGCGAACGGCGGCGACGGTGTGCTTCGGCCGAGAGCGAGAGAGAGCGAGGGAGAAACGGGGGAGAGTGAGCGAGAGCAGGGGGGATCGGGACGGGCTGCGGACGTCGTCCACGCGGCCAGGAGGGCGTCGGCAAGCAGGAGGTGGCCGCGCGGCCGCGCGCGCGCGAGCACGCAGCAGCTTCGGGGCGTGGGGAGGAAGACGACGGGGAGCTACAGTGCTGGGCTGGCTAGCTGGGCCGGCCAGCTGGCTGGGCCGCACAGGTAAGTCTTCCCTCTCTTTTCTGTTTTCTGTTTTATTTAATATTTCTGCAACTTTGTTGAATTAAATAAAATACCTAGTCAACTCCAAAAATCACCAAACTACTCCTCGTCCATAGTTGGAATATTTCCAACATGAAACATTTTAGTTTGGAGATATTTGAGCATTTAAATATTTTATATTATTTTAAATGCCCAAATTCAAATATCTATGATTTAATTCAAAGACCCTATGATGGCCTAGAAAAATGTGCACCACTTTTGTCAGAGGTTCTGAACCAAGGCTAAAATGATGGACATTTTAGAAGGGCATTTCAGGTTCATTGAAAAATTATTTTAGTAACCCTAGTTGGTTTCAGAGGGGACTGGGGGTTCTGTCATCCCCATTTCAAGTTTCTGATGAAAAGTAAACATGATGCAACACTCTAATGCATGACTAGCTAGGGTGTGACAACTCACCCCCACTCAAAAGAATCTCGTCCCGAGATTTGGGTTCCTCCGAGAAGAAGGCGGGATATTCGAGTCGAAGACGATCCTCCCTTTCCCAAGTTGCTTCATCCTCAGAATGGTGCGACCATTGAACCTTGAGAAACTTGATATTATGACGTCGCGTGGTACGTTCGGCTTGATCGAGGATACGAATGGGGTACTCTCGATATGTAAGATTATCTTGGAGATCAAGCGTTTCGTGGTCCACTTCACGGATAGGATCCGAGAAGCAACGCCTGAGTTGAGAGACGTGGAAGACATCGTGAACCCTGGAGAGGTGCGGAGGTAGTTCCAACTGGTAGGCAACTTCTCCTCGTTTGGCAAGAATGCGAAAAGGTCCAATGTAACGAGGAGCCAATTTGCCTTTGATACCGAAACGTTGGGTTCCCTTCAGAGGGGTGACCCGAAGATAAGCCTTCTCGTCAACCTCGAAAGTCATAGTCCTATGTTTTCGGTCATATTGACTCTTTTGACGGGATTGGGCTGTTTTCAACTTTTCACGAACGATACGAACTTGTTCTTCTGCTTCCTGAATCATATCCGGGCCAAAGAATTGTCTTTCCCCGGTCTCTGACCAGTTAAGGGGTGTTCGACATCGTCGTCCATAGAGAACTTCAAAAGGGGCTTTACCCAAGCTAGATTGATAGCTGTTGTTGTAAGCGAATTCGGCAAATGGAAGGCACTTCTCCCAGTCCATTCCGAAAGAGATAACGGAGGCTCGAAGCATGTCTTCTAGAATCTGATTGACGCGTTCCACTTGACCACTTGACTGAGGGTGGAAAGCGGTGCTAAAAGAGAGACGAGTTCCCATAGCATTTTGGAAACTTTCCCAAAATCGAGAGGTGAAAAGACTTCCTCGATCCGAATTGATTTCCAAAGGAACACCATGGAGAGACACTATCCGGGAGATGTATAAGTCTGCCAGCTGACTAGCGGTTATACTCTCACGAACAGGTAGGAAATGAGCTACTTTGGAAAGACGATCGACCACGACGAAAATAGCATTATTCCCTCTCTTGGTCCTGGGAAAACCGGTAATGAAATCCATACCAATTTTATCCCATTTCCATTCAGGAATAGCTAAGGGTTGAAGGGTGCCAGCAGGTCGTTGATGCTCGGCTTTTACACGACGACAGACGTCGCAATTTGCAATATACTGAGCAATTTCTCTCTTCATCCTAGTCCACCAGAACCTCTGGCGTAGGTCCTGATACATCTTAGTACTACCGGGATGAATGGTGAGAGGAGATTCATGGGCCTCCTTAAGGATCAACTGCCGCAGATGCTGGTTCTTGGGAACCACTAGACGATTCTCAAAGTGCACAACACCATGATCATTTGTGGAGAAACAACTAGCACCTCCGCTAGCAATGTTCTCCTTGATTTTAGATATTCCCTTATCTCGCTTTTGGGCAGCGATGATTTGATCCGTAAGAGTAGGTTTTGCCACCAAGGTGGAAAGAAAACCTTGAGGTACAATGTGAAGGTTAAGCTTCCGAAATTCCTCATGGAGAAGCGGTTGACTTTGTTGTAACATCAGATTGTTACAATAAGATTTACGACTTAGCGCATCAGCCATGACATTGGCTTTCCCTGGGGTATAGGTTATTCCTAAGTCGAAGTCTGTGATCAATTCAACCCAACGTCTCTGCCTGAGATTCAAATCCGGTTGGGTGAAGATGTACTTCAGACTTTGGTGATCAGTGAATATTTCGCAACGATTACCGAGGAGGTAATGTCGCCAGGTCTTAAGTGCATAGACTACGGCTGCAAGTTCTAGATCATGAGTAGGATAATTCTCCTCATGTGGGTGCAATTGCCGTGAAGCGTAAGCAATTACGTGTCGATCTTGCATAAGAATGCAACCTAGTCCTTGTCGCGAGGCGTCGCAGTAGATAACAAAGCCCTTGGAGAAGTCTGGCGGTACCAGCACAGGAGCAGAAGTCAGGCGTCTTTTCAGTTCATGAAAACTGTGCTCACATTGTGGAGTCCATTCGAACTTCTTATCTTTCTTGAGGAGTTCGGTTAGAGGTTTAGCAACTTTGGAGAAGTTCTCGACAAAGCGACGACAATAGCTCGCTAAGCCTAGAAAACTCCGAACTTGCTTGACCGATTCAGGTGGAGTCCAATCAAGGATGGCTTGAACTCGCTCAGGGTTAACAGCAATACCTTTACCAGATATTACATGACCCAGATAGGTCACTTCTGGCAACCAGAATTCACATTTAGAAAATTTGGCATAAAGGCGATGCTCTCGAAGTTTCTGCAACACTAGTCTTAGATGTTCGGCATGTTCTTCCTCGTTCTTGGAGTAGATGAGTATATCATCGAGATAAACTACGACGAATTTATCCAAATACTCCATGAAGATTGAGTTCATTAACCGAGAAAAGGTGGCTGGAGCGTTGGTTAAACCGAAGGACATGACGGTGTACTCGTATTGGCCATAACGAGTAACAAAGGCCGTTTTAGGAATGTCCCCGTTTCTGATTTTGATTTGATGGTAGCCCAACCTCAAATCCATCTTAGAGAAGACTGAAGATCCAGCGAGCTGATCATACAGGTCGTTGATCCTGGGAAGTGGATATTTGTTCTTGATTGTGACCAAATTGACAGGTCGGTAATCTACAACCATCCGGTCCGTACCATCCTTCTTCTTAACGAATAGGACGGGGCAAGCCCACGGAGATGAACTGGGGCGGATGAAACCCTTTTTCAAGGACTCATCGAGTTGTTTCTTAAGCTCGGCTAGTTCTAGGGGTGCCATCTTATAAGGCCTTCTAGCAATCGGAACGGTTCCGGGGATGAGGTCTATTACGAACTCAACATCCCTGTCAGGTGGAACCCCTGGCAATTCTTCTGGAAAGACATCCGGGAAGTCACGGACTACCGGAACGTCCTCAAGGTCTGGCAAAGGGCTGGCGTTAAGAGAATATAATTGTCGCTTGGCTATTCGGGTCAAGACATTGACTATCTTGCCCGAAGGGTGGCTGAGTTGAACAGTCCTAGAGAAGCAATCAATTTGGGCATGATGGGCTGACATCCAGTCCATACCCAGAATGATATTAATATCTGAAGATTTAAGGGCTATCAAAGATGCAAGGAAAACAAGTCTGTCGACTTGGATCTCATTTCCATAACTTACCCTAGAGGTCTGCCATCTAGACCCAGGGGTAGAGATTTCCATAGTGGATGGCAAGTCACAGAATGCAACGTTATGCAAACGAGCATAATTTTCAGATATAAAGGAATGAGAGGCTCCTGTATCGAAAAGAACAGATGCCGGGTGGCAATTAACAAGAAGCGTACCGAGAACGACGTTGGGGTCCTCTTGAGCTTCTTCGGCAGAGATACAGTTGACATGGCCACGTGAAGCGGTGACCGGTTTGGCATAAAACACTTTTCCTGTCGGCTTGCCACGGCCAACAGCTTTAGCAGATTGATTGGGGTTGGTCTGGGGACACTCACGCATATAATGACCAGATTCCCCACACTTGAAACAAGTCACGGAACTGGTACGTGGAGGAGCATTATTGGTTGGACCCCCATAGGGCTTAGCTGGAGCAGACTGTTGAGCGGGGCGAGGCGCCTGGAAAGATGGCCTCGGTGTGAACCTGGGTGGCAAGGCGGTGTTGGGTACCCACACGCGGCGCTTCTGAGGACCAGCACCGGATGAGGAACCCGTGTCACGTCCATGCTTGCGTGTTGCGTCATAGTCAGTCTGACCAGTTTCAGCACTGATGGCTTTGTTGACGAGTTTCTAAAAAGATGTGCACTCATGCAGACGAAGGTCGCGGCGAAGCTCAGGACTAAGGCCCTTGCGGAACCTTGCTTGCTTCTTGGCGTCAGTAGAAACTTCCTCGGTTGCATATCGTGCAAGATTACCAAACTCCCTGCTATAGACATCCACAGAAAGTCGGCCTTGGGTGAAATTACAAAATTCTTCACGCTTGCGGTCCATGAGACCCTCCGGAATGTGATGTTCACGGAAAGCGTCGCTGAATTCAGCCCAAGTTGTGACATGGCCCGCTGGGCGCATAGCTCCATAATTCTCCCACCATAGACTGGCGGGGCCTTCAAGATGATACGCAGCAAAGGTGACCTTGTCAGCCTCAGCTACCAGTGCCGAACGCAGTTTGTGAGAGATACTGCGAAGCCAGTCATCAGCGTCGAGAGGCTCGACGGAGTGGTGGAACGTGGGTGGATGCAATTTGATAAAATCACTGAGTGACACCACGTTAGCCCTCTGATGGTGTGCTGTGTTCTGTTCAATACGCTCCAACAAACGGTTTGTCTCCCGCTTGTTTCTCTCGGCTTCCATCATAACCTCGGCTAGTGAAGGAGGATGAGGCAGATTTACATCCCTGGCTTCACTGCCTTCGGCCTGCTCTTGAGAGGCAGGGTTGGCGCGCGTGTTGACCATCCTAGGTAAACAAGACAATGATTTAGTCAGAATGATGAAATTCCGACATGGGATACATAATGTAAGAAATAACTCGGGATGCAAGATGATCATCCGTATGACATGGTAGATACAGAAACTGCTTCTTTATTCCATCGTCATACACACCATACAAGGTTTAGTACAAGACCAAACAAAGTACTATTACGGTGAGAAAAGGATTACATCTCATCGGAGGCATTCCAAGCTCCTATACATTATTTTTCTACACCTCCGGAAAGAGTACAAACTAGGTCATATCCCACGAGTCACGCAGGACGATAGACGACACAGCTAGTGCGAAATAGTGATACTACTACTAACTCAGACCGATCCGTAGTAGTCCTCGTAGAAGTCACCTCCATAGCCTGGAAGTTCAACATGATCATCCGGAAACAGACGGTCTCGCGGAGCTTGTGGACCATAGGGGCTAGGATGAGGTCTTGGACCAACAAACGGTGGCCTGCGGGGACCGCGAGGTGGGGTGATGCCTCCTACATCACGCCAAACCATCACGTCTGGCAGAGCAGATCTCACAGGATAGAGATCGCGCATATCTGAATATCCAGCTTGCACCGCCGGTGCGAACCGAGTCAAGGTGGACCAGTGGTCAGCACGGGTATTGAAGAGCTCTAACCTTAAGGCCCGATTTTCACGGTCCTTATCCTCGAGCATCTCAGCCGTGGTGCGAGTCCGTGAATCCTCCTGAGTGGAGTCAGCATAGATAGCCTGGAGATACCCTTGTGCTCCCGGAAGTGATCCTGGCATATACCGGAAATCAGAGTCCCGAAATAGACCAGATCTGACTCGCATAATGGTCATCATAGAGTAGGCGGCATCCTGCACAGCCATCTCGATAGTAACCCCGAGTCCATAGGAGCAGTGAAGAGGCTCAGTGGATCCAGGATAAGATGGAAATATCCTGACAGTGCAGAGATACTGGCTTTGATTAAAATCTCGGAATTGCTCTTCGACCGTGTACTCAGGATACCAGCGATATCCAGCCTCAGTCATTACCCTGACCAACTTAGCAGTATGGCCGGGTACATCTAGGCATCGAGTCAGGCGAACCACTTGATTGAGGTCGCGAGTGGCCATCTGAAAGCACAGTTATAATGCAAAGGCATTAGAATTTCTAGCAAAATTTCGGCAGCATAACAGCTGTAAATGCTCAAAAAGGATATTGAGACATTTGACAAAGGATTTCGTACACACTCAACATCATCATATCAAGTCTTGAAACCATTCCTACCACAAAATGTGGTAGTAGAACTGAACTAGGCTTGTAACCATCAAACTTATAAGGTACTACTGATTAGTAACTCGTGATCCTGATAGAGAGAACAGATCCTAATCCCTTAACCCCCGGTGGAAGAATGGACTGACTCAGATCAGAAAGTCATAAGGTATAAGGAGTAAAAAGAGCCTTACGTTCCAACCCACAAACAATTCCCCTACATATAACTAAAGAATTTCTAGACTCAACATCGACCAGTTTGGCTTAGAGAACCTACAGGCAGTCCGGCTCTGATGCCAATGCTGTCAGGCCCCCGACTCGATGTCACATCGATCTAGCTGGTAACACCTCATATCACTTTGCGGCCTCACGCACGGTATCCCCACGGGTGTCGTCTTACCTTTTCCCGGGACCGTTTGCGCCTTTTGGCTCACGTATATGATAGTGTCGCTAGCATCCATATGATAAAGAGCCCGGGCTGACATGACTAGTCGTAAACCCAAAGTGGCACAGACTTACAGGGACAGGCATCCATGACCCAGCTTCGAACGTGTCGGTCATCAGCAAGTGGGTCCGGGCTGTAGCACTGGGCTAGCAGGACTCCGGTAAACCGGGCTGTAGCGGGCTAACAGGACTCCGGTACTCAAAGCGTGACATTTCCCCGAAGGGACAGACACAGGAACGAAGAAGGACACATGCCGGCCAGCCTAAGTGTTCCAGAGCAGTAGCAAGCTACCATGGCTCAGCGGTAACACTAGGAGACATTTCCCGGTAAGAGAGGCTACTAAAGATAAACAACTAGATAGTCAGATCGCACACATACCAAGCATTTCAATCATACACACAATATGCTCGATATGTGCAAATACAACGAAGCATTACAACATGACTCTACGACACAAGTACTTTATTTAAGGCTCAGTGAGCCATACATAATATACACACAAAGGTACGGGTCTCATGACCCAACATACAAGTCATACAATCATACAAGCCAACAGCGGAAGTAACTTGTCTGAGTACAGACAACTAGTAAAATAAAAGAGGCTTGGAAAGCCTGGCTATACTATGTGGTCCTTCACAAGCTCAGGGTCACCACCTGGGTCTTTAGCCTACTCGTTGATGTCAACGTCTACATAGAACCCATCAGAAGGGGTTGCAGCGTCTTCTGTAAAAATGTAGATTATAGCAACATGAGTACAAAGGTACTCAGCAAGACTTACATCAGATCCTACATACATGCATAGTATCAAGAAGGGTTGGTGGAGTTATTGCAGCAAGCCAGCTTTGACTCTTGGCTAGACTATCCTACGATACTCCATTTGAAACAGTTTTGCGCACACGAGTCCACTATTCACCACTTCAATACACTACCGAGGATCCACCTCCGTCTTCCTACGGAAGAGCCATCCTCGGCACTCACACTTATCTTGAGGCTTTTAATAGTTTCCATTTACTTGTCTATGAACTGTATAGGCAACCAAGTAGTCCTTTACCGCGGACGCGGCTATTCGAATAGATCATGTTAACCCTGCAGGGGTGTACTTCTTCATACACGCTCTCACCACTTATCGTCGTTTACACGACATGTACTCGGCAACCTTCAAGCGGAAGCCCAACGTGGGTGTCGGCCACGACCTACCTAATCACCTAAGCCTCCAGTCCAGGTTTATCGCCTATTCAGGTTCCATCCGCAGGGAGTCCGGCCGAGGTTTCCCATACGGCCCCGAACGATGTGAACAGGGTTCCCGAGATACCTAACGGGTATTCGGTACACCCGGCCACGTACCTACCGCATCACAGCCCACCCCTACGGTCAGCGCTGTCCACGGCCTCCAGTAGGCTACATATACCAGAAACTACTTGCAACTCCTGGACGGAGAACTAGGGTGAATAAGAAGTCGAGAGGGTCCATTGGTTTCGGGCCCAATGCATGGTAGTAGCTGATTCTTAAATCACACATACAGATCTCAGTGCTTAAGGTCGGCTTCAATGAAACAACCCACCATGTACTCCTACATGGCCTCTCATCGATACCTTTACCAAATCGTGTTCACCACACCACTCTCATTACCGACATAATCATTTCACTCTAGCCCATCACCCAGATGAACCAGACCTGACACGACTCTAAGCATAGCAGGCATAGCAAGGTAGGAACAACACATACATATGGCTCAATCAACTCCTACACATGCTAGTGGGTTTCATCTAGTTACTGTGGCAATGACAGGTCATGCAGAGGAAATGGGTTCAACTACCGTAGCACACAGCAGTTTGAAACGCGTTGTCTTAATGCAGTAAAAGAGAGCAGGAGCGAGAACATGGGATTGTATCGATATGATCAAATGGTTGGTTGCTTGCCTGATGGTTCGATGCACGGATATGATTCTTCGTTAGGGTAATCACGGTACTCCTCGGGGGCAGAACCTGTCGCAAGGACACCGATACACAACCATCACCAAACAATGTGCAACAATATGATGCATGCATGAAACATAGCAATATGAGTGTGTTGGACTAATGCAACTAAAACCAGAAGGGTTTGAACAAATTTGAATCAAAGATTCAAATTTCAAACTCAAACATGGCCTCTTAAAGTGCTTTTCCTTGTTCTGCTTGAAACATCAATTTAACTTGTTTGATCATGCATGAAAATAGTACAGATGGATAGATTGGATTTTTCTGATCATTTTTCATATATAATTTGTCCAATTTGGAGTTACAGAATAAAAGTTATGAATTTTTGAAGTTTAAATAATATTCTGGAATTTCCTGATTTAAATTAAATTCAGAAATTATAATTACTGCGCCAGCATGACGTCAGCATGACGTCAGTGGTCAACTGCGGTTGGCTGGAGTCAAACCTGACGTGTGGGGGCCACACGTCAGTGACAGGGGGGTTTAACAGGTTTAATTTATTCCTAATTAGGGGTTAGTGGCGCTGGGGCCCACTGTCAGTGTCAGGGGGTTAACCATTTGTGGTTAGCACTAATCCTAATTAGCTACAGGGCTGGGCCCACCTGTCAGGGACTCAGGGGGGTCCTGCCGTGGTCAAAGTGGGTCAAACCCACCGGCGACGTGACGGCGGCGCGACGCGGGATCGCGCTACAGGGCACGGGCGAGGCCGTGCTTGGGCTCGTTGGAGAGCCCTTGCTCCCGCGCGTCGAACGGTGGCCGTGGCTGGGCCTGGGGTGGCCGGAGTCGACGGCGGCGAGCTCGGCTGCGGCCGCCGGAGTTCGGGTACGGTCGGAATCGGCGTTGCAGGGGGTTTGGGGAGGCGTTAGTGCGTGCTGCGTGCTCCTAGTGAGGTGTGGAGCACGATAGTGTGCTCGGTTGGGTGCTACGGTGACCGTGGCCATGATGGCGACTTCGCCGGCGGCGTGGAGCTCTCGGCCAAGGTGGGGCTAAGGCCTAGAGGTTGAAAGAGACTAGGGGAGAAAGGGGAAACGACCCGGGGGCTCACCGCGGTTGCAGTGGGCGTCGAAGCGGGCTCGGAGACGCGCTGGAGACGGCGAATTCGACGGCGATGATGGTCGGAGCCCGAAGAGGGGAACGGCGACGTGGCGGCGATGCAGGGCTTCCGGAGGCCCGTGGAGCAGTGGGGAGGAAGAGGGGGTCGAGGCGAAGCTTCTGAGCTAGTCGGGGGAGCGAGGGGTGGCCGGAGACGGTTGCTATGGCGAACGGCGGCGACGGTGGTGTTCGGCCGTGAGTGAGGGAGCGAGGGAGAGGAGGGAAGAGCCGAGGGGGAGTGAGAGAGAGCAGGGGGGAGGCGTGGCGTCGTCCAGGGGCATCGAGGCGAGGAGGGGAGGGCAGGCAGGCAGGGAGAGAGGTGGCGTGGCGTGGTGGCGCACGCGCGCGCCGGCCACACTCCCCTCCCTCTGTCGGGACGAAGACGACAGAGGAGGGAGGTGGGCTGGGCCGGCTGCTGGCTGGGCCAGCCAGCTGGCTGGGCCGCACAGTGGAGGAGCCCAGGTAAGCTTCTCCCCCTTTTATTTTTTTTTCTGTTTTCTAATTTCTGACATTTGTTTTGATTTAAATAATATATTAAATCATTTATTTAACTTATGCCAATTTTTGCAGGGGCTAGATATATTATTCCAGAGCTCCTTTATATATGGCATAATATTTGGACATATATTAATATATATAATTAATATATTTCCAATGCAAATATTTATGCATTAATTCCAAATGCCCAAAATAAATACCTATGAGCTCTTAAAAATATTGGTTTGATTTTTATCTCTGTCCAATATTTTCAGAGAGCAACATGAGCATTTTCTTGGACCCTTTTGGAGAAATTTTTATTTGGGTCATTTTCAAAATGATTCTGAGGGTTTCACAGAT